>NC_069503.1:37274967-37874967 GCF_027579735.1 Bombina bombina
CTTTTTTTTTTTTTTTTTTTTTTAATGCTGTAAATCTTTATTAACACAAAGAATATGAATATAACAGTCTTGGCTCTTGTTACAATGTGAGCCCGCTACTGTTCGTACAGCAGCAAAAATTAACATATTATTGTATGTTTGCCAAAATAAATTCCAAGTCTTTTACAAAACATTGTCAATAACAACAGAAATTAGCTTTCTTCAAGTTGTTGGTGTTATAGTGCACACCTAGAGATGTGAGTAAATAATTACATAAATCATTTGAAAAGAGAAATTGAGGGAAGAGAAATTGAGAGAGAAAGAAAGAGAAAAAAAAAAAAAGGGGAGGGGGGGTCCGCCACTCCTAAGGGGAGGGGGAGTGGTAGGAGAGGGAAGGGGAGCAGTAGGAGGGTAGGTGGTATGTGGCAGTTTTCATTAATAGGCCATATACTCTATGCCTATGTGTTTAGGTGTTCATGGACTTCCATAGTTCCAACATGTATTCATGTATTTCTATTCTATCCTCTCTCCAGTACCTATAACGTTCCAGCTGTAAATTCCTGCTAACCCAAGTCGACCAGTCTGAAATAGAGGGGACATTTGTGGTTTTCCAATTTTTTGGGATTAGGGCCTTAGCGCTATTGAGCAGTATATATAAGAGTTGCCTCTTGGGTTTTTCAGCTATTTTGGGGAGGTTGTGAAATAATAGAGTATTGGGGCTCCTGTTTAGTTTGATCTGTAAGTTATTATCTATCTTATCTAGAATATTCCTCCAGAAAGCCTCAACCAGTGGGCAGCTCCACCATATGTGTGAAAGGGTCCCCTGTTCCCCACAACCTCTCCAACATTTTCCATCAGTTTGTCTGTAGATCTTTTGTAGCCTGGCGGGGGTGAGGTACCACCGCGACAGGTACTTGTAATTGGATTCAATTGTTTTAGCAGACACTGAGGCCTTTGTGTGATTAATGAAATTTTTTTTCCATTCACTGTCCGTGGGGCACGAGCGCAGCTCTTTGCCCCATTGATCTGCAAAAGTTGGTAGGGGGGACCTCTCGTGTGACATTAATGTTCGGTACATTATGGTGATCAAATGTCCCGGGTTATCAGGGAGTAAGCTGAGTTTCTCTAGCATTGTCAATTGCCTAGTTAAGAGTTTTGCTTGTTTATATGTCCCCAGGAAATGACGGAGTTGCATATAAAAATACCAGGAGATATCTAGGCCCGAGTCTGTTAATTCCTCCCAACTCTTAAGTTTGATGTTTGCGAATAGTCTGTGAAATATTGTCATGTCCAGTTGCATTCTGTTCGGTTGGGGCCTCTGTGTGATCGTGAAGGGAAAGTCTGGATTTTGTGTGTATGTGGTCAGTGGTGAGGGGTTTGTGGAAACGTGGGGGAATTCCAGCAGGGTCTTATCCCATTGTGCAAAGAACTCTTTTGTAATAGTGTAGGATTGAATCGTCCCAGGTCTAGCTCTGGGAGAAATCCACCCCAGGGAGCCCATGTTGTCTACGCCCAATATCTCCCTTCCAATCTGTACCCACGTTTTCTGCTCTTGATTAATGCTCCATTCAATTTGGTGTTGTAGGGCTATTGCTCTTCTATATTGAAGTAAATTGGGAATTCCCAACCCACCCCTTTCTTTTGCTTGGTATAGTGTATTTCTTGCTACCCTTGGTCTGCCTCCACCCCATATATAGACCTCTAGAGTGTTCTGCAACTTCTGTAAGTAATTCTTTTGGAGTGGGATTGGGAGCGTCTGCAGATAATACAGAATTCGCGGAAGCACATTCATTTTGATTACGCCGATGCGGCCTAACCAGGATATTTTTTTGCTTTTCCAAGAGGATAAGTCGCATGTGATTGAGTGTAGTAGGTGAGTGTAATTGGCCTCGAATAGTGATTCTGGAGATGCTGTAATATTAATTCCCAGATATTTAAGTGTTCTGGTTTGTAACCTTAATGGACATTTATCTGTAAGTTGGTGCAACTCTTTCTGTGTTAGATTTATGTTTAGGATTTCTGATTTGTTTTGGTTTAGCTGAAAGTTGGACACCTTACCGTATTCCACAAATTCCCGTAGGGTTTCTGGAAGGGACACAATTGGATTGGACAATGATAATAAAACATCGTCTGCATATAGTGATAGTACATGGTCCTTTTGACCTATCTTTATCCCTGATATTTTCTGATTTTCCCTAATTTTCTGCGCCAATACCTCAATTGTTAGGGCGAAAAGTAGAGGGGACAACGGGCAGCCCTGTCGGGTGCCGTTGTTGATATGGAAGGGTTCAGACAGAACATTATTTATCTTAATTTGTGCCGTGGGTACAGTGTAAAGTGAGAAAACTTTGCTCATGAAATGGGGTCCGAAATTCATCTTCGACAGGGTGGCCTTAATAAAAGGCCAACTCACCCTGTCGAAGGCCTTCTCAGCGTCCGTTGACACCAAAATTGATGGTATGTTTTTGTTTTGGGCATAGTTCACTAGGAGGCAGGCTTTTATGGTATTGTCCCTAGCCTCACGGCCCGGGACAAAACCGACTTGATCCGGTGATACCAGTTTTGGTAAGAATCTGTTCAGCCTGTTGGATAGAACTTTGGCAAATATTTTTAAGTCCACATTCAACAGCGAGATAGGTCTGAAGTTCTCAGGACGGTTTGCTGGTTTCCCTGGTTTTGGGATTGTGGTGATGTGGGCTAATAACATAGTTGGTGGGAATTCTTGTGTCATTCCTATCTCATTGAACAGAGTCGTCAGTTGTGGAGCAAGGATGTGTTTGTACAATTTATAGTACTTGGCACTGAACCCGTCAGGGCCTGGGCTCTTGCCTGATGGCAAGTCATCTATGATTCTGGCCACTTCTTCAGTGGTAATAGGTGCCTCTAAGTCTCCTGCTTCTTCATTTGTGAGGGAGGGTAACTTGACCGAGTTAAGATAAGTGTCTATTTCTAGTGAGTTGGTTTTGTTGTTCCCACCCTCCTGGGCCTCTCCCTTATTTTGTATATTATATAATTGGTTGTAATAGGTTTTTAGGACATTCGCTATTGCAGGGCTGTCTGTGCATGGTTTCCCTTTTCTATCTAGGATGGTGTGTACGTGTGTTTTTAGCTGCCCTCTCTTCAACGCTCTTGCCAAAAGTTTGCCAGGTTTATCCCCGTATTCATAAAATCTCTGTTGAAGCTTTAAAGCAGCCTTTTGGTGTTCTATGGAATGTAAGTTTTGCAATTCTTCTCTAGCTTGAAAAAGTTCTGTTTTAAGGGAGTTATTAGCTGGGTATTTTTTATGGTGTTTTTCCAGGTCTTGTATTTTAGTCAAGAGGAGGCTATATTTTATTCTGGCTTGTTTGGCCAGTTGGGATTTTTGTTTCATGAGTTCACCTCTAAGAACGCATTTATGCGCTTCCCAAATAGTGCTAGTTTGCAGTTCTGGTGTTGAGTTGTGTTGGAAGTATTCTTTCAGTGTGTTATCTATGTGTGATTTAATAACCTGGTTACTGAGCATAAAATCATCAAATCTCCATATGTATGGCTGTGTGGGTGTCGTGGGCCAGTTTAATTTGCAAATTACCGGTGCGTGGTCAGACCATGTCATTGGGAGTATCTGTGCATCAGTCACTAGTGCCAACGTGGTTTGGTCTGTGAATATGTAATCTATTCTTGTAAAGAGGTTAGGGGGGTGGGAAAAAAAGGTGAAGTCTTGTTTCATGGGATGTAAAACTCGCCACACATCGTGTACCGCTAAACCCTCTAACCGATTGCTGCACTGTTTGATCACTCTCTTGGGGACAGAGATTGTAGACCTTGACGTGTCTAATTGGGGGTCTAGTGGTATATTGAGATCTCCTGCTATTATTAGAGCTCCTTTACTTATCTCTAAAATTTTATTGGTGAGGGCCTTCAGAAATTTGTTTTGATGAAGATTTGGTTAGTATACATTGACCAAGGTTACTATTCTATTGTGTAACCTGCCTATTAGAATTAAAAATCTGCCCTCCGGATCTCTCTCCACATGGACAGTAACCCATGGGGAAGAGTGTTTAATCATTATCCCTACTCCATTCTTTTTTTGGTTACCTGAGGCAAAAAAGGTGGTGGGAAATTTAGGGCAATGCCATCTCGGCTCTCTACCTCGCTTAAAGTGGGTTTCCTGCAAGAATAGTATGTCACATTTCAGTCTTTGAGCATCTCTCATTAGGTGTGATCTTTTTTCTGGGATGTTCAGTCCTTTTGTGTTAAGCGTCAGAATTGACAGGTTATGTGTCACGTGAGGGGGCATGTTGGAGGAAAGAATTAGGGAGGGTGGATTGGGAGGAGGGGGAGAGAAAAAAAAAAAAAAAAAAGGGGGGAAAATTTAAAATAAGAAAGAAAGAGTGAAGAAGTTTAGATTAAGAGGAATACAAGGACCCGAGATCTATGACAAGATTAGATACACCTTGTGGAGCACTTATCAATAGTCTAATTCAGGAAATTGTGTATCCTCCGGTGTGTAGTAAGTAAAGGGAGAAAAAAGGCTAGAAATACCCTAGAGCGGGTAAATTTACCTGACAGGTCAGTTAAGGGTAAAGTAAAGTGTCAGGTAACAATATGTGGGGTCAGTATCCCCACATCCAAACTACTTAGTAGAAAAAGAAAAAATACAATATGATTAGGGTCACAGATGCCCAGTTTCATCTGGGCTCAGAGAGGTAATTTAGGATTGCTGTTCTATGGTTGTCACGGTAATATGCACATACAAGAATGAATTTAGGTTCAACATAATATAGTAATACAACGGTATGCAAACAATAATAACTTTGTGTCTCAACACCGACAGTAACTCTTATTTAAAAGTAGATATGAGTCCCAACATTTCTTAAGCCTTTGAAGTATAGGTTCCATGGAATGAGATTAATCATTATATGGGAATCATATACATTGTCATCTGTGTGTCTTTACTCCCCTGAAGTCCCCAGCTCACCTGCCTATCATATAGGCTATTTGTTCACAATTTATAATTCTATAATGTTACAGACCTAATCAGAGGTCTATCTCTGTGCCTTCAAATTGCGGTCACCACTATCTCTCTATGCTGGTTCTAATGTGGGTTTACTCGGGGTTGTTAAAATCTCATAACTATGTGCAAGGGTTGGGCAGCTCGTAGCTTACTACTATGTAGATTGTTATATTAATAATATGTTTCTGAATGTTATGATCTACTAGTTGTACACATGTTAATAAAGAGTCAATATATACCCCTATATTTAAGCCTTAGATATCCTTAAACATTCTAACATATAGCAACTCGAACACAAATATACAGACATTTAAAGTTTCAAAGCAATCTACACCATTTTATATGCATAGTTACTTTCTCCTGAGTTTCATTCATCTTGTGGAGCAGATTCCTGATCTGGTGGTGGAATGTCCAGGTTCAAGACCTCACAAAAGGTCGGTAGGTCAGAAGATATTCTGTATGTAGCTTGTTTTCCATTCCTGGTGGCAGTAATGCTCACCGGGAATCCCCATTTGTATGGGACGCCATGTCTTTGGAGGACGCTGGTGATGAACTTTAGGTCCCTCCGTTTCTGGAGCGTTATTTGGCTCAGGTCTGAGAAGATTTGGAGTGGGATACCTGCGTGGGTTACAGTCCTCAAGGCCCTTGCCCTTTGTGAGATAAGTTCCTTGTCTTTGTAGTTCATGAATTTGACAATAATGTCCAGAGGCGGCGCCTTGGGAGAAGGTTTTGGGCGAAGCGCCCTGTGTGCTCTTTCCATGATCACATCTGGGGAGCTAGGTGTTCCCTTTATAGTCCTAAATAAGTCCTGGAGATATCCTTCTATGGCATTATTGCGGACTGTTTCAGGCACTCCTCTGATCCTCATGTTATTGCGCCTTCCTCTGTTGTCCAGATCCTCTATCTTGGACAACAGGGATTGTAAATCCCCTTCATGGCTTTGTATGTGCTGTGAATTTGCTTCCACCTGTTTCTGCAGTGTCTCATGTTTGGTTTGGAGAGTGTGCACTCTCTGGCTAACGCTGTTCAGATCTTTTTTCAAGTCCCCAAACAATGATCTCATTTCTGTTAGTACTATGTTAATGTCTGCTTTTGATGAAATTGTGTTCAAGGGGTTCTTGTGGCAGCAAGTCTGTTGTGAGCTTCTCACTAGTTGCTGAGGATGCTGAACTTGATGTTTCAGTGTCTTCCTTATCAGCAGGGATAGGTGCCATTTTTAAATAGTTTGTTAGGCTGTTACAGGTCTTATTTCCCTTATCGGGTCTATTACCTTTTTTTGTAGACATACTGCCTAGTGTCCAGTGTTTTAGGCTGCAGTCACCCCTGAAGTGTATGGTATGGGGTTGCTGCAGTTACTGCGTTGTATGTAGTTTAAGTCAGATGTACACAGGTGACTGGGTTACAGAGTTTATAAGGTGATCAGTGTCTCTCTGACATATTACTACTTTTACTCTGCAATGTCGTTGTGTTAAGTTGCAACCTATACTCGTGCTGCAATCATGTGTTTAAACTATTCGTTGCTAAGGCTTGATCTCTATTTTTCTGCTTATGGCGCCTTTAGAGAGTACTTTAATACCATCCAGACTGCAGTGCTCGTTATGACCCCTTTTATTTCAGGGAGCACTAAATTGTGTTGATGTCCAGTATTATATTGTTTGTGCCTTTCGTTGGGTCCCCAGTCACCCTTTTCCAGCTGCAGTCCCTGAGGACCAGAGGTCTTATGCGTGTCAGTGTTTATGGCGGTATTATCTGTTTTGAGGGCCTCAGATTAATAACTCTATGTTGCCGTATTTGCTTATCGTAGGATGGCAGGCCCCAAACCCCCCAGGCATTAAACTGTTTGTGCGCCCCACTGCTTGTTCAATTTCTCACCAAAGTTTGTGGTGCAGTAGTCGCGGCCTACTTGTCTCTCCTCCAGCTTCTGTTTGCCGGATCAGAGTCGCGGTCACTTTCACGCCAAGAAAGTGCCGCGGTTGTTACCTCCCAGGTCTGTGGGCAGTGGTGCCTGCTTGTTATATATTTGTAGGTCCTTGTGAGGCCGGGGCAAGTCTCTTGTCTCCCGGTGTAAGTTGTTCGTCTCCTGAGGCTGTCAGTTCAGGGCCGGCGGGTGCCGCGGTGTTGAAATTGTCGATGCTCCTCCGGTTCTCGAGTCTCCTGTGTGCTGTGCACCTCCAAGCCACTTAGGAAAGCTACTTTAAAATTAAATATTGGGCATCCGTTATCCCTATTTTAGCTTAGTTTGGATGTGGGGCTTAAGAGCCAGGATTTAGGCAGCCATTTCTCCGCCCCGGAGTTATATATCTTTTATCTTGTTCATGCCCTCTTTTTTATGTGGGAAAAACCTATAGAGAGTTTCGCTCTAGGATAACTGAACATCGTGATGACATTAAAGACTTTAACATTGATAGTCCCATTGCTAGACATTTTTCTCAATACCACCAATCAAAGATAGATGATTTACAATTTACTGGAATTGAGTCAGTAAAAGATAGCAAAAGAGGAGGAGATATCGATACGATATTGTTACAGAAAGAAACCCGGTGGATGTACAATTTAAATACATTGTCCCCTAAAGGGTTAAATGAAAAAATGGAATTTGCCTCCTTTTTAAAATGAGCATCTCTCTCCTCTTCTTCTTTCTTATGCTCTAAACATTAGGCACATTTTTGTGCTGTTCTGTGATGTTGGCAGTCTCTCTGAACTAACAATATGGATTTTTGATTTAAATATTTTTCAAATAAAACATCAAAAAAGAAGTATTCAACTATACTAGGAAATGGACTGTTCCGGTTTGCTGTAAATGGCAATATGTATAGAATTGTATAGAGAGTTTGATTGTTGGTACGAATGTATGTATGTGTGGATTAAATATAATACTGTTTTTTTTTCTTCTATTGTGATTATCATCCAGCTCTGTACATCGTTATTTTGTAACTTTGTAATCAGTTATGGATTGAGCCAATAACAACCAAGCACAGAAGCCCCAGTGAATGGGTGTTTTGAAGTGAAGTCAGGTGTTGCTTTTGTCCAATAAAAAGAGCCGGATGGAGGAGTGACGTCAGAACCCGGAAGAAGCTCCGAGCGACCACGAGAGCGGAGTGAAACGCGCACAGGGACGCGTTGGTCTGTCACGACCGCACATCTTTGGGGATCCCCCCTTGTTTCCAGTGAATGATCCTCTAAGCAGTATTGAATTGGGCTGTCTTCTTCATGCTTCCGTGTGGATAAGTATTGCCTATTTTTCAGCAATATCGTAGATGCCACTCGATGCGGTTGAACTATGTCCCTGAGAAGCACTTATAGCACTTTGTTCATGGAACATTTACACGATACTACAGTGCAGTGCTTTGAGGAGACGTGTTTGAGCTTTAATAGCTGCTTATTATTACGCTTGATGAATGTAATTGTGAGCTTTAATCGTGAAGTTAATGATACCAGCACTTTTATGAACTATATGCTGTGATACTGCATCTGCTTGATTCATAACCATCATGCTAATGCTTTAACATCTCACTGCCTGACCGCATTTGTTGCTGCACTTTCACAGACTTCATTAAAAGGACGGTATGCTCTGTTTAATGATGCACCATTTCAAGACTTTCTTTCACAAGAGCTGTTTTGACTACTTGGGGGATCCCCTCTGTGTGTGTGTTTATGGATGAATGAATGGAAAAGTTTTTATTATTATGTACATTGATATTTTTTGATACCATAAAAAGGAAATTTTTGCGCGCATTCCTTTTGTTTTGCTTTATTTGGAAACTATTTGTAGGTGCTTTTTGCCTAGACTTTTAGACTGCACTTATTTGTGTACTCTACTTTCTATTCTACATATTGTGATATATTATTATTGCCCCTTACTGTGCCCGCTTACAGTTATATTATTCATATACCTTTATCACTAAATACTGTTGCTTTAATTCTGAATAATGTTGGATTTATGACCTTGGAGATATGTTCCTCATTCCTATAAAACAATTCTGATTACTGTTAAAGTTATGTTCCTCTTTTCTATAAAACCACATGTTTTCATCTTATTTACTGTAATCATATATATTCAATGAAAACCACATGATTTTCTGGAATTATTTGTTTTGTAAATGTTGTCATTTTGCTGACCAGCTTCTTTATTACTGATAATGCAGATGTATATTGTAAAACTGCTGACAATAACTGAATGATCTGTTCAGTTATTACTGCTGACAATGGCTGAATGATCTGTTCAATTATTGGAAAATCCAAAATCACTTCTCCTTTTTATATGATAAATACATTTTGCCAATAACAAATAAACGGAATTACTGAGATACCATTCTATGTCTATGTGCTTCTGTGACTTACTAATTCGCCAAGATCTTGTGAATAAAGATTGCTAGTTTGCCCTCAGTCAGACCCCTCTGGCCGGAAAGGAAAAGACCCCTACAGCGTGTGGGAGAATCTGTGGAGTCATTTGTGCGCAGCCTGTATGAACTAGATGAATTCTGTGAGTTTGGTGTTGCTAAAGAGGAGCAAATCAGAGACAGAATAGTCATAGGAATTGCAGATGCTGAAGTCTCACTGAAGCTGCAGTTGGAGGCTGATTTAACATTGGATGGGGCTATATTATATATAACTGGTGAAAAAGCAAAGTGCTGATCTGAGGCCCTAGAGTATTGTGGATGAAGTGCAGCAGTTCAGGAGAGCTGCTAGTGAAAGGCACAGTGTAAGTGGTAGAACACGGGCAACAGATAGGCCCAGAAGTGGATGGGCGCAGCATGCTCGCTTCACGCGGTGTAACCGTACCCATGATCAGAGTGTCATATGCCCTGCTAAAGACAAAAGATGTAAAAAATGTAACCGAATGGGCCATTTTGAAGTGGCATGTAAAACTGAATACATTAAGGAGATGCAGGTGGATAGTGACCAGGAGGGTCAGGAAGTGTCCTTTGTAGGGTCTGTTGTTGAATGGTCTGGTTCAGATGAAGATTGGCGGGTTACTCTTACTGTAATGGGAGCCAAAGTTGCCTTTAAGATTGACACAGGAGCTGACATCACTGTTATGTCGCTTGCAGCATTCATAAAACTGTTTAGACAGCCTCAGCTGGCGAAAGTTACAACAAAAGTTCATAGTCCTGGTGGCCGCATCGATTGTGCAGGGAAATTTCTTGCCAGCTGCGAGTACAAGCAGAGCAAACTCACCATGTGGGTTCATGTGATTAGAGGTCAGTGTGTTAACAACCTATTGAGCAGAAAAGCAGCCTGTGGTTTGGGCCTGGTCGCCAGAGTGAATGAGGTTTCAGAAGACATGTTTGGTGAATTGGGCCTACTGAATTGCAACCCAGTCCGAATATCACTTAAAAGTGACGCAGTTCCATACAGCATTACCACTCCTCAAAGAATTCCGTTCCCGCTCATGCCTCAAGTGGAGAAGGAACTTCTGCATATGAAGAATATGGGAGTGTGACAGACCCTTCTGTCAGTACTGAAAGAGTTAACTTTGTTCAGCTTTAAGAAGCTATTTTCTAAAGACAAGGTTGCTAGCCTCAGCTATTGTGTACTGTAATTAAGTTTAGTGATAAACATTCACATTGTTTAATCACATCCAGAGAGCAGACGCCCAAGTGATAAGAAAGACTAAATTGTTTATCTGCTTAAGTAATGTAATTCTATTGTATCATGTCAAAGGGCGTTTTCCCTCTATCTAATGTACAATATTCTTTCAACCCCCCATCTGGGGTCAGACCTGCATAAATACTGAGCATATAGCCTTCAATAAAGTGCATTCTGTTTTAACCTTCAATGTGGAGCCTGGTCTCATGTTTGAGGGGGGAATTAGCTGGGTTGTGGGTTGCTGATCCCACATTCAGGGCATCTTTCATCAGGTATTAACCCTTGGTATCCTGTTGGTACTGTAACAATTGGTGGCAAGCGACGGGATGAACCTTATCACCCAGAAGAGCAACTACACAAGCCAGTAACCTCAGGAAGAGGGGGATTATTACAATACTGACCAAGATGGAAGGAGTACCAGGGACCGAAGGAACCAATGGGCCCAGCATATCAGACAGAACCCCCGAAGAAGCAAGCTTTGATCGGGCAGTTAAAATAAGACTGGCACATTATGGCCCCAACCCATCTGCAGAAATTATCGACCGGGTCATAGCAGCTGTGGAGGCCAACCTACTTCGCCAAAGCGGCGCTGCAGCAGCCCAAGTCACAGCAACCCCAGTGGAAAAGGGAAAAGTAAATTTTGCAGCTTTTAAAAACTTCCTGGAAACAGAAGGAGAGATTGATGGGTACCTTGCGGATTTTGAGAGGCAATGTGCACTACACAAGGTACCCACGGAGGACTGGGTCATGATATTATCCGGAAAATTATCCGGCCAGGCCAGAGAGGCTTTTTGGGCCATTCCAGATAAGGAAGTCGGGGATTATAATACTGTAAAAGAGGCTCTGCTCTCCAGGTATGCGGTTACACAGGAGGCATACCGGAGGCGGTTCAGAGACACGGTTAAATTAGCTGGTGATTCCTACGTTGAGTGGGCATATAAGGTGCACCGCACAGCAGCTCACTGGATAGCGGGGTGCCAAGCCATATCTGGGGAAGAGGTGTTGCAGCTATTCCTGTTGGAACATTGCTTTGACAAGTTATCAGCAGGAGTTAGAGAGTGGGTTCGGGACCGTAAACCCTCCACCCTGCATGAAGCTGCTCGACCTGGCAGATGAGTATACAGATGCCCGCAAACTGGACACTGCTACCACTAAGCCCCCTGCCAGAGTGGAGTACAGACCCACAGTCACCCCAGCAGCTACCAGTTACCAACCCCCGGTGCACCGCTCTACCACACGGCCTCCAGCCACGAACTATCCTCAGAGAGCCCGGTTTAATTCACGGGGCTACTCACAGCCTATTCAGTGCTTTGGATGTAAGCAACTAGGGCACAAAAGAACAGATTGTCCCCTAAACGCAGCGAACCAAGCACAGTCCTGGAGAAGACCCACCGGCGGAATCCCACGTAACCCTCAGCCTGCGGCCCACTACGTAGAGGAGCAAGAATGCTGGGGCATCCTACATGAAGCAGACCCCGTGCAAGCTGCCCACCGGAATAACCGGCAACTGGTTAAAGTGAATGGGAAGGAGGTCAGTGGTCTACGGGATACTGGTGCTACCATGACCTTGCTTCAAAAGAACTTGGTGTCTGAGAAACAGCACACTGGAGACACTGTAGCTGTGAGGGTAGTGGGGGGCGCTGTGTTCCGCCTACCTGTTGCCCAGGTACATTTGGATTGGGGAGTGGGCGCTAGACCTGTGAATGTGGGGGTCATGAAGGGCTTACCAGCTGATGTTCTCCTTGGAAATAACTTGGCCCCCCTTGTTTCTGCCTACGCTCCTATGGGTCCTGCTGATGTTAACCCTGTGACTACCCGTGCCCAGATCCATGCAGCAGTGACTGACCCACCTGCTGCTAAGCCCCAGGACGCTGAGCTCAGTAAATCTCTATCCACTATTGATACGTGGAAGTCCCGTTACAATGCGCTGATGAAGGAGAAGAGTCAAGTAGAGAATAAAATGGTCACGTTAAACAATCACGTAACAGTGCTAGCAGGAGAGAAGAGGAGCGCAGAGGAAAAAGCACGTTTAGAACGGGAATCTCTGCTAGACAAGCTGCACCGACAGACCGCAGAAAACACCAGCTTCAGAGTGGAACATGAAACATTAAAGACAAACTTAGTGACACTGGAGGAGAAGCTGACGCTGGCTCATAGTGAGGTGCAGCAACTCAAAGGCACCCTATGTCAGTATGAAGGGATTGTGGATACCTATAAAGAGCAGGTGCAAAGAACTCGTGAAGAAGCTGATGAGATTTTGAAGGACTGTTTAGCCCTAGTCTGGGCACTGAAGAAGTTGAACCCTTATTTATATGGGCAGGAATTCTCTCTCATAACGGGAATACAGATGGATTGTCCCGGCAAACTGACATGCCTACCACCTCCTAGTCCGGTCATCCCCAGGTTGACCCGCCAAAGGGTCAAGCCGGGTCTGCCGGAGTGTTCCACTAGGAGGGAGCTATGTGACAGACCCTTCTGTCAGTACTGAAAGAGTTAACTTTGTTCAGCTTTAAGACGCTATTTTCTAAAGACAAGGTTGCTAGCCTCAGCTATTGTGTACTGTAATTAAGTTTAGTGATAAACATTCACATTGTTTAATCACATCCAGAGAGCAGACGCCCAAGTGATAAGAAAGACTAAATTGTTTATCTGCTTAAGTAATGTAATTCTATTGTATCATGTCAAAGGGCATTTTACCTCTATCTAATGTACAATATTCTTTCAACCCCCCCATCTGGGGTCAGACCTGCATAAACACTGGGCATATAGCCTTCAATAAAGTGCATTCTGTTTTAACCTTCAATGTGGAGCCTGGTCTCATGTTTGAGGGGGGAATTAGCTGACTTGTGAGTTGCTGATCCCACATTCAGGGCATCTTTCATCAGATATTAACCCTTGGTATCCTGTTGGTACTGTAACAGGGAGTTATTGAAGAGGTTGTTGAAGCAACTGACTGGTGTGCCCCCATTGTGCCTGTTGTGAAGAAAAACGGGAAAGTACGCATCTGCATAGACTTGAAAAGGCTGAATGAGGCAGTGAAGAGAGAGAGATATGTGCTGCCGACACTTGAAGACATAGCTCCAAAATTGGATACCTCTAGATCCAAAGTGCCGCAAACTGACTACCTTCATTACACCGCTAGGTCGGTTTTGCTTCTGTAGACTCCCCTTCGGGATATCCTCTGCTCCTGAAATCTTTCAAAAGAGAGATGAGTTCTCTCCTAAGGGACCACAAGGGCACGGCAGTTGTCATGGACGACATTTTGGTGTATGGGTCTACATTGGAAGAACATGATCAGCGATTGAGCTGTGTGCTGCAGACCATTAGTGTGTCCGGGCTGAAATTAAATAAGGAGAAATGCCATTTTAGGAAAGCTCAGTTGTGTTACTTTGGGCATATTATCAATGGGGATGGCATCAAGCCGGACCCTGATAAAATCCTTGCTATTGAACAGATGAAAAGTCCTACTGATGTACATGAGCTTAGACAAATATTGGGCCTTGTGAATTATGTGAGCAGGTTCCTTCCAGATTTATCCACAATACTACACCCTATCACATAGTTGTTAAAGAAAGATGTTGCCTGGTCCTGGGGACCTTCACAGGAAGAATCTTTTGTGCAGGTCAAGTCCCTTCTGGGGTCTGCCCCAGTGTTGGGGTTCTACGACCCTTCTAAAAAGACTGAAAGTGCTGATGCAAACGCAATTGAGGTGACAGCAATTCAATATTTATTATTCAAAGGAGAATCAGCACAGCAACGTTTCGGGATACTATCCCTTATTCATGCTATAACTTGCAAACACTGATTATGGCCTTATATATCCTTATACCACTAGGTGGCGCTAAACAACATTCTAAACCATTTTAACCCCTAAAGTTCATGAAACTTCTATATTAAATCTAAAAACATTATATTATTACAATTTTAGCTAGAAAATTATTCTTACTTAACAGTAAACCGTGTTTAAAAAAACACTTTAAAAAAAAGTTTCACAAAGAATATTCTTATATACAGATGCAACATTTTTAGCAACATTGCATTTATAGCAGCAATGTATATTCAATTTTTCACAGAAAAACAGTAAGGTCCCATTCTCTATTTAGACCTTTAGGGTACATAGTATCTAATTAAAAAATCCAGTAAGACTCTCGTTGCTTTAAAAGCAACTCTCTACCCCCCCCCCCATCTACGTGGTAATATAACATGATCAATTATTTGAAATTTTAATTGACTAATGGAATGATCATGATTTAAGAAGTGGCTAGATAGGGGTGCTTTGAGGTTACCTGTCCTTATGTTACTCTTGTGTTCTATAATGTGATCTTTGGCACTATGGGTAGACTCTCCAATATAAACGCCACCACATGGGCATTTAACCATATAAATAATGTATGTGGTAAGGCAAGTATAATAGCCTTTAATCATATATTTCTTGCCTGTATGTGGGTGCGAGAAAGTGGAGCCTTTCACTAAATTAGAGCAACAAGAACAGCCTAGGCAGGGGTAACAACCCAGGTTTTTTTAACCCTATGTAACTTTCTTTCTTTTTAGAGCCAGATCCAATATCCGCTTTTATCAGTTTTGCTTGTATGTTAGGGCTTCTTTTATAAGCTGGCATAGGGTATTTTTTAAATAATTCTACGTTTGGATTACATTCCGCTAGAAGACCCCAATGCTTCCTAATAATTCGCTGAATATCTTCACTTTGCGAATTATACTCAGTGATAAACATTAGCCTATCTTTTCTTTCATCAGGTGTCTGATCACTATATTTTAAGATGTTATCCCTGGGGATAGATTTAACCTTTTGAATTTTCTCTTTTATCAACCTGTCTGGATAACCCCTTACTTTAAACCTATCCCCCATTTCTTTTAACCTTGAGTCCAGTAAATTTTCTTCAGAAACAATTTTCTTTACACGTAGTAACTGACTATAAGGAAGACTATTTAAAAGTGAGGGGGGATGAGCACTTTCATAACGCAACCAACTATTACGGTCTGTTTCTTTTTTAAATAAGTCAGTTGCAAGAGAGTTGCCTTTTTTAATTATTCTAACGTCCAGAAAGTCAATGAATTCTTCACTCCAAGACAGCTTAAATTTAATATTCCTTGTTGCTCCATTAAGGTCATTAACACATTTTTAAAGGGTTCCAACGTCGCCCCACCACACTCCAAAAATATCATTGATATAGCGCCACCATGTGGCACCATATCGAATAAACAAATCATTGGAATACACGTACCTTTCCTCATATAAATTCATAAAGATGTTAGTGTAGTTGGGGGCAACGTTGGAACCCATGGCTGTGCCTTGGAGTTGAAGGAAGAACTCATCCTGGAAGAGAAAATAGTTGTCATATAGGATTATAGAGAGTAATTGTAAAAAAAAATCTACTTTTGCCAAATTAAATTTATTGCTGGACTCCAAAGTAATCTTAACTGAATCTAATCCACTTGAGTGTGTAATGTTTGTATACAAACTTTCTACATCTAAAGTATACAAAATAAATTTCTCAGAGATCAATTCAAGTGATTTAAGTTTCAACAAAAAATCTCCTGTGCCTTTAATGAAAGAATTTGTAATTTCTACAAATGGACGTAGTATTCTCTCAAGGAAAATAGATATATTTGTAAATACAGAATTTGTGCTGGCCACTATGGGGCAACCTGGGGGGTTAGTTAGCTGCTTATGAATTTTGGGCAGTGTATAAATCACAGGGGTTAAGGGATGTTTAACTTTCAAAAATGTTGCCACATCTTTACCTATGATGTTATTTTTTATAGCATTAGATATAGCATTATCAATTTCTTTCTGAATCAGAAATATAGGGTTGAATGACAATTTTTTATACACATCTTTGTCCCCCAACTGCCTTTTTATTTCTTTTATATATTTTATAGTATCTTGTATAACAACCGCCCCTCCTTTATCAGCCCTCTTTAAAGTTATATCCTTATTCTTCTGTAATTTTTGTAGAGCTAAATATTGTTGTTCATTGTCCATTTACAGGGACAAATTTATTTGGTTTAAAACGTAATTTTTCTGCTTTTGTTGAAGTTTATTCACATCCGCCTGGACTAAAGAAATAAATGTTTCAATGCTGTGATTATTAGAATTAGGAATAAAGGTACTTTTTTTCTTAAGCCCTAATTGATTTAAATGGATAACTGGACTCTCATTTACTAACGGTTTTTCATTCCAATTAATAACTTGTAACTTGATATTTCTGAAAAACCTAAACAAGTCTTTTTGTAATTCAAAGTGGTCACAGGCTTTCCTTGGCAAAAAGACAGCCCTTTATTCAGTAAGTCTAATTCCTCATCCGTGAGTGAGTGTTCCGATATATTAAATACAATGTCATTGGTCATTGCTTACCGGTTTGCCGGCTTCACCACCATCTCTTACTATTTCCGGTTGGAGCGGAGTTGTCTGCTGACATTTTTCTTTGCACTTGGGCTTGTGCTTGCGACCACCTCTCCTCTTTCTCCTTCTGATTCCCCCGGCGACGTGTCTGAAGAGTCGGTGCTACTTCCTCCTTGCCTCTGACCCCCGTTCTGACGTCTGTGGCTCTGCAACTGGAACTTACGTCGGGCGCCTTCTGGATCACAGCACCCCTATCTAGCCACTTCTTAAATTATGGTCATTCCATTAGTCAATTAAAATTTCAGATAATTAATCATGTTATATTACCACGTAGAGGGGGGGATAGAGAGTTGCTTTTAAAGCAACGAGAGTCTTACTGGATTTTTTAATTAGATACTATGTACCCTAAAGGTCTAAATAGAGAATGGGACCTTACTGTTTTTCTGTGAAAAATTGAATATACATTGCTGCTATAAATACAATGTTGCTAAAAATGTTGCATCTGTATATAGGAATATTCTTTGTGAAACTTTTTTTGAAAGTGTTTTTTTAAACACAGTTTACTGTTAAGTAAGAATAATTTTCTAGCTAAAATTGTAATAATATAATGGTTTTATATTTAATATAGAAGTTTCATGCACTTTAGGGGTTAAAATGCTTTAGAATGTTGTTTAGCGCCACCTAGTGGTATAAAGATATATAAGGCCATAATCAGTGTTTGCAAGTTATAGCATGAATAAGGGATAGGATCCCGAAACGTCGCTGTGCTGATTCTGCTTTGAATAATAAATATTGAATTGCTGTCACCTCAATTGCGTTTGTTGAACTTTGTGACTTTGGGTCTTGGACAGTGACCCAGGGGTGACCTGCATATGTTGTATATTTGAATTCTAGAGTGCTGGAACATATTGATATTTGCAGTTAGTGCTGATGAAAGCAGTTATGGGTTAGGGGCCCCCCCCTTGCAGTTGAATGAGAACAAACTACAGCCCATAGCCTACTGTTCCCGTACACTGATGGCTGCTGAGTCGAAATACGCCCAAATTGAGAAAGAGTGCCTGGCTGCAGTTTGGGCCTGTGAGCGCTTCCAGCGTTACCTAGTGGGTTTAGAAAAATTTAGCCTGGAGACTGACCATAAACCGCTAGTCCCTCTAATCACATTGACAAAACACCCCTAAGATGCCAGAGACTTCTGACTGCTGCTCAGGTTCAATGTTAGGCAGTGCATGTGCCGGGGAAACAACTGGTAGTGGCAGATACACTTTCCAGGCTCTTGCTGAAGAATATTCAACGGAATCAAATGTGAAAGTGTATGTAGATTCAGTTCTGGCATCCAAATCCATTTTGTCAGGGAAGCTAGAGAAAATAAGAAAGGAGACATATTTAGATACTGACCTTCAAGAAGTTATTAAGTACATAAAAGAAAGTTGGCCCGAGAGCCGGGCAGCCTAGATGTCTTTAAGTTCTTACCAGTCAGAAAAGTACTGGATGGGTTGATGCTGTTCCAGGACCGCATTGTTATTCCTGTTAGCATGCGACAGGAGATGTTAAGCAGGATTCATGATGGCCACTTGGGCATTACAAAGTGCAGAGAAAGGGCAGCTATGGCAGTATGGTGGCCTGGGATCAGTTACGACATCGCAAGCCATGTGTCAAAATGTGCCTTTTGCTGGGAACCCCGGCCTACTCAGAGAAGGGAGCCCTTGATTTCTACTCCGCTGCCTGCAGGCCCGTGGCAGAAAATAGCTACTGATTTGTGCGAACTGCACGGGAAAAAGTACCTAGTCGTGATTGACTACTATTCCAGGTATTTGGAGATTGCACCCTTGAATGAATCACAAGTCAAGCCATTATCACTCGTCTCAAGAGCTTGTTCGCCCGGTGGGGCATACCAATGAAGTTAGTGAGTGATAACGGAATGCAGTTTGCTTCCACGGAGTTCAGTTCTTTTAGCAGTGAATATGATTTTGTCCATTCTACGTCGAGTCCACATTACCCGCAGGCCAATAGAATGGCTGAAAGGGCAGTTCAAACAACAAAGTTCATTTTGAAGCAATCTGAGCCGTACCTAACCCTCTTGTCCTATAGGGCGACTCCCATTCAAGCCACGGGTTTTAGCCCGGCACAGCTGATGCTAGGACGTCAGATTTGCACCACTGTGGGTGTCTTCCAGCCAACTAACTCTGTTCCTTGGGACGAGGTCCTTAGGAGGGATGAAGAGACTAAAAAGGGCTATTGATTCTTCTACAACAGGAAACACTCTGTGAGGCCCTTGCAGGAGCTGAATGTGGAGCAAAGTGTCAGAATTAAACTGGATGATGAGAAGAAATGGAAGATACCTGCTATAGTTATTGGACGCTTTCCAGAACCAAGGTCTTATGTAGTACTTACTGATGGAGTCACACGTCAAAATCGAAAAAAAAATCTGTTTTAAGAGGGGTGCCTTCCCCTCAGCAAGATCACAGCGGGGATACTTCTTTGCTTCCAGCAGATGGTCACCTTCTTCTGTATCAGAGGACAGTTTATGTAAAATTACATCAAGTGGAAGGATGGTGAAACTTCCAGCCCGATATCAGGATTAGCATTAGTTAGAGCAGTGACCAGAAGAATGGGCAGAATAATTTCATTGTCACTGTGGACTAGGGTAGTCTACCCCGATGTTAAAGACAGGATTGTATTTCATGTTGTTTATGTATATCCTCTTTAACTTGTTATTTGTTGTATACTAAACAAAACTATTTCTGTATGCTTCTTGTATACCTTGTTATTTGATCTATTCAAAAAGAAAAAAAAATGTATGCTTTGTCCTTTGAAAAGGGGGAAGATGTGATGAGAGTGGGAAGTGATGTCACCGGATGGGGGCGTGGTTTAGGGGATTGATTGTCTATGTCACAGTTACCAAGTTAGATGTGTTGTACAAGCTGTATACTTCTATACTCTGCAATAAAATAGTGTTGTACGTTCTATGCTGTGTCCTGCATCTCATGACAACAGGTTTACACAAATTTAAATGTTTTCCACACAAACACATCCAGACACTTCTGGATCCACCAATTTTTTACTCAAAAACATCTGGGTCCTTTCAGAACCAACACTTTTTTTTACAGGAAAAAACAGCTGGATACTGCTGGATCCATGTCTAATTTAGACAGATATACACAAATTTAAAGGACCAGTCAACACATTAGATTTGCATAATCAACAAATGCAAGATAACAAGACAATGCAATAGCACTTAGTCTGAACTTCAAATGAGTAGTAGATTTTTTTTCTGACAATTTTAAAAGTTATGTCTCTTTCAACTCCCCCTGTACCACGTGACAGCAATCAGCCAATCACAAATGCATACACGTACCATGTGGCAGCCATTAGCCATTCACAAATGCATACACACTTATTCTTGCACATGCTCAGTAGGAGCTGGTGACTCAGAAAGTTTAAATATAAAAAAACTGTGCACATTTAGTTAATGGAAGTAAATTGGAAATTTGTTTAAAATGGCATGCTCTATCTGAATAATGAAAGTTTAATTTTGATTGAGTGTCCCTTTAAGTGTTTTCCATACAAACACATCCAGACACTTCTGGATCCACCAATTTTTTTTACACAATAACATCTGGGTCCTTTCAGAACCAACACTTTTTTACAGAAAAACAGCCGGATCCTGTCGGATCCATGTCTAGTTTAGACAGAGGTACACAAATTTAACTGTTTTCCACACAAACACATCCAGACACTTCTGGATCCACCAATTTTTTTTACACAATAACATCTGGGTCCTTTCAGAACCAACACTTTTTTACAGAAAAACATCCGTATCCTGCTGGATCC
This sequence comes from Bombina bombina, assembly GCF_027579735.1. Classification (NCBI taxonomy): domain Eukaryota; kingdom Metazoa; phylum Chordata; class Amphibia; order Anura; family Bombinatoridae; genus Bombina; species Bombina bombina. The sequence goes on from NC_069503.1 coordinate 37,295,724, forward strand.
ATGTCTAATTTAGACAGATATACACAAATGTAAGTGTTTTCCACACAAACACATCCAGTCACTTCTGGATCCACCAATATTTTACACAAAAACATCTGGGTCCTTTTAGAACCAACACTTTCTTTACAGAAAAACAGCCGGATCCTGATGGATACATGTCTAATTTAGACAGATATAGACAAATTTAAGTGTTTTCCACACAAACACATCCAGACACTTCTGTATCCACCATTTTTTTACACATCAACATCTGGGTCCTTTCAGAACCAACACTTATTTTTTTACAGAAAAACAGCCGGATCCTATCGGATACATGTCTAATTTAGACAGATATACACAAATGTAACTGTTTTCTGCACAAACACATCCAGACACTTCTGGATCCACCATTTTTTTTTACACAATAACATCTGGGTCCTTTCAGAACCAACACTTTTTTACAGAAAAACAGCCTGATCCTGTCGGATCCATGTCTAACTTACACAGATACCTACAAATGTAAATGTTTCCCACACAAACACTTCTAGATCCATCAATGTTTTACACAAAAGCATCTGGGTCCTTTCAGAACCAACCCCTTTTTACAGAAAAAAACAGATCCTTTTGGATCCATGTCTAATTTAGACAGATACACACAAATGTAAGTGTTTTCCACACAAACACTTCTGAATCCCACAATGTTTTTGCACAAAAACATCTGGATCCTACCAGAATCAGCCAATTGTCTTGTAAGATGTATCAAGTCCACGGATTCATCCATACTTGTGGGATATTCTCCTCCCCTACAGGAAGTGGCAAAGAGAGCACCCACAGCAGAGCTGTCTATATAGCTCCCCCCTTAGCTCCACCCCCAGTCATTCTCTTTGCCTACTCTAAGTAACTAGGAAGTGCAGAGCGAGTGTGGTGACAAAAATGTTAGTTTTTTTATTTCTCAAGCAAAAGTTTGTTATTTTAAATGGTGCTGGTGTGTCCTATTTACTCTCTGGCAGAAAAGAGATGAAGATTTGTGCAAGGAGGATTATGATCTTAGCACTTTGTAAATAAGATCCACTGCTGCTCTCACAAGGGCTGAAGAATACAGGAAAACTTCAGTTGGGGGAACGGTTTGCATGCTACTCTGCGTATGAGGTATGTTCAGTCTATATGTTTCTAGACAGACTGTGTTAATTCTAGAAAAGGCTAGCAATATTCCCATGAGGGAAGGGTAAGCTGTATTCAGACACTTGGATAGGAATTTCAGCTTGCATGAAGGGCTCATTAGTTACTGGTGACACTGTTAGGAAAAAACGTTTTTGTTTATTCAGTAAACGATGCAATTATAACGTTTTTTGAAGGGACTAAAGGCGTCATTGTGGCTTGTTTTGGTTTTTTTTTAACCCACATGGTTATTTAAGAGACACTCTGGTGTTTGTTTGATAGGCCTCAAAACATCAAGTGAGGTGGGAGGGGCCTATTTTTGCGCCTCAGTTGCGCAGTTTCTTTTCTTTGGAGACTTCTAACTGCTTCTCCAGAGGTTCCTGCTGTGTTTGAGGGCTGTAAAAGAATTTTTTTCCCCCACAAATTGTTCTGAAGGGCAGGTAGGCGCCACAGCAGAGCTGTGGCAAGGTGCTGAAAGTCCTTTTTACCGGTTTTGGCGTTTTTTCAATCCGGTTTTGTCATTAAGGGGTTAATTGTTTATTTGCATAGCTGTGCAAAGTTACTAAGGTTTTATGATGCTACTGTAAAAATGTTGTTAAGTTTACTGTTTTTTTACACTGTTTTGCAGAATTTGTGCAACTTTTTTTCTCTTAAAGGCACAGTACCGTTTTATTTCTAAGTGTTATTTACTTTGATTACAGTGTTTTCCAAGCTTGCTTGTTACATTACTAGCCTGTTTAACATGTCTGACACCAAGGAAAATCCTTGTTCAATATGTTTGGAAGCCATTGTGGAACCCCCTCTTAGAATGTGTCCCAATTGTACTGATATGTCTATAAACTATAAAGAACATATATTAGCACTTAAAAATAGAGCAATAGATGATTCTCAGTCTTAAGTAAATGAGGGTTCACCATTTAGCTCTCCCCAAGTGTCACAACCAGTAACGCCCGCACAAGTGACGCCAAGTACCTCTAGTGCGTCAAATTCTTTTACTTTACAAGACATGGCCACAGTTAGGAATACAACCCTCACAGAGGTTTTATCTAAACTGCCTGGTTTACAAGGAAAGCGGGACAGCTCTGAGTTAAGGAAAAATGCTGAGCCGTCTCACGCTTTAGTAGCCATATCTGATATGCCCTCACAATGCTCTGAAGGGGCGAGGGATTTGTTATCTGAGGGAGAAATTTCTGATTCAGGAAAGACGCTTCCTCAGACAGATTCTGATATGACGGCCTTTAAATTTAAGCTTGAACACCTCCGCTTATTGCTTAGGGAGGTATTAGCAACTCTAGATGATTGTGACCCTATAGTGGTCCCAGAGAAATTGTGTAAAATGGATAGATACTTAGAGGTTCCTGTTTACACTGATGTTTTTCCAGTCCCTAAGAGGATTGTGAATATTATTGCTAAGGAGTGGGATACACCAGGTATTCCGTTCACTCTCCCTCCTGTTTTTAAGAAAATGTTTCCCATATCTGACACCATAAGGGACTCATGGCAGACAGTTCCTAAGGTGGAGGGAGCTATTTCTACTCTGTCTAAGCGTACAACTATACCTATCGAGGACAGTTGTGCTTTCAAAGATCCTATGGATAAAAAATTAGAGGGTCTCCTGAAGAAAATTTTTGTTCATCAAGGTTTTTCTCTCCAACCTATTGCATGCATTGTTCCTGTAACAACTGCAGCTACTTTCTGGTTTGAGGCTCTAGAAGAGGCTCTTCAAATGGAGACTCCATTAGAGGAAATTATGGATAGAATTAAGGCCCTTATGTTGGCTAATTATTTTATTACAGATGCCGCTTTTCAACTGGCTAAATTAGCAGCAAAGAATTCAGGTTTTGCCATTTTAGCACACAGGGCATTATGGCTTAAGTCCTGGTCTGCTGATGTGTCATCTAAATCTAAACTTTTGAACATTCCTTTCAAGGGTAAGACCCTATTCGGGCCTGAACTGAAAGAGATTATTTCAGACATCACTGGAGGGAAAGGTCATGCCTTCCATCAGGATAGATCAAATAAGATGAGGACCAAACAAAATAATTTTCGTTCCTTTCTGAACTTTAAGAGTGGTCCCGCTTCAGCTTCCTTTGCTACAAAGCAAGAGGGGAATTTTGCCCAATCCAAGTCAGTCTGGAGACCTAACCAGGCTTGGAACAAGGGTAAACAGGCCAAGAAGCCTGCAGCTGCCTCTAAGACAGCATGAAGGGATAGCCCCCGATCCGGGACCGGATTTAGTAGGGGGCAGACTCTCTCTCTTCGCTCAGGCTTGTGCGAGAGATGTTCAGGATCCCTGGGCTTTAGAAATTGTGTCCCAGGGATATCTTCTGGAATTCAAGGGCTCCCTTCCAAGGGGGAGATTTCACATTTCTTGATTGTCTGTAAACCAGACAAAGAGAGAGGCGTTCTTACGCTGTGTAGAAGACCTACATACCATGGGAGTGATCCGCCCAGTCCCAAAAGAGGAACAGGGGCTAGGGTTTTATTCAAGCCTGTTTGTGGTTCCCAAGAAAGAGGGAACTTTCAAACCAATCTTGGATCTCAAAATTCTAAACAAGTTCCTCAAAGTTCCATCATTCAAGATGGAGACTATTCGGACTATTCTACCTCTGATCCAGGAGGGTCAATATATGACTACCTTGGACTTAAAGGATGAATATCTACACATCCCTATTCACAGAGATCATCATCAATTCCTCAGATTCACCTTTCTAAATAGGCATTACCAGTTTGTGGCCCTTCCCTTCGGGTTGGCCACGGCTCCCAGAATTTTCACAAAAGTGCTAGGGTCCCTTCTGACGGTTCTACGACCACGGAGCAAGGCAGTGGCACCTTATCTAGACGACATCTTAATTCAGGCGTCGACTTTCCAGCTAGCCAAGTCTCACATGGACATCGTGTTGGCTTTTCTGAGATCTCACGGGTGGAAGGTGACCATAAAAAAGAGTTCTCTCTTCCCTCTTACAAGAGTTTCCTTCCTAGGGACTCTGATAGACTCGGTAGAAATGAAAATATTTTTGACGGAGGTCAGAAAGTTAAAACTCTTAACCACTTGCCGAGCTCTTCATTCCATTCCTCGGCCATCAGTGGCTCAGTGTATGGAGGTAATCGGACTCATGGTAGCGGCAATGGACATAGTTCCTTTTGCCCGCCTACACCTCAGACCACTGCAGCTATGCATGCCCAAACTGTGGAATGGGGATTATGCAGATTTATCTCCTCAACTGCATCTGGACCAGGAGACCAGAGATTCTCTTCTCTGGTGGTTGTCTCAGGGAATGTGTTTCCGCAGGCCAGAGTGGCTCATTGTAACGACAGATGCCAGCCTGCTAGGCTGGGGTGCAGACTGGAATTCCCTGAAAGCACAGGGCTTATGGTCTCGGGAGGAAGCTCTCCTTCCGATAAACATTCTAGAACTGAGAGCGATATTCAATGCACTTCAAGCGTGGCCTCAGCTTGCTGCGGCCAAATTCATCAGGTTTCAGTCGGACAACATCATGACTGTAGCTTATATCAATCATCAAGGAGGAACAAGGAGTTCTCTAGCGATGATGGAGGTAACCAAAATAATCCGGTGGGCAGAGGATCACTCTTGCCATCTCTCAGCGATCCACATCCCAGGAGTAGAGAACTGGGTGGCGGATTTTCTAAGTCATCAGACTTTTCATCTGGGGGAGTGGGAACTCCATCCGGAGGTATTTGCCCAGCTGATTCAGCTATGGGGCACACCAGAATTGGATCTGATGGCATCTCGTCAGAATGCCAAACTTCCTCGCTACGGGTCCAGTTGCGGGATCTCAAGGCGGTACTGATTGATGCTCTAGCCATGCCTTGGTCCTTCAATCAGGCCTATGTATTTCCACTGTTTCCTCTCCTTCCACGTCTGGTTGCCAGAATCAAGCAGGAGAGAGCTTCGGTAATTATGATAGCACCTGCGTGACCCCGCAGGACTTGGTATGCAGACCTAGTGGACAAGTCCTAGCTTCCACCGTGGACAAGTCCTAGCTTCCACCGTGGACTCTGCCAATGACGCGGGACCTTCTAATCCAAGGTTTAGGGAACTAGCAGATAATCCCTTCTTGGAGAAAAGACAATATCCTAGGAATCCTAATCTTACTCCACGAGTAACCTTTGAATTCACACCAATAAAGATATTTGTGCCAAATCTTATGATAGATCTTCCTGGTGACAGGCTTTCTAGCCTGAATCAGGGTATCAATGACCGACTCAGAGAAACCACGCTTTGATAGAATCAGGCGTTCAATCTCCAAGCAGTCAGACGCAGAGAAATTAGATTTGGATGCGTGTGACTGCTTGGAGATTGAACGCCTGATTCTATCAAAGCGTGGTTTCTCTGAGTCGGTCATTGATACCCTGATTCAGGCTAGAAAGCCTGTCACCAGGAAGATCTATCATAAGATTTGGCACAAATATCTTTATTGGTGTGAATTCAAAGGTTACTCGTGGAGTAAGATTAGGATTCCTAGGATATTGTCTTTTCTCCAAGAAGGGATTATCTGCTAGTTCCCTAAAAGGACAAATATCTGCTTTGTCTATTCTACTTCACAAACGTCTGGCAGATGTTCCAGACGTTCAAGCATTTAGTCAGGCTTTGGTCAGAATCAAGCCTGTATTTAAACCTGTTGCTCCGCTATGGAGCCTAAACTTAGTTCTTAAAGTTCTTCAAGGGGTTCCGTTTGAACCTCTGCATTCCATAGATATTAAGCTTCTATCTTGGAAAGTTTTGTTTTTAGTAGCTATCTCTTTGGCTCGAAGAGTTTCTGAGCTATCTGCTTTACAATGTGATTCACCTTACCTTGTTTTCCATGCAGATAAGGTGGTTTTACGTACCAAACCTGGGTTTCTTTCTAAGGTTGTTTCTAATAAGAATATCAATCAAGAGATTGTGGTTCCTTCTTTGTGTCCTAATCCTTCATCTAAGAAGGAACGTCTGTTACACAATCTTGATGTGGTTCGTGCTTTAAAGTTCTACTTACAAGCAACTAAAGATTTCCGTCAAACATCTTCTTTGTTTGTTGTTTATTCTGGTAAACGGAGAGGTCAAAGGGCTACTGCTACCTCTCTTTCCTTTTGGCTGAAAAGCATCATCCGTTTGGTCTATGAGACTGCTGGCCAGCAGCCTCCTGAAAGAATTACTGCTCATTTTACTAGAGCTGTGGCTTCCACATGGGCTTTTAAAAATGAGGCTTCTGTTGAACAGATTTGTAAGGCGGCGACTTGGTCTTCGCTTCATACTTTTTAAAAATTTTACAAATTCAATACTTTTGCTACTTCAGAGGCTATTTTTGGGAGAAAGGTTCTACAAGCAGTGGAGCCTTCCGTTTAAGGTCCCTGTCTTGTCCCTCCCTTCATCCGTGTCCTAAAGCTTTGGTATTGGTATCCCACAAGTAAGGATGAATCCGTGGACTCGATACATCTTACAAGAGAAAACATAATTTATGCTTACCTGATAAATTTATTTCTCTTGTGATGTATCGAGTCCATGGCCCGCCCTGTTTTTTAAGACAGGCATATATATTTTTATTTTAAAACTTTCAGTCACCACTGCACCCTATAGTTTCTCCTTTTTCTTCCTAGCCTTCGGTCGTATGACTGGGGGGTGAAGCTAAGGGGGGAGCTATATAGACAGCTCTGCTGTGGGTGCTCTCTTTGCCACTTCCTGTAGGGGAGGAGAATATCCCACAAGTAAGGATGAATCCGTGGACTCGATACATCACAAGAGAAATAAATTTATCAGGTAAGCATAAATTATGTTTTTTTTACGGAAACACAGTTGTATTCATGTCCTATTAAGACAGAGACACACACAAATTCAGGTATTTTCCAAGCAAACACATCCAGACAGTGCTGAATCTAATGCTATTTTATAAAAACACATCTAATAACTTCCAGAACCGTCTCTATTTAACGAAAAAAAGCAGCATTCTGCTGGATCCATCTCTGTTTTAGTGTTTTCCATGCAAACACATCTATACACTGGGGGATCCATCACTATTTTTGACAAAAAAACATCTGGATTCTACTAGCACCATCTCTTTTTAACAGATAAACAGCTGGATCATGTTGGATCCATGGATAACTTACACAGACACACACATATCCAAATGTTTTCCACACAAACCACACATATCAAAATGTTTTCCACAAAAATATATCCAGGCTCTATTGGATCTAATGCTATTTAAAAAACAACAACATATAGATCCTACTAAAATTGACATTTTTATTACAGAAAAATAGCTGTAAACAGCTTGATCCATGTCTAATTTAGAAAGACACATATAAATGTAAGTGCTTTCCACACAAAAACATCCAGACACTGCCTGAACTAATGCTATTTTAGACAAAAACATCTTATCCTCTCAGAAGCAACTCTGCCTGATCCATATCTAATTTAGACTGACACATACAAAATCCAAATGTTTTCCATACAAACTCATCTAGACATTGCTGGATCAAATGCTATTATTCACCAAAAGACCAGGATCCTACCAGAATCAACTCTTTTTTTACATCTAAACAGCTGGATACTGCCGGAGTCTAATTTAGACAGGTACATACAAATCCAAGTCCTTTCAACACAAACACATCCAGACACTGTCCAGGATCAAAAGCTATTGTACACAAAAACATCAGGTTTCTACCAGAACCAACTCCCTTCTGAATCTAGTGCTATATTTACACACAAACAAAATGTGTTGGTTCTGAAAGGACCTAGATGTTTTTGTGTAAAATATTGTTGGATCCAGAAGTGTCTGAAAACACTTACATTTGTGTATCTCTGTCTAAATTAGACATGGATCCGGTAGGATCCGGCTTTTACCCACACCCCTAGTGAAGGGGTTAATACAAAGTGCAGCTCTTCTCAGTACTAGTGAAAGTGCTCATATATATTGTGTAGCTTTATGTATATAGTGTAGCTTTATGTATATAGTGTAGCTTTATGTATACAGGGAGTGCAGAATTATTAGGCAAATGAGTATTTTGACCACATCATCCTCTTTATGCATGTTGTCTTACTCCAAGCTGTATAGGCTCGAAAGCCTACTACCAATTAAGCATATTAGGTGATGTGCATCTCTGTAATGAGAAGGGGTGTGGTCTAATGACATCAACACCCTATATCAGGTGTGCATAATTATTAGGCAACTTCCTTTCCTTTGGCAAAATGGGTCAAAAGAAGGACTTGACAGGCTCAGAAAAGTAAAAAATAGTGAGATATCTTGCAGAGGGATGCAGCACTCTTAAAATTGCAAAGCTTCTGAAGCGTGATCATCGAACAATCAAGCGTTTCATTCAAAATAGTCAACAGGGTCGCAAGAAGCGTGTGGAAAAACCAAGGCGCAAAATAACTGCCCATAAACTGAGAAAAGTCAAGCGTGCAGCTGCCAAGATGCCACTTGCCACCAGTTTGGCCATATTTCAGAGCTGCAACATCACTGGAGTGCCCAAAAGCACAAGGTGTGCAATACTCAGAGACATGGCCAAGGTAAGAAAGGCTGAAAGACGACCACCACTGAACAAGACACACAAGCTGAAACGTCAAGACTGGGCCAAGAAATATCTCAAGACTGATTTTTCTAAGGTTTTATGGACTGATGAAATGAGAGTGAGTCTTGATGGGCCAGATGGATGGGCCCGTGGCTGGATTGGTAAAGGGCAGAGAGCTCCAGTCCGACTCAGACGCCAGCAAGGTGGAGGTGGAGTACTGGTTTGGGCTGGTACCATCAAAGATGAGCTTGTGGGGCCTTTTCGGGGTGAGGATGGAGTCAAGCTCAACTCCCAGTCCTACTTCCAGTTTCTGGAAGACACCTTCTTCAAGCAGTGGTACAGGAAGAAGTCTGCATCCTTCGAGAAAAACATGATTTTCATGCAGGACAATGCTCCATCACACGCGTCCAAGTACTCCACAGCGTGGCTGGCAAGAAAGAGTATAAAAGAAGAAAATCTAATGACATGGCCTCCTTGTTCACCTGATCTGAACCCCATTGAGAACCTGTGGTCCATCATCAAATGTGAGATTTACAAGGAGGGAAAACAGTACACCTCTCTGAACAGTGTCTGGGAGGCTGTGGTTGCTGCTGCACGCAATGTTGATGGTGAACAGATCAAAACACTGACAGAATCCATGGGTGGCAGGCTTTTGAGTGTCCTTGCAAAGAAAGGTAGCCATATTGGTCACTGATTTGTTTTTGTTTTGTTTTTGAATGTCAGAAATGTATATTTGTGAATGTTGAGATGTTATATTGGTTTCACTGGTAAAAATAAATAATTGAAATGGGTATATATTTGTTTTTTGTTAAGTTGCCTAATAATTATGCACAGTAATAGTAACCTGCACACACAGATATCCCCCTAAAATAGCTATAACTAAAAACAAACTAAAAACTACTTCCAAAACTATTCAGCTTTGATATTAATGAGTTTTTTGGGTTCATTGAGAACATGGTTGTTCAATAATAAAATTAGTCCTCAAAAATACAACTTGCCTAATAATTCTGCACTCCCTGTATAGTGTAGCTGTAATGCACTAGTAGAGGATATGACAGTGACAATGTGCTCAGTGCTAGTGAAAGTGCTAATATATATAGTGTAGCTTTATGTATATAGTGTAGCTGTAATGCACTAGTAGAGGATATGACAGTGACAATGTGCTCAGTGCTAGTGAAAGTGCTAATATATATTGTGTAGCTTTATGTATATAGTGTAGCTGTAATGCACTAGTAGAGGATATGGCAGTGACAATGTGCTCAGTGCTAGTGAAAGTGCTAATATATATTGTGTAGCTCTATGTATATAGTGTAGCTGTAATGCACTAGTAGAGGATATGACAGTGACAATGTGCTCAGTGCTAGTGAAAGTGCTAATATATATTGTGTAGCTTTATGTATATAGTGTAGCTGTAATGCACTAGTAGAGGATATGACAGTGACAATGTGCTCAGTGCTAGTGAAAGTGCTAATATATATTGTGTAGCTTTATGTATATAGTGTAGCTGTAATGCACTAGTAGAGGTTATGACAGTGACAATGTGCTCAGTGCTAGTGAAAGTGCTAATATATATTGTGTAGCTTTATGTATATAGTGTAGCTGTAATGCACTAGTAGAGGATATGACAGTGACAATGGGCTCAGTGCTAGTGAAAGTGCTAATATATATTGTGTAGCTTTATGTATATAGTGTAGCTGTAATGCACTAGTAGAGGATATGACAGTGACAATGTGCTCAGTGCTAGTGAAAGTGCTAATATATATTGTGTAGCTTTATGTATATAGTGCAGCTGTAGTGCACTAGTAGAGGATATGACAGTGACAATGTGCTCAGTGCTAGTGAAAGTGCTAATATAAATTGTGTAGCTTTATGTATATAGTGTAGCTGTAATGCACTAGTAGAGGATATGACAGTGACAATGTGCTCAGTGCTAGTGAAAGTGCTAATATATATTGTGTAGCTTTATGTATATAGTGTAGCTGTAATGCACTAGTAGAGGATATGACAGTGACAATGTTCTCAGTGCTAGTGAAAGTGCTAATATATATTGTGTAGCTTTATGTATATAGTGTAGCTGTAATGCACTAGTAGAGGATATGACAGTGACAATGTGCTCAGTGCTAGTGAAAGTGCTAATATATATTGTGTAGCTTTATGTATATAGTGTAGCTGTAATGCACTAGTAGAGGATATGACAGTGACAATGTGCTCAGTGCTAGTAAAAGTGCTAATATATATTGTGTAGCTTTATGTATATAGTGTAGCTGTAATGCACTAGTAGAGGATATGACAGTGACAATGGGCTCAGTGCTAGTGAAAGTGCTTATATATATTGTGTAGCTTTATGTATATAGTGTAGCTGTAATGCACTAGTAGAGGATATGACAGTGACAATGTGCTCAGTGCTAGTGAAAGTGCTAATATATATTGTGTAGCTTTATGTATATAGTGTAGCTGTAGTGCACTAGTAGAGGATATGACAGTGACAATGTGCTCAGTGCTAGTGAAAGTGCTAATATATATTGTGTAGCTTTATGTATATAGTGTAGCTGTAATGCACTAGTAGAGGATATGACAGTGACAATGGGCTCAGTGCTAGTGAAAGTGCTGATATATATTGTGTAGCTTTATGTATATAGTGTAGCTGTAATGCACTAGTAGAGGATATGACAGTGACAATGTGCTCAGTGCTAGTAAAAGTGCTAATATATATTGTATAGCTTTATGCATATAGTGTAGCTGTAATGCACTAGTAGAGGATATGACAGTGACAATGGGTTCAGTGCTAGTGAAAGTGCTAATATATATTGTGTAGCTTTATGTATATAGTGTATCTGTAATGCACTAGTAGAGGATATGACAGTGACAATGTGCTCAGTGCTAGTGAAAGTGCTAATATATATTGTGTAGCTTTATGTATATAATGCAGCTGTAATGCACTAGTAGAGGATATGACAGTGACAATGGGCTCAGTGCTAGTGAAAGTGCTAATATATATTGTGTAGCTTTATGTATATAGTGTAGCTGTAATGCACTAGTAGAGGATATGACAGTGACAATGTGCTCAGTGCTAGTGAAAGTGCTAATATATATTGTGTAGCTTTATGTATATAGTGCAGCTCTAATGCACTAGTAGAGGATATGACAGTGACAATGGGCTCAGTGCTAGTGAAGTGCTAATATATATTGTATAGCTTTAGGTATATAGTGTAGCTGTAATGCACTAGTAGAGGATATGACAGTGACAATGTGCTCAGTGCTAGTGAAAGTGCTAATATATATTGTGTAGCTTTATGTATATAGTGTAGCTGTAATGTACTAGTAGAGGATATGACAGTGACAATGTACTCAGTGCTAGTGAAAGTGCTAATATATATTGTGTAGCTTTATGTATATAGTGTAGCTTTATGTATATAGTGTAGCTGTAATGCACTAGTAGAGGATATGACAGTGACAATGTACTCAGTGCTAGTGAAAGTGCTAATATATATTGTGTAGCTTTATGTATATAGTGCAGCTGTAATGCACTAGTAGAGGATATGACAGTGACAATGTGCTCAGTGCTAGTGAAAGTGCTAATATATATTGTGTAGCTTTATGTATATAGTGCAGCTGTAATGCACTAGTAGAGGATATGACAGTGACAATGTGCTCAGTGCTAGTGAAAGTTCTAATATATATTGTGTAGCTTTATGTATATAGTGTAGCTGTAATGCACTAATAGAGGATATGACAGTGGCAATGGGCTCAGTGCTAGTGAAAGTGCTAATATATATTGTGTAGCTTTAAGTATATAGTGTAGCTGTAATGCACTAGTAGAGGATATGACAGTGACAATGTGTTCAGTGCTAGTGAAAGTGCTAATATATATTGTGTAGCTTTATGTATATAGTGTAACTGTAATGTACTAGTAGAGGATATGACAGTGACAATGTGCTCAGTGCTAGTGAAAGTGCTAATATATATTGTGTAGCTTTATGTATATAGTGCAGCTGTAATGCACTAGTAGAGGATATGACAGTGACAATGTGCTCAGTGCTAGTGAAAGTGCTAATATATATAGTGTGCCTTTATGTATATAGTGCAGCTGTAATGCACTAGTAGAGGATATGACAGTGACCATGGGCTCAGTGCTAGTGAAAGTGCTAATATATATTGTGTAGCTGTATGTATATAGTGCAGCTGTAATGCACTAGTAGAGGATATGACAGTGACAATGTGCTCAGTGCTAGTGAAAGTGCTAATATATATTGTGTAGCTTTATGTATATAGTGTAGCTGTAATGCACTAGTAGAGGATATGACAGTGACAATGTGCTCAGTGCTAGTGAAAGTGCTAATATATATTGTGTAGCTTTATGTATATAGTGTAGCTGTAATGCACTAGTAGAGGATATGACAGTGACAATGTGCTCAGTGCTAGTGAAAGTGCTTATATATATTGTGTAACTGTAATGTACTAGTAGAGGATATGACAGTGACAATGTGCTCAGTGCTAGTGAAAGTGCTAATATATATTGTGTAGCTTTATGTATATAGTGTAGCTGTAATGCACTAGTAGAGGATATGACAGTGACAATGGGCTCAGTGCTAATGAAAGTGCTAATATATATTGTGTAGCTTTATGTATATAGTGTAGCTGTAATGCACTAGTAGAGGATATGACAGTGACAATGTGCTCAGTGCTAGTGAAAGTGCTAATATATATTGTGTAGCTTTATGTATATAGTGTAGCTGTAATGCACTAGTAGAGGATATGACCGTGACAATGTGCTCAGTGCTAGTGAAAGTGCTAATATATATTGTGTAGCTTTATGTATATAGTGTAGCTGTAATGCACTAGTAGAGGATATGACCGTGACAATGTGCTCAGTGCTAGTGAAAGTGCTAATATATATTGTGTAGCTTTATGTATATTGTGTAGCTGTAATGCACTAGTAGATGATATGACAGTGACAATGTGCTCAGTGCTAGTGAATGTGCTAATATATATTGTGTAGCTTTATGTATATTGTGTAGCTGTAATGCACTAGTAGAGGATATGACAGTGACAATGTGCTCAGTGCTAGTGAAAGTGCTAATATATATTGTGTAGCTTTATGTATATTGTGTAGCTGTAATGCACTAGTAGATGATATGACAGTGACAATGTGCTCAATGCTAGTGAATGTGCTAATATATATTGTGTAGCTTTATGTATATTGTGTAGCTGTAATGCACTAGTAGAGGATATGACAGTGACAATGTGCTCAGTGCTAGTGAAAGTGCTAATATATATTGTGTAGCTTTATGTATATAGTGTATCTGTAATGCACTAGTAGAGGATATGACAGTGACAATGTGCTCAGTGCTAGTGAAAGTGCTAATATATATTGTGTAGCTTTATGTATATAGTGTAGCTGTAATGCACTAGTAGAGGATATGACAGTGACAATGGGCTCAGTGCTAGTGCAAGTGCTAATATATATATTGTGTAGCTTTATGTATATAGTGTAGCTGTAATGCACTAGTAGAGGATATGACAGTGACAATGTGCTCAGTGCTAGTGAAAGTGCTAATATATATTGTGTAGCTTTATTTATATAGTTTAGCTGTAATGCACTAGTAGAAGTAGAGGATATGACAGTGACAATGTGCTCAGTGCTAGTGAAAGTGCTAATATATATTGTGTAGCTTTATGTATATAGTGTAGCTGTAATTCACTAGTAGAGGATATGACAGTGACAATGTGCTCAGTGCTAGTGAAAGTGCTAATATATATTGTGTAGCTTTATGTATATAGTGTAGCTGTAATGCACTAGTAGAGGATATGACAGTGACAATGGGCTCAGTGCTAGTGAAAGTGCTAATATATATTGTGTAGCTTTATGTATATAGTGTAGCTGTAATGCACTAGTAGAGGATATGACAGTGACAATGGGCTCAGTGCTAGTGAAAGTGCTAATATATATTGTGTAGCTTTATGTATATAGTGTAGCTGTAATGCACTAGTAGAGGATATGACAGTGACAATGTGCTCAGTGCTAATGAAAGTGCTAATATATATTGTGTAGCTTTAAGTATATAGTGTAGCTGTAATGCACTAGTAGAGGATATGACAGTGACAATGTGCTCAGTGCTAGTGAAAGTGCTAATATATATTGTGTAGCTTTATGTATATAGTGTAGCTGTAATGCACTAGTAGAGGATATGACAGTGACAATGTGCTCAGTGCTAGTGAAAGTGCTAATATATATTGTGTAGCTTTATGTATATTGTGTAGCTGTAATGCACTAGTAGAGGATATGACAGTGACAATGTGCTCAGTGCTAGTGAATGTGCTAATATATATTGTGTAGCTTTATGTATATTGTGTAGCTGTAATGCACTAGTAGAGGATATGACAGTGACAATGGGCTCAGTGCTAGTGAAAGTGCTAATATATATTGTGTAGCTATATGTATATAGTGTAGCTGTAATGCACTAGTAGAGGATATGACAGTGACAATGTGCTCAGTGCTAGTGAAAGTGCTAATATATATAGTGTAGCTTTATGTATATAGTGTAGCTGTAATTCACTAGTAGAGGATATGACAGTGACAATGTGCTCAGTGCTAGTGAAAGTGCTAATATATATTGTGTAGCTTTATGTATATAGTGTAGCTGTAATGCACTAGTAGAGGATATGACAGTGACAATGGGCTCAGTGCTAATGAAAGTGCTAATATATATTGTGTAGCTTTAAGTATATAGTGTAGCTGTAATGCACTAGTAGAGGATATGACAGTGACAATGGGCTCAGTGCTAGTGAAAGTGCTAATATATATTGTGTAGCTTTATGTATATAGTGTAGCTGTAATGCACTAGTAGAGGATATGACAGTGACAATGTGCTCAGTGCTAGTGAAAGTGCTAATATATATTGTGTAGCTTTATGTATATTGTGTAGCTGTAATGCACTAGTAGAGGATATGACAGTGACAATGTGCTCAGTGCTAGTGAATGTGCTAATATATATTGTGTAGCTTTATGTATATTGTGTAGCTGTAATGCACTAGTAGAGGATATGACAGTGACAATGGGCTCAGTTCTAGTGAAAGTGCTAATATATATTGTGTAGCTTTATGTATATAGTGTAGCTGTAATGCACTAGAGGATATGACAGTGACAATGGGCTCAGTGCTAGTGAAAGTGCTAATATATATTGTGTAGCTTTATGTATATAGTGTAGCTGTAATGCACTAGTAGAGGATATGACAGTGACAATGGGCTCAGTGCTAGTGAAAGTGCTAATATATATTGTGTAGCTTTATGTATATAGTGTAGCTGTAATGCACTAGTAGAGGATATGACAGTGACAATGGGCTCAGTGCTAGTGAAAGTGCTAATATATATTGTGTAGCTTTATGTATATAGTGTAGCTGTAATGCACTAGTAGAGGATATGACAGTGACAATGTGCTCAGTGCTAATGAAAGTGCTAATATATATTGTGTAGCTTTAAGTATATAGTGTAGCTGTAATGCACTAGTAGAGGATATGACAGTGACAATGTGCTCAGTGCTAGTGAAAGTGCTAATATATATTGTGTAGCTTTATGTATATAGTGTAGCTGTAATGCACTAGTAGAGGATATGACAGTGACAATGTGCTCAGTGCTAGTGAAAGTGCTAATATATATTGTGTAGCTTTATGTATATTGTGTAGCTGTAATGCACTAGTAGAGGATATGACAGTGACAATGTGCTCAGTGCTAGTGAATGTGCTAATATATATTGTGTAGCTTTATGTATATTGTGTAGCTGTAATGCACTAGTAGAGGATATGACAGTGACAATGGGCTCAGTGCTAGTGAAAGTGCTAATATATATTGTGTAGCTTTATGTATATAGTGTAGCTGTAATGCACTAGTAGAGGATATGACAGTGACAATGTGCTCAGTGCTAGTGAAAGTGCTAATATATATAGTGTAGCTTTATGTATATAGTGTAGCTGTAATTCACTAGTAGAGGATATGACAGTGACAATGTGCTCAGTGCTAGTGAAAGTGCTAATATATATTGTGTAGCTTTATGTATATAGTGTAGCTGTAATGCACTAGTAGAGGATATGACAGTGACAATGGGCTCAGTGCTAATGAAAGTGCTAATATATATTGTGTAGCTTTAAGTATATAGTGTAGCTGTAATGCACTAGTAGAGGATATGACAGTGACAATGGGCTCAGTGCTAGTGAAAGTGCTAATATATATTGTGTAGCTTTATGTATATAGTGTAGCTGTAATGCACTAGTAGAGGATATGACAGTGACAATGTGCTCAGTGCTAGTGAAAGTGCTAATATATATTGTGTAGCTTTATGTATATTGTGTAGCTGTAATGCACTAGTAGAGGATATGACAGTGACAATGTGCTCAGTGCTAGTGAATGTGCTAATATATATTGTGTAGCTTTATGTATATTGTGTAGCTGTAATGCACTAGTAGAGGATATGACAGTGACAATGGGCTCAGTTCTAGTGAAAGTGCTAATATATATTGTGTAGCTTTATGTATATAGTGTAGCTGTAATGCACTAGAGGATATGACAGTGACAATGGGCTCAGTGCTAGTGAAAGTGCTAATATATATTGTGTAGCTTTATGTATATAGTGTAGCTGTAATGCACTAGTAGAGGATGTGACAGTGACAATGTGCTCAGTGCTAGTGAAAGTGCTAATATATATTGTGTAGCTTTATGTATATAGTGCAGCTGTAATGCACTAGTAGAGGATATGACAGTGACAATGTGCTCAGTGCTAGTGAAAGTGCTAATATATATTGTGTAGCTTTATGTATATAGTGTAGCTGTAATGCACTAGTAGAGGATATGACAGTGACAATGGGCTCAGTGCTAGTGAAAGTGCTAATATATATTGTGTAGCTTTATATGTATATAGTGTAGCTGTAATGCACTAGTAGAGGATATGACAGTGACAATGGGCTCAGTGCTAGTGAAAGTGCTAATATATATTGTGTAGCTTTATGTATATAGTGTAGCTGTAATGCACTAGTAGAGGATATGACAGTGACAATGTGCTCAGTGCTAGTGAAAGTGCTAATATATATTGTGTAGCTTTATGTATATAGTATGGCTGTAATGCACTAGTAGAGGATATGACAGTGACAATGTGCTCAGTGCTAGTGAAAGTGCTAATATATATTGTGTAGCTTTATGTATATAATGTAGCTGTAATGCACTAGCAGAGGATATGACAGTGACAATGTGCTCAGTGCTAGTGAAAGTGCTAATATATATTGTGCAGCTTTATGTATATAGTGCAGCTGTAATGCACTAGTAGAGGATATGACAGTGACAATGGGCTCAGTGCTAGTGAAAGTGCTAATATATATTGTGTAGCTTTATGTATATAGTGTAGCTGCAATGCACTAGTAGAGGATATGACAGTGACAATGTGCTCAGTGCTAGTGAAAGTGCTAATATATATTGTGTAGCTTTATGTATATAGTGTAGCTGTAATGTACTAGTAGAGGATATGACAGTGACAATGTGCTCAGTTACTAATTTAAAGGGCCATAATACCCAAATGTTTAAACACTTGAAAGTGATGCAGCATAGCTGTAAAAAGCTGACTAGAAAATATCTCCTGAACATCTCTATGTAAAAAAGAAAGATATTTTATCACAAAAGTTTCTCAGTAGCCACATTCCATTGTAAAGGACTTCTAAGCAGCATTTTAGTGCTTAGGGGATGAGCCTCGTGCACTCTCATATTATTTCCCTATTCAGCTTACTATGAAATCTCATGAGAGTTAAGTCAAATCTCATGAGATCACAGTAAGAGTTCATGACCTCAGCACTGCTGATGCTGATTGGCTGCTGTTCATTTCTTCAATTTTTTTATTTTTTTACCTGCAGCTGGGAGCAGGTGAAGTATAACTTTTTACACAGAACTTAGTCTGCTGAGCTGAGGAGATTGTGGGGTAAAATATCTTCCTTTTTTACATAGAGATGCTAAGGTGATATTTTCCTGTCAGCTTTTTACAGTTATACTGCTTCAGTTTCAAGTGATTTAGCATATGAGTATTATGTCCCTTTAATGAATTTGCAGCATTTAAACAATATTAAAAAGCATCCAATTTGTCTTTGAAATGTTTGCATTTTTAATTTTGTCTGATTGGCTGTTGGTTAACATGTGACTTCTCTACATGTATTCTGGGAGATGTAGTTCAGTATTGGACGGACCTTTATTCCCCTCCCATTTACTTCCTATGCAGCTGTTGCTGGGTGAGTGAGTCAGGCTGTGTGTATTGTGTGATAAATGTGTTAGTCACTTTCTGTTCTTCTTAAAAAGTTTATAATTGTTATAAATGTTATTGTTATGTTAATGCTTGTTATTCACCTGCTTGTGCCAGGCAATGGGGAAGTAAGTGCTGTTCAACTTACTGTGTGCTGCTCTCTGTGCTAGTGAAGGTTTAATACCCACTACAGATTTCTTTGCTAGTGAAGGGTTAATACACACTGTGCTGCTCTCTGTTCTAGTGAAGGGTTAATACACACTGTGCTGCTCTCTGTGCTAGTGAAGGGTTAATACACACTGTGCTGCTCTCTGTGCTAGTGAAGGGTTAATACACACTGTACTGCTCTCTGTGCTAGTGAAGGGTTAATACACACTGTACTGCTCTCTGTGCTAGTGAAGGGTTAATACACACTGTGCTGCTCTCTGTGCTAGTGAAGGGTTCATACACACTGTACTGCTCTCTGTGCTAGTGAAGGGTTAATACACACTGTTCTGCTCTCTGTGCTAGTGAAGGGTTAATACACACTATACTGCTCTCTGTTCTAGTGAAGGGTTAATACACATTGTGCTGCTCTCTGTTCTAGTGAAGGGTTAATACACACTGTGCTGCTCTCTGTGTTAGTGAAGGGTTAATACACACTGTGCAGCTCTCTGTGCTCGTGAAGGGTTAATACACACTGTGCTGCTCTCTGTTCTAGTGAAGGGTTAATACACACTGTGCTGCTCTCTGTGTTAGTGAAGGGTTAATACACACTGTGCTGCTCTCTGTGTTAGTGAAGGGTTAATACACACTGTGCTGCTCTCTGTGTTAGTGAAGGGTTAATACACACTGTGCTGCTCTCTGTGCTAGTGAAGGGTTAATACACACTGTGCTGCTCTCTGTGCTAGTGAAGGGTTAATACACACTGTGCTGCTCTCTGTTCTAGTGAAGGGTTAATATACACTGTGCTGCTCTCTTTGCTAGTGAAGGGTTAATACACACTGTGCTGCTCTCTGTGCCAGTGAAGGGTTAATACACACTGTGCTGCTCTCTGTGCCAGTGAAGGGTTAATACACACTGTACTGCTCTCTGTGCTAGTGAAGGGTTAATACACACTGTGCTGCTCTCTTTGCTAGTGAAGGGTTAATACTGTGCTGCTCTCTGTGCCAGTTAATTGTTAAAACACACTGTGCTGCTCTCTGTGCCAGTGAAGGGTTAATACACACTGTGCTGCTCTCTGTGCCAGTGACGGGTTAATACACACTGTGCTGCTCTCTGTGCTAGTGAAGGGTTAATACACACTGTGCTGCTCTCTGTGCTAGTGAAGGGTTAATACACACTGTGCTGCTCTCTTTGCTAGTGAAGGGTTAATACACACTGTGCTGCTCTCTGTGCCAGTGAAGGGTTAATACACACTGTGCTGCTCTCTGTGCCAGTGAAGGGTTAATACACACTGTGCTGCTCTCTGTGCCAGTGAAGGGTTAATACACACTGTGCTGCTCTCTGTGCTAGTGAAGGGTTAATACACACTGTGCTGCTCTCTGTGCTAGTGAAGGGTTAATACACACTGTGCTGCTCTCTGTGCTAGTGAAGGGTTAATACACACTGTGCTGCTCTCTGTGCTAGTGAAGGGTTAATACACACTGTGCTGCTCTCTGTGCTAGTGAAGGGTTAATACACATTGTACTGTTCTCTGTGCTAGTGAAGGGTTAATATACACTGTGAAGCTCCCTGTGCTAGTGAAGGGTTAATACACACTGTGCAGCTATCTGTGCTAGTGAAGGGGTTAATACACACTGTGCTGCTCTCTGTGCTAGTGAAGGGTTTATACACACTGTGCTGCTCTCTGTGCTAGTGAAGGGTTAATACACACTGTGCTGCTCTCTGTGCCAGTGAAGGGTTAATGCAGACTGTGCTGCTCTCTGTGCTAGTGAAGGGTTAATACACACTGTGCTGCTCTCTTTGCTAGTGAAGGGTTAATACACACTGTGCTGCTCTCTTTGCTAGTGAAGGGTTAATACACACTGTGCTGCTCTCTGTGCCAGTGAAGGGTTAATACACACTGTGCTGCTCTCTGTGCCAGTGAAGGGTTAATACACACTGTGCTGCTCTCTGTGCTAGTGAAGGGTTAATACACACTGTGCTGCTCTCTGTGCTAGTGAAGGGTTAATACACATTGTACTGTTCTCTGTGCTAGTGAAGGGTTAATATACACTGTGTGATTCAAACAAACAATACCAAGCTGCTACAGGCAAGGAGTTCCGGCGCAATCAATGTGCAGAGGCGGATCCAGGCAGCTGACAGGTAACAGGGGTGCTAGGCTGCGTAGAAACGGCCGGTGTAGCTGAAAATGTAAGATTCAAAAAAGCAAGTACAGCAGCACTTAGACAAAGGAGTAGCAGGGCAATCAAATAGTTAAAAAATATAACTTTTATTTAAAACATGTGCTAAAAAAATATACACAGCTCCAAACTCCCTGACTAGTTTCGTGCCCTATTAGGCACTTAATCATAGGGTAAGTTTGTCAGGTGATAGTACCTCTATTTAAAGGGACCAATACACCTGTATACAATTAAATGAAACACATACATAAAATACAAATATATGCATATCTCATAAAAAACAACAAATAATCCTATTTACATGCACCAATTCTAAGTAAGGAAAAAGCAGTTCCCACAAGCCAGTTTAAAGGGACAGTAAACCTTAAAAATAATGTTATATAATTCTGCACATAGTGCAGAATTATATAACATTATTTAGGTGCTATAGCTATAAAACGCCTTTTTTTACCTTTTAATTTGTTAAAATATGGCGCTTTTACAGACCCGCTCTCTGTGACTATACAGCTGGCCCGATGCGCTGACTAAATATAACAGACCCGCTCAGCAGAGAGCGGGTCTGTAAAAGCGCCATATTTTTAACAAATTAAAAGGTAAAAAAGGCGTTTATAGCTATAGCACCTAAATAATGTTATATAATTCTGCACTTATTTTTAAGGTTTACTGTCCCTTTAAGTATGATTGCACTGTACAATCATATTTAAACTGGCTTGTGGGAAATATTTGATTGCCCTGCTACTCCTTTGCCTAAAGTGCTGCTTTTTTGATTAATACACACTGTGCTACTCTCTGTGCTAGTGAAGGGTTAATACACACTGTGCTGTTCTCTGTACCAGTGAAGGGTTAATACACACTGTGCAGCTCTCTGTGCTAGTGAAGGGTTAATACACACTGTGCTACTCTCTGTGCTAGTGAAGGGTTAATACACACTGTGCTGTTCTCTGTACCAGTGAAGGGTTAATACACACTGTGCTGCTCTCTGTGCTAGTGAAGGGTTAATACACACTGTGCATCTATCTGTGCTAGTGAAGGGTTAATACACACTGTGCATCTATCTGTGCTAGTGAAGGGTTAATACACACTGTGCTGCTCTCTGTGCTAGTGAAGGGTTAATACACACTGTGCTGCTCTCTGTGCTAGTGAAGGGTTAATACACACTGTGCTGCTCTCTGTGCTAGTGAAGGGTTAATACACACTGTGCTGCTCTCTGTGCTAGTGAAAGGTTAATACACACTGTGCAGCTCTCTGTGCTAGTGAAGGGTTAATACACACTGTGCAGCTCTCTGTGCTAGTGAAGGGTTAATACACACTGTGCAGCTCTCTGTGCTAGTGAAGGGTTAATACACACTGTGCTGCTCTCTGTGCTAGTGAAGGGTTAATACACACTGGGCTGCTCTCTGTGCCAGTGAAGGGTTAATACACACTGTGCTGCTCTTTGTGCCAGTGAAGGGTTAATACACACTGTACTGCTCTCTGTGCCAGTGAAGGGTTAATACACACTGTGCTGCTCTTTGTGCTAGTGAAGGGTTAATACACACTGTGCTGCTCTTTGTGCTAGTGAAGGGTTAATACACACTGGGCTGCTCTCTGTGCCAGTGAAGGGTTAATACACACTGTACTGCTCTCTGTGCCAGTGAAGGGTTAATACACACTGTACTGCTCTCTGTGCCAGTGAAGGGTTAATACACACTGTGCTGCTCTCTGTGCTAGTGAAGGGGTTAATACACACTGTACTGCTCTCTGTGCCAGTGAAGGGTTAATACACACTGTGCTAGTAAAGGGTTAATACACACTGTGCTGCTCTCTGTGCTAGTGAAGGGTTAATACACACTGCTGCTCTCTGTGCTAGTGAAGGGTTAATACAGACTGTGCTGCTCTCTGTGCTAGTGAAGGGTTAATACACACTGTGCTGTTCTCTGTGCCAGTGAAGGGTTAATACACACGGTGCTGCTCTCTGTGCCAGTGAAGGGTTAATACACACTGTGCTACTCTCTGTGCCAGTGAAGGGTTAATACACACTGTGCTGCTCTCTGTGCTAGTGAAGGGTTAATACACACTGTGCAGCTCTCTGTGCCAGTGAAGGGTTAATACACACAGAAGCACAACTGTAGCACAAGTTATGTTTATGAGTTAGTCATTTACAGCAGCTACACACAGGGCAGGGGAATAAGATAAAACGTTATATAAATCAGTATTAGACACTGAGTATCATGTAATGTGTATAATGTGCAGCTCACGCGTCATCACACAGGTGTAGTTTATTCATTTGTAAAGCAGACAACAGCTAAAGTGTTATATTATAAATAAATATATGTGTAGATATGAATGTATGGGAATGATTAGCTGCATCTGTTAAACACACAAATAATAATATTTACCACCAATGTCCAGTTGCACAGGGCAAGTTCTAGGGCTCTTGCTTGCCGACCTACCAGAAGCCCCCAAAGTGCATATTAGTTCATATTAGTTCTGCTTTATCGAGGGGCGCACGGTAACTAGCGCAGAGGGGCGCACGGTAACTAGCGCAGAGGGGCGCACGGTAACTAGCGCAGAGGGGCACACGGTAACTAGCGCAGAGGGGCGCACGGTAACTAGCGCAGAGGACAGCCCTGGCTTAATAGGATATAGAACAATTTATTTTCATGAGACTTGTGTGTGGTGTTGCTTTAATCTAACACACAGGCCTAGTGATTACACTTTCCAAACAGATTAACACTTTTCCAATGGCCAAACCCCCCTCCCCACATAGTTTTGCCTTATTTGTAGAAACCAATTGTAACTTGTTACTGAGTAGACAAAGGGTTGTCAGTGCTATTTTGCTAGCAACACTTGTATTGTTTAACATGATTTTATCACTCCTGCTCAGACTTACTAGGGGCAGATATGTAGCAGGATCAGGTTTATGAGTTTAACCCCTTAACGACCAAGGACATGCCAAACAGTTCTACAAAAAATGGTTGTTAACAACCAAGCACGTGCCTGGCACATCCTCTGGAGTTTCAAGAGCTGGAAGCAATCGTGATCGCTCTCAGGGTATTGCAGTAATGCCTCGCTATTGCGGCAGCACTGCATTACCCTTTTTACCCATCAATGAAGAGAGAGTCACTCTGTGGCCCTCTCTGCATCAGCCAGCGATGGTGCTGATCGTTGGTGGGTGGGAGCCATAGCAAGTAGGCAGGTGGACGGCCCATCGCTAGTCAGTTTCGGATCCTGTGTCCCTCAAGTGTGTGCAATTCTGCGGGATGTGCGCGCCATTTACATTCAGAAAATGTATGGGAAGGATGGAGAGGGAGGGGGGGAATAAATGTTAAGAAAGGGATCTGGGAGGGTGTAGGGAATTGAGGGGGGCAGCTACACTACAGAAATTTTTTTGTATATAAAAAAATATATATATTTTTTTTTCAGCAAACTGGGTACTGGCAGACAGCACCGAAGATGGCGGCATATAGGTAGAGGGGGATGGTTAGAGAGCTGATGGGGGGATCCAACACTGCAGATAAATAAATAAAAAATGCATTTTATTTTAGTACTGGCAGACTTTCTGCCAGTACTTAAGATGGCAGTGACAATTGTGAGGTGGGGGAGGGAAGAGAGCTGTTTGAGAGGGGTCAGGGAGGGATCAGGGGGTGAGCTGTGTCAGGTGGGAGGCTGATCGCTACACTAAAGCTAAAATTTAACCCTACAAGCTACCTAATTAACCCCTTCGCTGCCGGGCATAATACAAGTGTGGTGCGCCTTCCTAATTATCAAAAAGGAATGCCAAAGCCTTAAATATCTGCTATTTCTGAACAAAGGGGATCCCAGAGAAGCATTTATAACCATTTGTGCCATAATTGCCCACGTTGTTTGTAAATAATTACAGTGAGAAACTTAAAGTTTGTGAAAAATTTTTGAAAAAGTTAATGATTTTTTTTTTTTATTTGAATGCATTTGGCGGTGAAATGGTGTAATGAAATATTCCAAATGTGCCTAGATCAATACTTTGGGTTGTCTACTAAAAAAAAAAGATATACATGTGACGGGTTATTCAGGGATTCCTGACAGATATCAGTGTTACAATGTAACTATCGCTAATTTGCTACTTG
Source organism: Bombina bombina (assembly GCF_027579735.1). Lineage (NCBI taxonomy): Eukaryota > Metazoa > Chordata > Amphibia > Anura > Bombinatoridae > Bombina > Bombina bombina. Next base: position 37,321,053 of record NC_069503.1, read on the forward strand.
TACTTATTGCCCTATAACTTGCAAAAAAAGCAAAGAACATGTAAACATTGGGTGTTTCTAAACTCAGGACAAAATTTAGAAACTATTTAGCATGGTGTTTTTTGGTGGTTGTAGATGTGTAACAGATTTTGGGGGGGTCAAAGTTAGAAAACGTGTGGGGTTTTTTCCATTTTTTTCATCATTTCTATAATTTTTTTTATAGTAAATTATAAGATATGATGAAAATAATGTTATCTTTAGAAAGTCAATTTATTGGTCGAGAAAAACGGTATATAATATGTGTGGGTACAGTAAATGACTGAGAGGAAAGTTACATCTAAACACAAACAATGCAGAAATGTAAAAATAGCCCTGGTCAATAACGGTAAGAAAATTGAAAAATGGTCTGGTCGCTAAGGGGTTAAAGTAAAGTTAAAATTAAACTTTCATGATTCATTTAGGAAATGCAATTTTAAGCAGCTTTTAGATTTACTTTTAGCATCAAATCTGCTTTGTTCTCTTGGTATTCTTTGTTGAAAACTAAACCTAGATAGGCACATATGCTAATTTCTTGCCTCTTTATCTTTTCTCTATTATTTTTATAGCTTTTTACAGCAAGGACACTGCTAGTTCATGTGTGTTATTTAGATAATGTGCTCAATCCTGTGGAGTTTTTTGAGTCCAGCACTGATTGGGTAAAATACAAGTCTGTCAAAAGATCTGAGATAGGGGGGGCAGTCTGCAGTGGCTTAGATACAAGGTAATCACAGTGGTAAAAAGTATATTAATATAACCGTGTTGGTTATGCAAACTGGGGAATGGTAAATAAAGGGATTATCTATCTTTTTTTAAATATAAAAATTCTGGAGTAGACTGTCCCTTTTAAGCATAGATTTAAGTGCTTTTTCAATATGGTTTATAACAGATCATACTTTGGCCATGTTTTCATTGAGGTGGTAAACTTTGGAAACTGGTGGTGTCATAAAAAATTCTCCATAGACTTTAATGGCGATAAATGTTTTTTATCACTTAGTTTTCACAATTTACCTCCTCAATGGTATTTAGGTCTTTGTGTTTTACAGCTGACAAAGGCCCTTTATGACAATAACATTAGTTTGTATAAATGTATTTACAGGGGCAGACTGAGACCAACCAAGGCCTCTGGCAAAAAGTGTGACAGGGTCCCCACCCCCTTTTTTCTCCACCTACCTACCTCCTCTGCCCCTCCCACCTCATATGCCCCTCCCCCACCATGTTTTTAATTGTCATATAAAGAGAGACAAGCTGCTTTTTAACAAGATACAAAGATAATGAAGACAAATAATAATAAAATGTGAAATTAGAAAATTATTTAAAATGTCATGCTCTATCTATATCTTGAAAGAAAAAAAGTAGGGATTCCTATCCCTTTAAAGTTTTTTTTTCTAGAAGACAGAACCATCAAAACTATCAAGATTGCTTTAAGTTCTATTATTGCAGGAAACAAATTGCATAAAATGAACCCATCATTTCCCAGGGTTCAGATAAATAGCTAGAGCCCAAATAAGCATTTACTCTGACACAGAAAATATAAATTAAATTCCAGTGACCACAAAGATTAGAGCTGTCATTCCCTGCAGATTTACATCCTGAGCTCCCCAGCAGCACAGAAACCCTATAGATGAGCATTCAAATAAATGTATTATTTCACCCTAATTTCACATAGATGATCCCAAACAAGAGAAATACATAGAAAATCCACCTGTGAGAGTCCATGTGCATGGTCTAGGGAATAATTAGATCCATACAAGTGAGAAATCACTGGTCTGTACTTTTTAGTTTCCATCATTGCCTGAATCAATATATATGTATTCTGCTTGAGTTAACCCAGGTGTAGTGCCTACTGAGTAGTGTTAAGTGTACCTAGTGATGCACTGAAGTATAAGCGGCTGGTGTAGTATCATTAAAGTTACCTGAAACACAAACATTTTTCATTCATGATTTAGGTAGAAGATACTACACACTACTGGTTTCTAACTGAACACATGGGGTGAGCCAATGGGGTGAGCCAATAACAATCTGTATGTTTGTATGTATATGTATGTATATATATATATATATATATTAGGGCTGCACGATTAATCGCATATGCTATATAAAACCGTGGTTAATTGCAGTGATTTAAAAAACGCACAGAGTACACAATTTTTTGCTAGAAAAAAATCCTCAGATGTGGCTGTACTGCATTGATTTGTATGTGTTTTCTTGCAAACCAGCTCCATCTAGTGTTTGCTTTTAGCACACATTTGTAAAATGGCTGTTTTACTTTCACTTTCTGTTTGTGATCTCAGTAGCAGCCGATCAATCTATAGAAGTCAACAAGCAGAGCCCATAAAGGAGATGTGAAGAGGAGGGAAAGCCACTTACTTATATTTCCCCCTAGGGACATCTGCAGTCTGAAACGTAGGGTATGTAATCATTATGGAACCTCCCACACAATCTCCTGCTCTCTGAGAAACTGCTTAAATACATAGCAGATGCAGTTAACCCCACGGCTGCCAAAAAGGCTAAAACAGCAGTCCTTCTGCTAGCTAGCTGCTGAGTTAACTGAATCTACAATGTATTTGATATCAGCTAGGTACACAGCGTTTCTGAAAGGAGCAGCCCCCCCACCCCACTGCTATATGCCTGTATTGGATTCCTAGATATGAGCAGGGCTAACTTTCAGTCAAGATAAAATGTTTAAAAAAAGAAGAAAAAATAAATATATTATATACATACACACACACACAAACATATATGTGTGTGCGATTGTGTGTGTGTGTATGTATGTATGTATGTATGTGTATATATATATATATAATATAATATATATATATATATATATATATATATATATATATATATATATATATATATATACTCCTGGGAAAACGGATGCACTCTCAGGTCTTTTTAGTGAAGAAAAGAATCTTTAATGGAACGTTTTCAGGGACTTGCTCCCCGTCATCAGCATAAACGTAGTGTCAAGCAAACAAACATATATACCAATACATGTGATTAAACAATATCAAATACCTGTGTCTATTAGTGTGGAACTCAGTGAACTGGCGCCAAAACAGTGTGTGTGGGAACGCATCTCCTGCGTTCCACTGTGTGCATACCGGAACTGGTTTAACTATTTGTATTTCCGGGTATTACGATCAATTGCTAAAATAATAAAAATAGAAAATGTGTTCAAAGCATCTTGCAAATGAAAAATAAAAAATAAAGTGCACCATTCATGGTTATTGTACTCATCAAATGTCAAATTGTGTGCTTAACTATGGTGCCTACCAGTGCACTGAATTATATATAATATCCCTCTATTATGAAAATGGGTCGAATATGTTGTAGTCATTGACAGTTTACATTTTAGTTACATGCCCATATCCACAAATTCTCCGACTTGCTATTAAACTTGTTTCTAAACCTTAAGTTACCTGTAGTGGCTACTATTGCGCTAAGTATCTGTTTATGTTATCCATGTTGGTATGGTAACCGGCTAGCGCCGGATCTACTTTGCGCTCTGATACGTAAATGGATTTTCTGTTTATACTTGCAAAATCACACTTGGGACAGACTTTTTTGGAGGGTACCTGTCCATAAGTTGCAAGGTGAAACAATCTCCTCTAATAGTGTGTAATATAAAATTATTGTTTTTGCAACTGTTAGATTGTATCTACATGTGTGTGTAGTACACAGAATGTACAAGCATATTTACGCATAGTGTTGTACAGGTTGAAAGTAAAAGACAAATTAAAAATAAAAGGGGACATTAAAAAGAAGAAAATTGGATTAAAAATTAAATTAAAAAAAGAACATGCAATAATCCTATTTCTTTGGTATACATATAATGTATGCCCAATTATCTTCAGGACTTCATCAAATGACCTCAACAAGTGTGTGCCATTAGCAAATTATACTGTCTCTGTACACCATATTGTCCCGTAGTAGTCAGCTTGCCTGTTATGCAATCATATTAAGTAGAATTAGTCACAGTCTTAGTGGCTCTGTTTGTATGTTCATACATAGGTTATCTCAACTAGTGCCCTTGGTGGGTTTCATCCTCCCCTTGTTATTCATCCATCCTGGACATCATTCCCTGTTTCTTGATGTACAATTTATCTGTGCATCATATTTTTAAGATGTATTATTCCTCTGTTGTCTTCTTCTTGTTGGGAATATAGGTACATATGACGATAGGGCTGCTTAATAGTTAGAGACTAAGGAGCCTAAATCTGGGTAACTGGCTATAGGGGACAGTGAACTGTTAATTAAAGGGAACACCTCCGTGTCCCCCCCCCCAATATCAATGTGCTATGTGTGTCGAGTAATCTACCCCTAGAGGGGCCTGATTATCAACATCCAGCTACAATAAGTTCTTAAAGTAACCAACTGTACCTAGTATGTTTCTCCCCTCTAAATAAGTGCCTTAAAGTCTGGAGGAGAATTTAAACCTCCTGGGGCTATGGTGACCAACCTATATATCCATTCTGCCTCTCGCCTTAAGAGGGCTTTGTTGCGGTCACCTCCCCTGTCCAAAGGGGGAATGTGATCAATCAGGATATACCTGATGGTAGATACTTGGTGTGCCATCTGTGCACAATGTCTGGCTACGGGTTGGTTAGATTCTCCCTGAGACAGCGCTACTCGTATAGCTCGTCTATGATTGGCCATCCTTTCGCGTAGTGTGCCGCTCGTTTTGCCAACATAGAATCGTGCACATGGGCAGAACAGGAGATATACTACAAATGTAGTGTTGCAAGACATTGAGTGTTTGATGGTATATACTTTATTTGTATGTGGATGGTGGAAATTCTTTGTTGCTACTAAGCCATTGCATGTAGTGCACCCTAGGCATTTGTATGAGCCTTTGATGTTAACACAGGCAGTATGCATATAACTTTGTTTCGTGTCTGTCCGTACTAGAATGTCTCTGAGGTTGGTGCCCCTCCGATAAGCTATCATGGGCGTTAGATTGTGCGTGAATGTCAGTTTAGGATCTGATTTGACCACTGGTCAATGCTCTCTTAATGTTCTTCCAGCGTCCGTGGTGTTGGGCGAGAAGGTTGTTGCCATAATTAATCTGTTATCTTTCTTTGTTGGCGTTTCCTTGTAGATGAGGCTGTGTTGTGTGTGAGGTAGCACTTCTATCAAGACATTGTCGACTACCTGCTTCTTATAGCCCCTCTGCAAGAACTTGTCCCTCATGAGTTGCAATTGTGAGACCCCTGTTGCTATATTGGAATTGTTACGTATAACCCTAGTCATCTGAGATTTAACGATGCCTTTCAATAAAGCTGGTGGGTGGCAGCTGGTGGCATTTAAGATTGAATTTCTGTCAGTGGGTTTACTGTAAAGAGCCGTGGTTTCCTAAGGATTCTCTTTGTATAAAGATGCTGAGGTTAAGAAATTGTATTTTCTGTATCATGGTGTGTCATTTTGAACCTCACTGGAGTAGGGGTATTATTCCAATCCTCAAACTAGTCCAGTATTTTTTGTCGCCCCCCCCCCCCCCCCCCCCCCGCCAGATCTATAAACACATCGTCGATGTATCTTACATAAAATACTACCGAGGATGTATCTATATTCCACAGAAATTGATTCTCGAATTGGGACATATAGATTTGGCATACGATGGGGCCATATTAGACCCATCGCACGTGCCTGTCAATTGTAGGTAAAATGATGTCTCAAAGTGGAAATAATTTCTGGTAAGACAGAATTCCATAAGTTAGAGAAGAAAAAGAGGTAAAGAGAACCCTCAAGGAAAGCAGGTGGTTTAGACTAGCACTCATTCCTATCTAACATAATTAAAAATTAACTTTTAATAAGTAAATTTAAACCCGGCCTAAATACCAAGTGTACCAAATTAAAACTAAGTCTCAAATGTCCCCCTGTTTCCTGGCCGATAGCAGCTCCCTCGGCTTCAGGTGACAGGGACACTTGGACTCTAATTTAAAAACAACAACATTCACCAACGTGCAAATGAATGCACAAATTGTTTGGCAGCAAACTAGTTTCGGCTGTACTATCAGCCTTTCTCAATGCTATGGACAAACCGAGGCCCGGGTGCCACCCCTTTATATAGCACAAAGTTCAAACCTATCAGCCTATCATTGATTCCTGTGATGATACTCCTACTCATCATCCAATCCCTGTTAGTTTCAGTATTCTGACGAGCATAACTTAAAAGCCCAACAGATATTAACATGTTAGAAAAGTGGCACATAACACAATGTTGTATGTATTTAGTTTAAATTCTATTATGTGTTCTCCACTGTGTATTATCTATTGTTGTGCTTTCGATTCGTGTTTAAGTGTTAATCCACATACGGCTCTGAAATTGAGAAAAGCACTCACGCAAGGGAGCCAATTTCATTGGTCCACACAGACATAACCCCTATTTGACGTTATCCAATCGGATAAACATTCCTCCGTGAGTAAACAAAGCAAAACCGCACCGGAACATCACTGCACAATAGAGCCAAACAAGCTATTTCTCTGTTATTGATCAAGCAGATTACCTAAACTCAGGGGTATTGGTATCATTCTATTCCCTGTGTAAGTAAAGCTAATGTCAGAAGCTAATGTCAGAATGTCAAAAGCGGATCTATTCCAATGTAACGCAGGATTAGGGAGTTTGTACGAGATTGTCACTGATTGGATTACCATTTGTCATCCCTATATATTAAAACTCTAAAATATGCATTAATTATAAATATCGGAGGCAAATTACCCTCCAATATTTCCACCGCATGCGTCGTATATATTGTGACATTGTTTCCATATATGAACAAAAGATCACCCTAAAACATATGACATTTTACTCAAACAGAGTGTGTTCCTTAAAATCCTTTACTGCAGTAAATGGTACATATAACCATGGCATTGTTCCAATATTGTTATGTGTTGTCATGGATGGATTACTACCATAGGGTAAATTTAATGTGGGTTCCAAGTAAATATTTCACACATAATGTTGATCTATAAGCTCTTCAGATACTTGTTATTAAACTTTAGGTTCGCAGTTATGAGAGGTTTGTCAGATATAAATGTAGGACGTTGTGTATGTAGTTAGAGACTTCTAATAGTGGATATAGCAAAAAACAAACGTAGAGTGTACAGTTAATCTAACATCTTATTGCCTGTGAGAGCACCTTACTGTCTTAGTGTGAAAACACATATTGGTATTTATGCAATATTAGGGCAGATTGTCATTTAATATTGTACATTTATCTAGTTGATCATACATAACGCAGATCATGTCATTTGCATATAAAGTTATTAGAATATACTTTGGAATAGGTTAATGATATACGTAAGTGCTATGGGCGGCATTATACACCATTCAAATTTGTTGGTTTTGTTCCACAAAACTAATATGATATTTTATATCGAGTAGATACTCATTTTTAGAAACTTACTACCTCTCTATGTAACTTCCCTATATCTAATTACATCCAACTTGGACTTGTAATATAGGATATTGGAGTTGGAGATTGTTAGTCTGAAAGTCGGTTGGGTATAATCAGTAAATATAATACATAAATAGTAATTAAGTACTTTTTGTGATAGAACAATGCGAAGATCGAATAAAATAAAGTAAAATATAATAAAATAGATTGATGGAAAAAGCTAATCTCTCATGAAATATCATCAACATTCAACATGGTTTTTAAAGAAATACCCAATAGTTATTGCCCCCTCGTTCATTCCATTGGGTATAATTTCCCCATCTTGGGTGTTTTTGTTTTTAAGGTCTGATGTTTAATTTAACCAATGTCCTCTGACCATTTCTGCATCTCTGCACTTAAATCAAAGGAGGCCCATACTGTATGCAAACTGTGCTTCTAGTAACTCTATTAGAATGTGGGATAAGTTTTAGTACTATTCCAAAAATAAGCCAATAAGAAAGAGTGTAGGAGTACTGGCACTAGTTTAGTGTATATAGGAATATATGGAACTGGTAATTGTTCCGGTGCTTACACCACCTAAATTATAACATAGGGAAGAAAAAGAGGTAAGAGAACCTCAAGGAAAGAAGGTGGTTATAGGACTAGCACTCATTCCTATCTAACATAATTAAAAATTAACTTTTAATAAGTAAATTTAATACCGGCTCAAATACCAAGTGTACCAAATTAAAACTAAGTCTCAAATGTCCCCCCCCTGTTTCCTGGCCGATAGCAGCTCCCTCGGCCCCTTCAGGTGACTGGGACACTTGGACTCTAATTTAAAAACTACAACATTCACCAACGTGCAAATGAATGCACAAATTGCATGTGGACATTGTAATATCTGCCAGTAATGGTGAAAAAAGATACTATGATAGACAGATTCTGTAAAACCTGGAGAATTAAAAGCCCATATCAATTGCCAGAGCGAAAACGTTATTTATTGCCTATCATGTTCATGTGACAAAATCTACACAGGTATGACTACCCGTAAGTTAAACATTAGAATGACAGAACACCATAGCAACATCCGCAATGCACAGAAAGATTCAGAAAAGGGCAAAAAATAACGAGTGTGGCAAAACATTTTCTACAGTGTCACTCAGGCAAAACTGGCCTCGTTTAAATGTTGGGGGTCTGGAACAAATCAAACCTGGAATTAGAGGGGGTAACTGTGAAAATACCCCTACTCCAAAAGGAAACCAGGTTGGATTCTTCAGATAAATTCAATTATACCCAATGGAGATGAACGAGGCCAATAACTATTGGGTATTTCTTTAAAAACCATGTTTGAATGTTGATGATATTTCATGAGATTTAGCTTTTTCCATCAATCTATTTTATTATATTTTACTTTATTTTATTCGATCTTCGCATTGTTCTATCACAAAAAGTACTAATTACTATTTATGTATTATATTTACTGAATTATACCCAACCCGACTTCAGAACTAACAATCTCCACTCCAATATCCTATATTACAAGTCCAAGTTGGATGTAATTAGATATAGGAAGTTACCATAAGAGAGGTAGTAAGTTTCTAAAAATGAGTATCTAATCGATATAAAATATCATATTAGTTTTGTGGAACAACCAACAAATTTGAATGGTGTAATAATGGCCGCCCATAGCACTTCGTATATCATTAACCTATTCCAAAGTATATTCTCTAATAACTTTATATGCAAATGACATTGATCTGCGTTATGTAATGTTCACTAGATAAATGTACAATATATAAATGACATCTGCCTAATATTGCATAATACCAATATGTGTTTTCACACTAAGACAGTAAGGTGCTCTCACAGGCAATATGATGTTAGATTAACTGTACACTCTACGTTTGTTTTTTGCTATATCCACTATTAGAAGTCTCTACACACTTACACAGTCCTACATTTATATCTGACAAACCTTCATAACTGCGAACCTAAAGTTTAATAACAAGTATCTGAAGAGCTTATAGATCAACATTATGTGTGAAATATACTTTGGTAACCCACATAAATTTCCCCTATGGTAGTAATCCATCCATGACAACACATAACAATATTGGAACATGCCATGGTTATATGTACCATTTACTGCAGTAAGGATTTTAAGGAAACACACTCTGTTTGAGTAAAATGTCATATGTTATAGGGTGATCTTTGTTTCATATATGAAACAATGTCACAATATGATACGAGCGCATGCGGTGGAAATATTGGAGGGTAATTTGCCTCCTATATTTATAATTAATGCATTATTTAGAGTTTTAATATATAGGATACAAATGGTAATCCAATCAGTGACAAGCTCGTACAAACTCCCCTAATCCTGCGTTACATTGGAATAGATCCGCTTTTGACATTCTGACATTAGCTTCTGACATTAGCTTTACTTACACAGGGAATAGAATGATACCAATACCCCTGAGTTTAGGTAATCTGCTTGATCAATAACAGAGAAATAGCTTGTTTGGCTCTATTGTGCAGTGATGTTCCGGTTGCGGTTTTGCTTTGTTTACTCACGGAGGATGTTTATCCGATTGGATAACGTCAAATAGGGGTATGTCTGTGTGGACCAATGAAATTGGCTCCCTTGCGTGAGTGCTTTTCTCAATTTCAGAGCCGTATGTGGATTAACACTTAAACACGAATCGGAAAGCACAACAATAGATAATACACAGTGGAGAACACATAATAGAATTTAAACTAAATACATACAACATTGTGTTATGTGCCACTTTTCTAACATGTTAATATCTGTTGGGCTTTTAAGTTATGCTCGTCAGAATACTGAAACTAACAGGGATTGGATGATGAGTAGGAGTATCATCACAGGAATCAATGATAGGCTGATAGGTTTGAACTTTGTGCTATATAAAGGGGGTGGCACCCGGGCCTCGGTTGTCCATAGCATTGAGAAAGGCTGATAGTACAGCCGAAACTAGTTTGCTGCCAAACAATTTGTGCATTCATTTGCACGTTGGTGAATGTTGTTGTTTTTAAATTAGAGTCCAAGTTGTCCCCTGTCACCTGAAGCCGAGGGGAGCTGCTATCGGCCAGGAAACAGGGGGACATTTGAGACTTAGTTTTAATTTGGTACACTTGGTATTTAGGCAGGTATTAAATTTACTTATTAAAAGTTAATTTTTAATTATGTTAGATAGGAATGAGTGCTAGTCTAAACCACCTGCTTTCCTTGAGGTTCTCTCTTACCTCTTTTTCTTCCCTATGTTATAATTTAGGTGGGTAAGCACCGGAAACAATTACCAGTTCCATATATTCCTATATACACTAAACTATGTGCCAGTACTCTACACTCTTTCTTATAGAATTCCATAAGTGTCATAAGAAATTCAATAGGTGGTCCCCTCATACTGCACACTGTCAATGAGGTGTCTTTTAGTAGCCATAAGACCAGTGTCATGAGGGATAATGGTGTAGAGACTGTTGACATCCAGGGTAACCAGGATGTCACCAGTCTCCACAACCCACATCCCCCATCCTTCTGATCAAATCATTAGTGTCAGATATGTAAGATCTCACATTATTCACAATAGGTTGTAAGAGGATGTCAATAACCTTTGCCACGGGCTGTGTAAGTGACTGTACTGCTGAAACTATTGGGCGCCTGGGGGATGGGTCCTGTGTTTTGTGTATTTTGGGGGTGGTGTATAGGATAGGAATCCTAGGATGTGTGGTAATGCAATACTCATATAGTTGTTCAGTAAGGAATCCTTGTTCGAAAACCTAGTTTCAGAATCCCATCCAATTCTTTTTGAACTTGACTGTGGGGGTCATTGTGCAACACTTTATAGGTATTGTTGTCAACTAACTGTGTTAGAATGTCCTCTCTGTAATCGTCATAGTTCATGAGAACTATGGCACCCACCCTTATCGGCCGGGCGGATGATCAAAGTATGATCATCCTGTAAAGAACTTAATAGCTGCCCTCTCTATCTGAGTGAGGTTATGTCTCCATGGCTTATTTATTCTTTGGTGTTCCATGTCCTGTGCTATTAGCCTCATATAGGTCTTAGTACTAGCACTGCTGTTTTGAGGTTCAAAAGTAAAAATAATGATTTGTTCCAGCCACCAATAATTAAAAGACCTTTATTTCATTCATTAATTGGGGTCTTAGACAAACATACAACGTTTCAGACCTGCTATAGGTCCTTAGTCATGTACATGACTAAGGACCTATAGCAGGTCTGAAACGTTGTATGTTTGTCTAAGACCCCAATTAATGAAGAAATAAAGGTCTTTTAATTATTGGTGGCTGGAACAAATCATTATTTTTGCTTGGAGTGCTTGCAGGATAAGGCAGATCCTGGGTTCCGTGCCCCACAAGCCACATATTCTTTGGTGCTGTTTTCCATACTTTTCTTTGAGGTTCAAAGTGCTAGGCTTCTTACACTTTTGTACCGGACTAGTATGCTCAAATATCTGCGGGACATGTTGGAAGTGTTCCTTTATTTTCAAAGTGCGGTTTAATTTGTACAAATCTAGTTTAAGGTCTATCTCTGCAATGTTGTGGCTTGGTACAAAGGATAATCCTTTGTTAAGGATTGTACGCTCCGCTATTGTAAGGACATGATTACTGAGATTAACTACTATATCCTCCGCCTGTTGCAGCGTGTGGGTCTGTATGGGTCATGGTATGGAGATTGTGTGGTATATGTATTAGGTGACATTTGTGTGTTACGCACTATACTGGTGTCAGGTTCAGATGACTCTGCTCCACTTGTATCTATAGTTGTAAATTGGACTCTCCTGGGTCTATACGATCTCCTGGTCCTGTCCTGTGTTATATTGCTAAGCCAATTGTAGACTCTCCCCTGTGTGTAATCTGCATTAACTGAGTCTAATTTTCTATTTTTGAAAACTATAAGTTCTGATTTATATTTGTCAATTTGTTGTTGGAGTTTTGTTAGCCAATTTTCTTGTTGGTCTCTTGTCAGTGTCTCATTGTGTGTTTGCTCAAATGCCACAATCTCTATCCTAACCTTATTAAGGATGTTTGTGACCTCTTCGACTACAAGTAAGATCAAATCTAAAGAACATTTGTTCAATATATGGCACCATTTTCTCCTAAAGTCTGGTTATCCCTACCTATGGTTGGGATATTCCTTACTCTAAAGCCTCTAGGTATGTGACTCAATCTATGGTATTCAGATAGATAGCTACCATGTAGTGTCAGGTCAATTTCTCGCTTCTTTAATTTTAACAGGTTATAATAAATGTTTACAGGGGTCTCACCAGTGGCTGCTCTATTGATGGGGGCAAACAGGATCCTTGCTGCATCATCATGGGTATATGTAACTGTCCCAATCTGTGCTCCCAGGGCCTGTGCTCCTGCGTCTGCATCCGACTCTGTAATAGTGGCCCCTGTTGGGGGAAGGTCTGTAATTGAAGGAAATGCAGGATCCATGTTAAAGTTGAATTAGACAGTTGCTGTAAAGGATACACTTCCACAGTATTCACGGTGGTGTATTGCAAATCCTGGTGTACACTCAAGTGTATATTGCAAGGTTGACTGAATTGTACAGAATCAATGTATTCCTGTGAATCACTGAATGTAATCAATCAGGGCTGTGGGGGTACACATGTATACAATATCAAATACCGTTCAAAGTACAGTGTTACCCTCCTTAGGATATCTGCCTGGGTGCAAACATGCAATGGATACTCCTGGAAAAACGGATGCACTCTCAGGTCTTTTTAGTGAAGAAAAGAAACTTTAATTGAACGTTTTTCAGGGACTTGCTCCCCCGTCATCAGCATAAACTTAGTGTCAAGCAAACAAAACATATATTACCAATACATGTGATTAAACAATATCAAATACCTGTGTTGATTAGTGTGGAACTCAGTGAACTGGCGCCAAAACAGTGTGTGTGGAACGCATCTCCTGCATTCCACTGTGTGCATACCGGAACTGGTTTAACTATTTGTATTTCCGGGTATTACGATCAATTGCTAAAATAATAAAAATAGAAAATGTGTTCAAAGCATCTTGCAAATAAAAAATAAAGTGTTCCATTCATGGTTATTGTACTCATCAAATGTCAAATTGTGTGCTTAACTATGGTGCCTACCGGTGCACTGAATTATATATAATATCCCTCTATTATGAAAATGGATCGAATATGTTGTAGTCATTGACAGTTTACATATTAGTTACATGCCCATATCCGCAAATTCTCCGACTTGCTATTAAACTTGTTTCTAAACCTTAAGTTACCTGTAGTGGCTACTATTGCGCTAAGTGTCTGTTTATGTTATCCATGTTGGTATGGTAACCGGCTAGCGCCGGATCTACTTTGCGCTCTGATACATAAATGGATTTTCTGTTTATACTTGCAAAATCACACTTGGGACAGACTTTTTTTGGAGGGTAACTGTCCATAAGTTGCAAGGTGAAACAATCTCCTCTAATAGTGTGTAATATAAAATTATTGTTTTTGCAACTGTTAGATTGTATCTACATGTGTGTGTAGTACACAGAATGTACAAGCATATTTACGCACAGTGTTGTACAGGTTGAAAGTAAAAGACAAATTATAATTATATAATATATTATTAATAATTACCCTTGACCATATTAATTTGTGGACTTTATTTATTTAAAGTTCTGGGAAATTTAGTTTCCACATCTTTTTGTCTCAAAAGGATTCAGTTTAATTCTGTAAATACAGGGTGTTCCTCTTTTAGGGACAGATCCTTATTTTTATTAGACCTTTTTTTAACCTATGACAATCTCTTTCATTTTTCGGGGGAATATCTGTAGTTTAGTGATTTGACTCACAAGTAGTGTTTTTCTGAATGAAGTGAGTGTTTGACTTATATTTATAACTAGACAAACCAATAGATAGGATCTTAAAGGGACAGTTTACTCAAAAAATTTCTCCCCTTTAATTTGTTCCCAATGATCTACTTTACCTGCTGGAGTGTATTAAATTGTTTACAAGTAGCTCCTTTACCCTTATATTGGCATTTGAAATTGTTAATTTAGCATGTGGTATCCCCACCTATTCTGAAAGTTTGTGGCCGCGCGTACCAGCTATAGATAAGCTTTGTAAACACAGCCAGCAGAAGAAATTACACTCCCAGTGTGATAAAGCAGAAATAAGGTAATTAAATGTTGATTTTCCATTGTTCTCTCAAAGTATTGGTGATTGTTTTAAGGACAGATATAAGATAAAGAAGCAGGTATATGTGCACAATGTGATACAGTAATGAGATCTGATTATACCTACAAGCTCAACCCATTTTATTAGGTTGTGGCTTCAAAACACAAAATCAGAGCTTTAATATACAGAAATAAACCTTAAAAAGCTATTTTTCATACATTTTTTTACTCTGCAGTTGGTAAAAAAAGCAATTGTAAATACATTAAGGGAAAAAACTATTTTACAGTATACTGTCCCTTTAAAGTCTCAATGTAAAAACAGAATTTATGTTTACCTGATAAATTACTTTCTCCAACGGTGTGTCCGGTCCACGGCGTCATCCTTACTTGTGGGACATTCTCCTCCCCAACAGGAAATGGCAAAGAGCCCAGCAAAGCTGGTCACATGATCCCTCCTAGGCTCCGCCTACCCCAGTCATTCGACCGACGTTAAGGAGGAATATTTGCATAGGAGAAACCATATGATTACCGTGGTGACTGTAGTTAAAGAAAATAAATTATCAGACCTGATTAAAAAACCAGGGCGGGCCGTGGACCGGACACACCGTTGGAGAAAGTAATTTATCAGGTAAACATAAATTCTGTTTTCTCCAACATAGGTGTGTCCGGTCCACGGCGTCATCCTTACTTGTGGGAACCAATACCAAAGCTTTAGGACACGGATGATGGGAGGGAGCAAATCAGGTCACCTAGATGGAAGGCACCACGGCTTGCAAAACCTTTCTCCCAAAATAGCCTCAGAAGAAGCAAAAGTATCAAACTTGTAAAATTTGGTAAAAGTGTGCAGTGAAGACCAAGTCGCTGCCCTACATATCTGATCAACAGAAGCCTCGTTCTTGAAGGCCCATGTGGAAGCCACAGCCCTAGTGGAATGAGCTGTGATTCTTTCGGGAGGCTTGCCGTCCGGCAGTCTCGTAAGCCAATCTGATGATGGCTTTTAATCCAAAAAGAGAGAGAGGTAGAAGTTGCTTTTTGACCTCTCCTTTTACCGGAAATAAACAACAAACAAGGAAGATGTTTGTCTAAAATCCTTTGTAGCATCTAAATAGAATTTTAGAGCGCGAACAACATCCAAATTGTGCAACAAACGTTCCTTCTTCGAAACTGGTTTCGGACACAGAGAAGGTACGATAATCTCCTGGTTAATGTTTTTGTTAGAAACAACTTTTGGAAGAAAAACCAGGTTTAGTACGTAAAACCACCTTATCTGCATGGAACACCAGATAAGGAGGAGAACACTGCAGAGCAGATAATTCTGAAACTCTTCTAGCAGAAGAAATTGCAACCAAAAACAAAACTTTCCAAGATAATAACTTAATATCAACGGAATGTAAGGGTTCAAACGGAACCCCCTGAAGAACTGAAAGAACTAAGTTGAGACTCCAAGGAGGAGTCAAAGGTTTGTAAACAGGCTTGATTCTAACCAGAGCCTGAACAAAAGGCTTGAACATCTGGCACAGCTGCCAGCTTTTTGTGAAGTAACACAGACAAGGCAGAAATCTGTCCCTTCAGGGAACTTGCAGATAATCCTTTTTCCCAATCCTTCTTGAAGGAAGGATAGAATCTTAGGAATCTTAACCTTGTCCCAAGGGAATCCTTTAGATTCACACCAACAGATATATCTTTTCCAAATTTTGTGGTAAATCTTTCTAGTTACAGGCTTTCTGGCCTGAACAAGAGTATCGATAACAGAATCTGAGAACCCTCGCTTCGATAAGATCAAGCGTTCAATCTCCAAGCAGTCAGTTGGAGTGAGACCAGATTCGGATGTTCGAACGGACCTTGAACAAGAAGGTCTCGTCTCAAAGGTAGCTTCCATGGTGGAGCCGATGACATATTCACCAGATCTGCATACCAAGTCCTGCGTGGCCACGCAGGAGCTATCAAGATCACCGACGCCCTTTCCTGATTGATCCTGGCTACCAGCCTGGGGATGAGAGGAAACGGCGGGAATACATAAGCTAGTTTGAAGGTCCAAGGTGCTACTAGTGCATCCACTAGAGCCGCCTTGGGATCCCTGGATCTGGACCCGTAGCAAGGAACTTTGAAGTTCTGACGAGAGGCCATCAGATCCATGTCTGGAATGCCCCACAGTTGAGTGACTTGGGCAAAGATTTCCGGATGGAGTTCCCACTCCCCCGGATGCAATGTCTGACGACTCAGAAAATCCGCTTCTCCAATTTTCCACTCCTGGGATGTGGATAGCAGACAGGTGGCAGGAGTGAGACTCCGCCCATAGAATAATTTTGGTCACTTCTTCCATCGCCAGGGAACTCCTTGTTCCCCCCTGATGGTTGATGTACGCAACAGTTGTCATGTTGTCTGATTGAAACCGTATGTACTTGGCCCTCGCTAGCTGAGGCCAAGCCTTGAGAGCATTGAATATCGCTCTCAGTTCCAGAATATTTATCGGTAGAAGAGATTCTTCCCGAGACCAAAGACCCTGAGCTTTCAGGGATCCCCAGACCGCGCCCCAGCCCATCAGACTGGCGTCGGTCGTGACAATGACCCACTCTGGTCTGCGGAAGGTCATCCCTTGCGACAGGTTGTCCAGGGACAGCCACCAACGGAGTGAGTCTCTGGTCCTCTGATTTACTTGTATCCTCGGAGACAAGTTTGTATAGTCCCCATTCCACTGACTGAGCATGCACAGTTGTAATGGTCTTAGATGAATGCGCGCAAAAAGGAACTATGTCCATTGCCGGCTACCATCAAACCTATCACTTCCATGCACTGCGCTATGGAAGGAAGAGGAACAGAATGAAGTATCCGACAAGAGTCTAGAAGTTTTGTTTTTCTGGCCTCTGTCAGAAAAATCCTCATTTCTAAGGAGTCTATTATTGTCCCCAAGAAGGGAACCCTTGTTGACGGAGATAGAGAACTCTTTTCCACGTTCACTTTCCATCCGTGAGATCTGAGAAAGGCCAGGACGATGTCCGTGTGAGCCTTTGCTTGAGGAAGGGACGACGCTTGAATCAGAATGTCGTCCAAGTAAGGTACTACAGCAATGCCCCTTGGTCTTAGCACAGCTAGAAGGGACCCTAGTACCTTTGTGAAAATCCTTGGAGCAGTGGCTAATCCGAAAGGAAGCGCCACGAACTGGTAATGCTTGTCCAGGAATGCGAACCTTAGGAACCGATGATGTTCCTTGTGGATAGGAATATGTAGATACGCATCCTTTAAATCCACCGTGGTCATGAATTGACCTTCCTGGATGGAAGGAAGAATTGTTCGAATGGTTTCCATTTTGAACGATGGAACCTTGAGAAACTTGTTTAAGATCTTGAGATCTAAGATTGGTCTGAACGTTCCCTCTTTTTTGGGAACTATGAACAGATTGGAGTAGAACCCCATCCCTTGTTCTCCTAATGGAACAGGATGAATCACTCCCATTTTTAACAGGTCTTCTACACAACGTAAGAATGCCTGTCTTTTTATGTGGTCTGAAGACAACTGAGACCTGTGGAACCTCCCCCTTGGGGGAAGCCCCTTGAATTCCAGAAGATAACCTTGGGAGACTATTTCTAGCGCCCAAGGATCCAGAACATCTCTTGCCCAAGCCCCGAGCGAAGAGAGAGAGTCTGCCCCCCACCAGATCCGGTCCCGGATCGGGGGCCAACATTTCATGCTGTCTTGGTAGCAGTGGCAGGTTTCTTGGCCTGCTTTCCCTTGTTCCAGCCTTGCATTGGTCTCCAAGCTGGCTTGGCTTGAGAAGTATTACCCTCTTGCTTAGAGGACGTAGCACTTTGGGCTGGTCCGTTTCTACGAAAGGGACGAAAATTAGGTTTATTTTTGGCCTTGAAAGGCCGATCCTGAGGAAGGGCGTGGCCCTTACCCCCAGTGATATCAGAGATAATCTCTTTCAAGTCAGGGCCAAACAGCGTTTTCCCCTTGAAAGGAATGTTAAGTAGCTTGTTCTTGGAAGACGCATCAGCTGACCAAGATTTCAACCAAAGCGCTCTGCGCGCCACAATAGCAAACCCAGAATTCTTAGCCGCTAACCTAGCCAATTGCAAAGTGGCGTCTAGGGTGAAAGAATTAGCCAATTTGAGAGCATTGATTCTGTCCATAATCTCCTCATAAGGAGGAGAATCACTATCGACCGCCTTTACCAGCTCATCAAACCAGAAACAAGCGGCTGTAGCGACAGGGACAATGCATGAAATTGGTTGTAGAAGGTAACCCTGCTGAACAAACATCTTTTTAAGTAAACCTTCTAATTTTTTATCCATAGGATCTTTGAAAGCACAACTATCTTCTATGGGTATAGTGGTGCGTTTGTTTAAAGTGGAAACCGCTCCCCTCGACCTTGGGGACTGTCTGCCATAAGTCCTTTCTGGGGTCGACCATAGGAAACAATTTTTTAAATATGGGGGGAGGGACGAAAGGAATACCGGGCCTTTCCCATTCTTTATTTACAATGTCCGCCACCCGCTTGGGTATAGGAAAAGCTTCTGGGAGCCCCGGGACCTCTAGGAACTTGTCCATTTTACATAGTTTCTCTGGGATGACCAACTTGTCACAATCATCCAGAGTGGATAATACCTCCTTAAGCAGGATGCGGAGATGTTCCAACTTAAATTTAAACGTAATCACATCAGGTTCAGCTTGTTGAGAAATGTTCCCTGAATCAGTAATTTTCTCCCTCAGACAAAACCTCCCTGGCCCCATCAGACTGGTTTAGGGGCCCTTCAGAACCATTATTATCAGTGTCGTCATGCTCTTCAGTATCTAAAACAGAGCAGTCGCGCTTACGCTGATAAGTGTGCATTTTGGCTAAAATGTTTTTGACAGAATTATCCATTACAGCCGTTAATTGTTGCATAGTAAGGAGTATTGGCGCGCTAGATGTACTAGGGGCCTCCTGAGTGGGCAAGACTCGTGTAGACGAAGGAGGGAATGATGCAGTACCATGCTTACTCCCCTCACTTGAGGAATCATCTTGGGCATCATTGTCATTGTCACATAAATCACATTTATTTAAATGAGAAGGAACTCTGGCTTCCCCACATTCAGAACACAGTCTATCTGGTAGTTCAGACATGTTAAACAGGCATAAACTTGATAACAAAGTACAAAAAACGTTTTAAAATAAAACCGTTACTGTCACTTTAAATTTTAAACTGAACACACTTTATTACTGCAATTGCGAAAAAATATGAAGGAATTGTTCAAAATTCACCAAAATTTCACCACAGTGTCTTAAAGCCTTAAAAGTATTGCACACCAAATTTGGAAGCTTTAACCCTTAAAACAACGGAACCGGAGCCGTTTTTAACTTTAACCCCTTTACAGTCCCTGGTATCTGCTTTGCTGAGACCCAACCAAGCCCAAAGGGGAATACGATACCAAATGACGCCTTCAGAAAGTCTTTTCTATGTATCAGAGCTCCTCACACATGCGACTGCATGTCATGCCTCTCAAAAACAAGTGCGCAACACCGGCGCGAAAATGAGGCTCTGCCTATGATTTGGGAAAGACCCTAAAGAGAAAGGTGTCTAAAAAAGTGCCTGCCGATATAATCTTATCAAAATACCCAGATTAAATGATTCCTCAAGGCTAAATATGTGTTAATAATGAATCGATTTAGCCCAGAAAAAGTCTACAGTCTTAATAAGCCCTTGTGAAGCCCTTATTTACAATCTTAATAAACATGGCTTACCGGATCCCATAGGGAAAATGACAGCTTCCAGCATTACATCGTCTTGTTAGAATGTGTCATACCTCAAGCAGCAAGAGACTGCTCACTGTTCCCCCAACTGAAGTTAATTCCTCTCAACAGTCCTGTGTGGAACAGCCATGTATTTTAGTAACGGTTGCTAAAATCATTTTCCTCATACAAACAGAAATCTTCATCTCTTTTCTGTTTCTGAGTAAATAGTACATACCAGCACTATTTTAAAATAACAAACTCTTGATTGAATAATAAAAACTACAGTTAAACACTAAAAAAACTCTAAGCCATCTCCGTGGAGATGTTGCCTGTACAACGGCAAAGAGAATGACTGGGGTAGGCGGAGCCTAGGAGGGATCATGTGACCAGCTTTGCTGGGCTCTTTGCCATTTCCTGTTGGGGAGGAGAATGTCCCACAAGTAAGGATGACGCCGTGGACCGGACACACCTATGTTGGAGAAATCATTTACACCACCTACATGACTTGAAACAAAGTAACAACACTACTTATCTATATGTGGCATTCTCACATTTGATCACTACAGTTTATCCCCCTCCTCTTTTAATGTTTCTTGTGAATGTAATTAATTATATATATTTTTAACATTATCAATAAAAGTTATATTTTATTATTCTTGGTGCTGCCTTATAAAACTGATACTTTAGTTCTCATTAGAAGTGTGCCATACAGATATCTCTCTCTCTCTCTCCCTCTTTATTTACTTATTAAATCACACTATAAAGCTTGGATACATTTACACACAGATGTACTTATTAAATCACACTATAAAGCCTGGGTACATTTACACACAGATGTACTTATTAAATCAGACTATAAAGCTTGGATACATTTACACACAGATGTACTTATTAAATCACACTATAAAGCCTGGGTACATTTACACACAGATGTACTTATTAAATCACACTGTAAAGCTTGGATACATTTACACACAGATATGTACTTATTAAATCACACTATAAAGCCTGGATACATTTACACACAGATTTACTTAATAAATCACACTATAAAGCCTGGGTACATTTACACACAGATATGTACTTATTAAATCACACTACAAAGCCTTTATACATTTACACACAGATGTGTACTTATTAAATCACACTATAAAGCCTGGGTACATTTACACACAGATATGTACTTATTAAATCACACTATAAAGCCTGGGTACAGTTACACACAGATGTACTTATTAAATCACACTATAAAGCCTGGGTACATTTACACACAGATGTACTTATTAAATCACACTATAAAGCCTGGGTACATTTACACACAGATGTACTAATTAAATCACACTATAAAGCCTGGGTACATTTACACACAGATGTACTTATTAAATCACACTATAAAGCCTGGATACATTTACACACAGATGTACTTATTAAATCACACTATAAAGCCTGGGTACATTTACACACAGATATGTACTTATTAAATCACACTATAAAGCCTGGGTACATTTACACACAGATATGTACTTATTAAATCACACTATACAGCCTGGGTACATTTACACACATATATGTACTTATTAAATCACACTATAAAGCCTGGATACATTTACACACAGATGTACTTATTAAATCACACTATAAAGCCTGGGTACATTTACACACAGATGTACTTATTAAATCACACTATAAAGCCTGGATACATTTACACACAGATGTGTACTTATTAAATCACATTATAAAGCCTGGGTACATTTACACACAGATGTACTTATTAAATCACCCTATAAAGCCTGGGTACATTTACACACAGAAGTACTTATTAAATCACACTATAAAGCCTGGGTACATTTACACACAGATGTACTTATTAAATCACACTATAAAGCCTGTGTACATTTACACACAGATGTGCTTATTAAATCACACTATAAAGCCTGCGTACATTTACACACAGATGTACTTATTAAATCACACTATAAAGCCTGGGTACATTTACACACAGATGTACTTATTAAATCACACTATAAAGCCTGGGTACATTTACACACAGATGTACTTATTAAATCACACTATAAAGCCTGGGTACATTTACACACAGATATGTACTTATTAAATCACACTATAAAGCCTGGATACATTTACATACATATGTACTTATTAAATCACACTATAAAGCCTGGGTACATTTACACACAGATATGTACTTATTAAATCACACTATATAGCCTGGGTACATTTACACACAGATGTACTTATTAAATCACACTATAATGCATGGCTACATTTACACACAGATGTACTTATTAAATCACACTATAAAGCCTGGGTACATTTACACACAGATGTACTTATTAAATCACACTATAAAGCCTGGATACATTTACACACAGATGTACTTATTAAATCACACTATAAAGCCTGGGTACATTTACACACAGATGTACTTATTAAATCACACTATAAAGCCTGGGTACATTTACACACAGATGTACTTATTAAATCACACTATAAAGCCTGGGTACATTTACACACAGATGCACTTATTAAATCACACTATAAAGCCTGGGTACATTTACACACAGATGTACTTATTAATTCACACTATAAAGCCTGGGTACATTTACACACAGATGTACTTATTAAATCACACTATAAAGCCTGGGTACATTTACACACACATGCACTTATTAAATCACACTATAAAGCCTGGGTACATTTACACACAGATGTACTTATTAAATCACACTATAAAGCCTGGGTACATTTACACACAGATGTACTTATTAATTCACACTATAAAGCCTGGGTACATTTACACACAGATGTACTTATTAAATCACACTATAAAGCCTGGGTACATTTACACACAGATGTACTTATTAAATCACACTATAAAGCCTGGGTACATTTACACACACATGCACTTATTAAATCACACTATAAAGCCTGGGTACATTTACACACAGATATGTACTTATTAAATCACACTATAAAGCCTGGGTACATTTACACACAGATATGTACTTATTAAATCACACTATAAAGCCTGGGTACATTTACACACAGATATGTACTTATTAAATCACACTATAAAGCCTGGGTACATTTACACACAGATGTACTTATTAAATCACACTATAAAGCCTGGATACATTTACACACAGATGTACTTATTAAATCACACTATAAAGCCTGGGTACATTTACACACAGATGTACTTATTAAATCACATTATAAAGCCTGGATACATTTACACACAGATGTACTTATTAAATCACACTATAAAGCCTGGGTACATTTACACACAGATGTACTTATTAAATCACACTATAAAGCCTGGGTACATTTACACACAGATATGTACTTATTAAATCACACTATAAAGCCTGGATACATTTACACACAGATGTACTTATTAAATCACACTATAAAGCCTGGGTACATTTACACACAGATGTACTTATTAAATCACACTATAAAGCCTGGGTACATTTACACACAGATATACTTATTAAATCACACTATAAAGCCTGGGTACATTTACACACAGATATACTTATTAAATCACACTATAAATCCTGGGTACATTTACACACAGATGTACTTATTAAATCACACTATAAAGCCTGGGTACATTTACACACAGATGTACTTATTAAATCACACTATAAAGCCTGGGTACATTTACACACAGATGTGTACTTATTAAATCACACTATAAAGCCTGGGTACATTTGCACACAGATATGTACTTATTAAATCACACTATATAGCCTGGGTACATTTACACAGAGATGTACTTATTAAATTGCACTATAAAGCCTGGGTTCATTTACACAGAGATGTACTTATTAAATCACACTATAAAGCCTGGGTACATTTACACACAGATGTGTACTTATTAAATCACACTATAAAGCCTGGGTACATTTACACACAGATATGTACTTATTAAATCACACTATAAAGCCTGGGTACATTTACACACAGATGTACTTATTAAATCACACTATAAAGCCTGGGTACATTTACACACAGATGTACTTATTAAATCACACTATAAAGCCTGGGTACATTTACACACAGATGTACTTATTAAATCACACTATAAAGCCTGGGTACATTTACACACATATGTACTTATTAAATTACACTATAGAGCCTGAATACATTTACACACAGATGCACGTATTAAATCACACTATAAAGCCTGGATACATTTACACACAGATGTACTTATTAAATCACACTATAAAGCCTGGGTACATTTACACACAGATGTACTTATTAAATCACACTATAAAGCCTGGGTACATTTACACACAGATATGTACTTATTAAATCACACTATAAAGCCTGGGTACATTTACACACAGATATGTACTTATTAAATCACACTATAAAGCCTGGGTACATTTACACACAGATGTACTTATTAAATCACACTATAAAGCCTTGATACATTTTGCTGTTTGTTTAATATGAATCAGTATTTTACTTACTGCTTTAATTCTTAAAGGGACATAAAACCCATTTTTTTGGCTGTAAATAAATCAAACAACTAAAACCACAATCTTAAATTATCAGAAGATCACTCCTTCTTACCCTCTCAAACCATCTCAAACATTAGATAATACAGTTAGTAAAGAAATTATAAAAGTATCAAATTATTAGTTTTGAAATACTCAGCATTGTATCTCATATGTATCTAATAAAGTGTTAATATTATACATCTGTTTGCAACTAAGTTCTGTTAAAATAACAATTTCCATACACATAATATAATGCTGTATCCTGAGATATTTAGGGCACAACAGAAAAAGATCTCACATTTAAATAAACTGTTTGTTTCCTCCTTACTTATCCATATGATAATCACACCCTGAGGGGGAGGCAGGGACTCTGTATTCATGTGACACCAGAGGGGACAATAGACATCTATATGAGAACAAAAGTCCAGGTGTGACCCTCTCATTGTCTCCCAACTGACAAGTTGTACTCATGTGAGTCACATAGAGAAAGGTGACACTCCCACATTAGTATAAATATCTGTGTAACACTCAGTGATATCACAGGAGGAACCAGAGAGACTTCATACTTACAGAGCTTCTGCTAAACGGTAATGTGCAAAACCTGACATAAATCTTTATTAACAGCCTCACACTGTTGTGTTTTATATAATGATGAGAAAATATTGTTCTGTATTTTGTTATGATAAAGATAAAATATTTCACTTCACATAAGAAACTGAGTTTATATAAAAAACTCAACTGTACTTATTTAATTAGTTTTCTATATTTTTCATGCTATGTAAATGAATGTAACATTAAGTTCTTTAATTTAAAAAGCCCAATTTAATACATAATGATTTATAGCATTTTGTATAATGAATGTTTGTAGCAAAACCAAACCATATTTTCAAGCTTGAGGAAGTCTGTCCAATGAGCAATAGATTCTTAAGTATCAGCCAATTTGAATCCTGTATTTCCCTATAGGTTTATAATTAACTGTAAAGCCCAGATAAACCATTTTCATTTAATATTAGTGTGAAGCTGCTATTTGCTCCAGTAATAAATATCACTCAGCTTATGGCCCTGTTGTATCAGTCTCATCACATATACTGTTCTAATGATAAATATCTTGTAATCTGCATATTTTATTTCTAATGAGGTTATTTTATAATACATTTCTTATTTATATTAGCTGCACCTGTTTATCATCAGAACGTTTATCCCACTGATCTGTGACTGATTCTTGTTATTAGTAAAGACCTTAGTAAGTGTATTCTGCACCTTCATCTGTTGCTGTTTATGTCACATGATCAGACTTAAAGGGACAGTGTCCTGTAAATTTGTTTTCCCTTAAAATAACAAGAAACCTCAATTTAGGCTAAAATCTAGTGCCGTGTTGATTGCAGAGGGTGGAGCCACGCAGAGAGTGAGCATGTCGTGCAGGAGCATGGAATAGGGAGAACGCTGCCTGCTTCATGCCCCAAGCCGGTTTTATGGATCCTTGGTGGAGATTACAGTTTCTTCACCCGGAGACAGACTCTTAAACATCAGAGTCATAAGCTGCTATAGCACGTCAGTGCCGATATTTGGCCAGTTTGCAAGGCCGCACCCTCCAGAGGCAAGAACAGGACAGGAGGGTTAAACAGGAGAAAGACAGATGGGACGTATAGCACTACACAGCTGTTGCCGCAGGAGAGGTGAGCCGGTTTGCTACATGGTTACCAAGAGTATGCTTCCATAATCTCTGGTTGAGCTTAGTAGTGGGACCGACAGGGAATCCAGGTATCCCACTTTACTTTTCTCCCAGAGTAGAAGACACTGGGCACATCGGCTAGGACCCTAGTGGAGAGAGAAGCTTGGTAGGCTTTAAATCCAGGAGCCCCGCATCTTACTCCTATAGTTTTAAAGAGATAGGAGCCACACTCTTGGAGAAGGCCCAGAAAGTGAAGGTCTGGAAACCAACAGACATTAATCATAAATTTCATACATTTCTTATTGACTGTGGTTATTTATGTATTTAAAAGGAATTGGGAACTCACATCTTCAAGACTTGTTTAAAGGGAATTTATGGCCTATCATATGTTTTGAAGATACACATATTCACTGGTGGTAAAAAGGAGAGATGTTACCAGCTAAGAGCTTTTCAAACCAGGAAATAAACTTTCTGTGGAAAAACGTTTTTTTAAAGGCCATTGGGAAATACTGAGTCATTCTGGGAGCTGATAGTAATACACGGACCTCCCCAGATACAAAACCAAACAGTTAAATACTCTAAGATATTTGACTATTATATTGGAACAGTCCTGGAAGGGTTAATATAGCAGTCCTGTTTGTAGACCCAGTGAAATCTTGTTCCACTGTGCTTGATATAGGATGCACAAGGTTAACATATCAGCGCAGAGTCTAGTAAAACTACTAAAGTAGCTGGAACATTGTGTGACTTTTTTTTTTTTTTTGCCTCCCCAAGAATATAGGAATAATATTAAAGGGGATAACATGTATTATGCTACACACAGTTAAAATCTATTTGAATTAGAACAAGGCTGGAAATATTAGTCTAGCCTAATATTTAAAGAAGTATTATAACCTCTAGGTTAAATGTGAATTGGTGTGTCTAAGGAAGGTGAAACTTTAATAGAATTTGATTATATTTCGGTGTCTATATGTTTAAGATTTCTCTTGCTTGTGCCCTTGATTTGATATGCACGGCATATAAGTACTTATTGATAGATAGATATATATATATACATCAGTATAAGAAGGTGCTACTACTTCAAAGGTTATCAGAAAAAGTAAGCAAGATTGCTAGAAATACCCTTTTTGTTGTATCTAATTTTTCTGTTCTCTTTCTCCTTGAACTTGTTAGAAATTGACAGTCAAGCACAGAGTAATTTAAAAGTTAAGCTATAAGAGAGGATATTCCTGATTTTACTGCCATTTTCGTCCTTTTTCACGAATTGTTGTTTTTTTGGTTGTAAAACTCACGATACACAGGATAGGCACGATACACTAATAAAAACACATAAAAGTCTAACACAGGGTTCCCAGTATTTTTCTCAAATGCGAACGGTATAATTAATATTGTATATTTAAAGAGAAATTCTATGTGTTCTTTAATTTAATGGGGGGGGGGAGGAAAAGGGGGAAAAAAGGGAAAAAAAAGAAAAAAAACTGACAACAGATTTTGAGACTACTGATTCACTTATAAGATACACTATTAGACGAATGGACACATATTTAAATAGCAATAAAAGTAAATCTCCAGGGATGCCCCCAAAAACTAAATATAAAAAGGCTCGGAAACATTCACTGCTCAAGTGACAATTGACTCTCAGAACTTAGTTAAACAAATAATGGATTCAATATTACCTCGGTTTGATCATTTAATAAAGGGATTTGTCAGATCTCACAACAGAAGTGAGACAATCCTCTGCGAGAATTTCAGAGGCAAAAGCCAGAATTTCAGACCTAGAAGATCTAACAAACACACAAGATCAATATATTAAGAGACAAGAAAGTCAAATTCAAATGTTGCAGAACAGATTTGAGGAGATGGAGGATAGAGCAAGGAGAAATAATTTAAGAGTAATAGGGTTACCTAAGACCCCTGAGTTTCAGGATCTTATACATTTTGCCACAGTAATCTTACCCAAAGAACTTGGGATGCAGGCACAGAATACCCTGATAGTAGTAGAGCGAGACCATAGGGTAGGCACTCTTAGAGAGGGAAGGAGAGACAAAATCGGGAAAAGAACAGTTTGTTTGTTTTTTAAATATATATTTTTATTGAGCGTATAACAATTACAGAGACAAAAAAACTGCCCAGTCAAACACATGACACATAGTAGATGATAAAACAAATACTGTAGACATAAAAAATACATAAGATCATAGTACCAGTTTCATATTATTCCCAAGTTAAAACATAGGTCAAATGAATAGAGGTTGGGGAGCAAACCTAAAAATGCCCTCTTTTTCCTCAGAGATAGCTGAGGCCACTTTAGGACCCCAATTGATTCAATTTACTAATCTGAGGGGTTTTGGGTAGTATAGGCCCAATCAAGGCCTACACTTAACATTCTCCTTCATATGTCTGTTAGGACCATGAATAGGTCCGGAAAACTAGTACTAGCAGTGAAGGAGGTCATAGAAATAAACATTAAATATACAAGTACTCAACACTATGGGCTCCATGTACTAAGCAGTCAGCGAGCTACCCGCAACAAATCTCGCGTCAAAACTCGCAAACTGATATGTACAAAGCCGTCAATTATGTTAAAACTCGCATCTTTAAAATTGCGAGCGTACTTATCCGCCAAACCTCGCTACCTCTCCATTTTTTACTGTAATTAGACACATTTGACCACCAACTCGCCAAAAACAAATGTACTAAAAAATCTATTTGTCCGCTCGCGTCAATCTCCGCCCCCACCTTGTTATTTTTGCCTCGCCACCTTTTAGGTGGCGGGCAAGGTACAAAACAATAGGAAAGTCACTCTAGACGCCAGTCTAGACATATATAAAAGGCAGTAATATCAGCATTGTACTTACATTGTTCATTTCAGCAGCTATGGAGAGAATTCTGTTTTTGTTTATTCTCCGTGTGATGCAAATCCGGGCTAGAAGACAGAATACTGGAAATGTAGCTAATCGTATAGTTAGAAGAAGGAGAGTTCGTGTCCCCCGTGTATTCCTTCCACGGGTTGGTTTGCACGGCCTTTCTGACCAAGAGATCATACAAAGATTCCGGCTGTATCGAGAGATTGAAGATCATTTGGAGCCAATGACTGCTCGTTCACAAGCTATTCCGGGACTTCTGAAACTATTAGCTGCATTGCATTTTTTTGTAACAGGCTCCTTTCAGACAGTTTCTAGCGTCATTATTGGAATGAGTCAATCTGCTTTTTCATGCCACTTATCCAAAGTAATAGGGGCTATGATGGTTATTTTTCATCGATATGTTTGTTTGCCATCTACCCCTGAAGAATGGCAATCTATCAAGTCAAATTTCTATAGGATGGCTGGGATGCCCAATGTCCTAGGTGCCATAGACTGTACCCATGTTGCTGTAAGACCACTTCAAGCTTGTGAGGAGATCTATAGGAATAGAAAGCATTTCCATTCCTTGAATGTCCAGATGGTCTGTGACCCCAACATGAGGATTATCAGTGTCCGTTCTAACTTTCCTGGCTCCTGTGATGATTCTTACATCTTAAGGCAGACTGGGTTATACCGGAAGTTCGTGGACGGAAATATGCCTGAAGGATGGCTTCTAGGTAAGCATAACTGGCATCTAATTTGTCTCTCATTTCAATGTACAAAAATTGCGCCCAATTTGTCGACTGTAATCTGTATAGTTTAAATTTGTATTGTATAGTTCTGAATCTTTATAATTATTCTTATATTAATATTTATATTTATTATATCTTCTATTAGGAGATGGAGGGTACTCATGTACAGAATGGCTGTTGACTCCCTATAACAACCCACAGACCAGAAGTCAAGTACGTTTCAATGAAGCTCACCGATCTACCAGGGGGATTATTGAGAGGACTTTCGGTCTTTTGAAAATGCGGTTTCGATGTCTTGATCGTTCTGGTGGTGCTATGCAGTATGCACCAGAGAAAGTTGCAAAAATTATATTGGTTTGCTGCATACTGCACAATATAGCAATTAAAAGAGGCTGTCCATTAGAAGATGAAGATCCAATAGATGCTGATGATTTACCAGAAGAAATATGTGTAGAAGAAGCTAATAGGCGTGGAAATGCAACAAGGGACATGGTTTCAGAACAATATTTTGAAGATTAAAGTTTCAGTTGGTCAATAAAAAACTTTCTTTATTAACTTGTCTCCATTTTTTTTTAAGAATTAAGGTTATTAAAAATCACTCATGATAAACAGTTAAATACATAACAGTTGTTGCTCTTCAATTATCAAAGGTTTCAAATAAATAAAGTTTATGATCAAAGTTATTACAGACAAAATATTATAGGTAATACATTGTCTTTGTGACATCACACTAGTGTCTACAGCTGCTCTCACTCTTTTACATAATGTGATTAGTGTAATGTAATCCCTCCATAGCTGATGCTAATTCATTGTATTGTGTCATTGAATTGTAGCTGTAACAAGCGACAGTATATTCAACAGTGCTTTATGTTATCAGATAGGATTTTTGAGTTAAAAAAGACTTGCTAATTTGATTTGTTTTATTCTAACCTCAATTTTTAACAGCTACTAGGTTTTCCCATATTCAAATAAATACCTTAAGGGCTTACTCTTAACACTTATTTTCTTATCCTTAATAATATATTTTTCCATTCAAGATTTGTTAAAAGAATAGTGGCATATAGAAAATAATGGCAAATAAATTATTTTATTACAAAATTACAATCTTTAAACATTATATATTAACAATTGTAAACCAAAGTAACTTTTAATACATATAAACACATATGAAAAAAAAAGAAAATGTTTAGAAACAAAATAACAATTGTAAACCAAAATAAATTTTAATACATATAAACACATATGAAACAAAGAAAATGTTTAGAAAAAAATAACAATTGTAAACCAAAGTACATTTTAATACATATAAAACACATCTTAAAAAAATAAAATGTTTAGAAACAAAATAAAAATTGTAAATCAAAATAAATTTTAATACATATAAACACATCTGAAACAAAGAAAATGTTTAGAAACAAAATAACAATTGTAAACCAAAGTAAATTTTAATACATATCAACACATCTGAAACAAAGAAAATGTATAGAAACCAAATATCATTTGTAATAACTATAAACATCGATATTTACAAACCTTCATAAAATACATTAATCTACATATACATTATATTTTTTTCTATTTTTCGGGGATACATATCTATATCAATGCGCTAATGATTGACATAACGATTAATCACGTCATCGTCAAACATGTCGCGTCATGAACATTTTGGTGCTGGAGAATTGGTGATATTAGTTTATGCCATGGATAAATATTTCCCTAAACGGATTGGTGGTGTGAGGGGAGTGAGACAGGAATGCAGAGACAAAATTATATATGAGATGCTGAGAAGAATGCATCGTATTTCAAAAATTAAAAGAACAAGACGACAGTGTCTTAGAAAATATAGTGATTTGAAGAGAAGAGAACCGAAGTACTATAAATCGATTCGAAGATTGATAAGGACATGTAAGTTTCAAAATTATATATGAAATAATTTTTTATAATATAAAAAAAGGGTTTATTTTTGAACTGCGTCATCATTGACGAATCCAGGACAATATTATTTTCTGAGTGTTACTTTGACTATATTAGTATATACAATTGCAAAAAGTTACAAAAGTAAGCATGCAGAACTGAGTTGGTAGATTAAAATTTAACTATATTACTATATACACTTAAAAGGTTAGAAAAGTTAGCATACAAAAATGAGTTAGTAGAGTAAAATATAACTATATTAGTATATACCATTGAAACATGCAGAACTGAGTTAGTAGAATAAAATATAAATATATTACTATATACCATTGAAACATGTTAGAAAAGTAAGCATCCAGAACTGAATGTTTTGAAAACAAAAAATTACTTGGAATAATTAAAAAAAAAATTTTTATTCCAATTTTTTTTATATATATATGTTTATAGATATGAGAAGTAGGAGAATGAAGTGTGAACACCCACCATGCTACCTAAGGCCAATGTTGGTGCAAACACCCAGAAGTGAAGCTCTTTCTCCACCTTTGCCAATAACACTATTGGATATTGAATTATCTCCAAATCCATATGAAATTTTTCATAAAAAGACACAGACAGGTAATGACTTATTATTTAACTTTTAAATCATATATTTTAGGTTTTGGCTTAAAAAGTTTTAGCATGCAATATTAATCAAGTTGCTAATTTACTTCTATTATCATTTTTTTCCTCATTATCTTTCTATCTTTATTTGAAAAAGAAGGCATCTAAGCTAAGGAGCCAGCCAATTTTTTGTTGAGCACCATGGACAGCACTTTTTGATTGGTTCTGTCCAATTAGCAAGTACAACACAGTTGGTTCACCAAAAATGGGCTGGCATCTAAACTTACATTCTTGCTTTTCAAATAAAGATACAAAAAGAATGAAGTAAAATAGAAAGTTTATTTAAATTGCATGCACTATCTGAATCATGAAACTTAGAAATTGGGTTCAATGTCCCTTTTAATGATTATTATTATTATACTTTTAAATAATATATCCTAGGTTTTTGATTTAATAGTTTTCTATCTTTATCTTTGTAATTACGTTCATAGATATTACCATGGAAGACATGGAAAATAGTATGGAAATGGAAGAATTTCAAAATCCTGATAGTGTGCCAATATTTGAAGCCTTGAGTTCAGATGATACTCAACCAAGGATAGAAGTTTTACCAACAATGATGGTAGATAAAGGTATGTTTCATACTCAGTAATCTTAAATCTAAGAAAATCAAAGTTTTAACCAATACATATTGTATATTTCAAATAGGAGTTGGCTCAGATGAAAGCTTTAAAGGAGTGGACATAAGTGTAGAAGCTAATATAGTAGATAACCTAGATAACAGCACATCAGGAGGTAATATTTGTGATGAAAAACCCTATCATACATTGCATATGTATATGAAAATTGAATTAAAATTTGCTTTGCATTTATTTTTCTACAGATTTATCTTCAACATCAACTATTGAAACTGCAGACAAAAGTACTCAGAGTTGTCTTGAAGATCATGTTAAACAAAAAATTTCTAAAATTAGGGCAACTTTGGGAATGTTAATGGAGCAAGTAGATTTTTTTATACCGTAAATATCTTATTTGATTTCATTTTTTGTTTTGTCATGATGATTGTCAGAAGAATGACAATTAATAACTGAGAAAAACTTTTGTGTTGAAGAATCAAAAGTGATTTTGAATTTATGTAAATAAACTTTTTTTTGGGCATAAAAATTTTTTTCTTTATTAAATAATAACATTTTAAACTTAAAGAACACAAAAACTAACTTATTAAACAATATATCGATGAAAAAAAATTAACAGTGACTAATATAGTGTTATAAATAATAAATTAAATGTTCACTCCAGACGTGGCCTCTTTGGGTCTGTTGTACCCTCCCTTTCACTGACAATAGCCAACAGAGATTGTAATGTCCTTTCACTGATGGTTAAAGCTCTGTTAATTTGCTTGTTTTTCTCTTCATCCATCCGCCTCTGCCACTGGAACATTTCTCTTTGCAGCTGTAATTTCTGCATTTCAATCTCATTCCTTTGCATTTCTAGTTCAACATTTTTTTCTGACAGAGCAGCCCAGCGGTCAATATTAGTGTTAATAATATTTTGCATTTCTCTGTGGTCCTCTCTGTATTGCCTTGCAAGTGTCAACATTTCCCTCAATCCAACATCGGCCAATAGTCCTTCTGCCGGTGTATTGTCAATATTTAGACCACCTGTTTGCAGTGCAATTGGTGGTGCCTGTGTTTCAACAGGTTCCTCAAGGTTTTCCGGTGTGTGAATTTCATCTGGTTGCGCATCTCCAAAATCTTCAAGAATATCTGGAGTCTCACTTCCATCATGCCCTCCTGGTGGTTCATCTTGAATGGGATTTTCCACTATCGGCATGAGATTGATAGTGATCTCCCTTGATGAGTTTTCTTCTTCTAGATCAAGACATAACAAATTGTTAGTAAATAAAAATAAAATGTTCTAAAAACTCTTGCAGAAATAGAATAGAAGGAGAGAGCAGATACAACCGTCATACACCAATTTAAGTTATATTATATATATATATATATATATATATATATATACATATGTGATACATACCATCAAATAATGGAGATGAATGTCCAGTCAATCGCTGGAAAAGACGTCCCAAATCACCTATAAAAAAATAAATAAAATAAAAATAAATAAATAAAATAAAAAGGTTTTTTAGTCAATGTAACCATATATTCAAACGCTATTACATTCAGTGAAATTTCTATTTGGAAAATTATTAATGGAAATATACTTTGCAATTAACTGGACACTGAAGCAAAAATAATATTTTTGAGAATAAGATATATAGCATGGAATTTCAATCAACTTTCTAATGTAATACTATGATCAATTCTCAAAAAGAAAATAATGATAACATTTAACCCCATTAGAAAGTTGCTTACAATTGCATGCATGCTCTACACGAATCCTCATTTAAAAAAATTTGTACAGTGTCCCTTTCATGAAAATCTATGATCATTACTATTTGTCCTTCAAATTACATTCCATCTGTAAAAGATCTCGAACTAGAATATATCAATAATGACATTTGACATTTAAAAAAAATAAAAAAATTAAAAAAAAAAATTGATAGATAAAAGAGATAAAACACACAACATTGAAATTATTCATTTGTAAAGTACTTACCAGTTGCTCTACCAACACCAGTTTCTGGAGTGCTGGTCCTTACATCAGGAAGTGTGTCCGCCGAGGAAGTTGTGTGTGTAACATTAGATGTGGAGCGTATTAATTGTCCATGTGTAAAACTGGCCGAAGGTCTGGAATCAGCTGAACTGGGTGGTCTGTAAACCGCAGAAGATGAAGTAGAACAAGTGGGCACTTCGTTACTCCTCACAGGCTCTGCTTGTGTTGTTGGCGTTGCTTTAAAAAAAAAAAAAAAATACGTTAGGTTTATTTTTATTT
Source organism: Bombina bombina (assembly GCF_027579735.1). Lineage (NCBI taxonomy): Eukaryota > Metazoa > Chordata > Amphibia > Anura > Bombinatoridae > Bombina > Bombina bombina. The sequence goes on from NC_069503.1 coordinate 37,356,560, forward strand.
CTAGTTGAAACTGAAAGCTAAAAGTGTTTAATAATAATCACAGCAGTGAATGAAGGCTCAATCATTAAAGGGACATGCCACCCACCTTTTTTATTTTATGATTTAGAAAGAGAATGCAGTTATAAACATCTTTGGGTTGGGTGTGTTGTTTTGCGTTTCCTGCTGACTGTGGTCCATCTCTGACGTTGTAATTTTGACGAGGAGTGTGCTGATGCTTGAGCTTCTTCTGCTTGATCTGATACTTGTGGAATTTGCTTTGGCAGAGGGATGTTTAATTGTGAGCAGAAAGAGTCCAAGTCTTCTAAATCTTTATATATATAGATTCTTTGTTCTCCTTAATCACTCTAATGGCAAAGGGGAATCCCCAGCGGTAGGGGATGTTGTGCTCTTGTAAGTGCATTGACTTCTCTCCGCCTGGAGAGGGTTAACGGGCTATGGTCTGCAAATATTTGTATCGTGTCGCCATCCTTGCAAATTGGTGCTTTCTTTCTGGCTGCGGCTAGTAATTGTTCTTTGTCTTTAAAGTTATGACAGCGTAGTATAATGTCCCTTGGGGGTGCTTTGGCTGAAGGTTTAGGCTTTAAAGCTCTATGCATTCTGTCTATGGAGATATTGGAGCCTTCTTTACTATCTAGCAGGTAGCCAAAAAGGTCTTGAATGTACTGTGGTAGTGTAATAGTTGTAATGCTTTCTGGTACTCCTCTTATCACTTTCTTGGATTTGTTGCTCTTGTTGCGATTTTTATTTTTGTTGTTATTTTTCTTATTCTCTTTGGGGAACCTTTTTTGGTCATTCTCTTTCTTATAAAAAGACCTTTGTTTTTTGTTCCAAATATATACCTTGTTTGTTTCATAATCCACAGAATCCCTCAAAAACTTATGTTTTATATCCATGATCAGAGATTTTGTTTTTGACACGGATTCTTGGAGAATACAATCAAACTTACTGAACAACGGTGGACTTCCGGCTGGGGGCGTAGCTAGCAGGTAGCATGCAGGTAGCTTGCAGGTAGCTACCAACAGCTCTGTTTTCCTGAGTAAAAAGGATTGAGACTATACACCAGCCACCCGTAGTAAGCCTTGTCCTAGGAAAATGCACTAGGACCGGCTGATGATCCCTGGGTCACGGTGTGGAAGTCCGCAAAGAGGCAGAATAGCTCTGTCGCTAAGAGCACCTTTAAAAACAGTTTCACTCCAGATAAAATCCTGCTGTGTCAAGAGTACGCTTGAAGCTAAAGATGGATGTCCGGTAAGGCTGACACCCGGCGAAATTCTCACACCTAGAAGCAAGCCGAATCCCCCTTTGCTTAATAACAAGTGATTGCAGCGGCTTCTGCGGCACCGGAGACCAGGTCAAGCATTCCCGAAGTGCACACAAGCATTGTAGCCAGAATATCTGGGCAGGAGGCAAAGCTATCAGGTGTATGGAGAGGTGTATAGCTTTTGGCCCGCCTAATTTATCCCGCAAAAGCTAAACCCCTACCTGCTCAGGAGTGTGGTTTGAGGTGCATCGGGGGCGGTGATTTACAACGCGAGCTTGTTGGACCTACAGTGCCGACATAGGATCTACCGTGTATACTGAGACTGGGATCCCGTAAGTGGCTGTGAAGCTTTGATTAAAGGGACAGATCAGCTGTTGCTTGTGGAGTGACTAAAGTGAGCTGAGACTTCGGGGAAACAGTTTGATACGGATCTGGGCTGATAAAGGCCGTGCAAGTCGTTAAAAGATTCGATACCGCCTCTTGAGATAGTAAAACCAGTGTTTCTAAAGAGCGCTACCGCACCTGGAGGCGGTGCAAGAACAGCCTTCTGGAAGTCAAGGGACAAAATCTGTGCTGAATATCTGAAGATTGAGAATGGTCTAATTGCAAACAGGTGGTGGTCCCACAAGAAAAGTGGATAATAGCTCCTCTATTGCAGAATTTCAACTGGCTAAAGGCGAAGAATCAGGTACCTCTGAGCCCCGGGTAAGGCTGGCTGGTCGTTTTAGGGCACCACTTTAAGTCAAGATTACCTGATGAAACAGGAAGCTGTCGAAAGCATATCAGGTACTGTTTTTGTTTCCTTTCATATTTTTTTTCATTCTGGAAGTATAAGCTCTCTGCAAACTTGAGATAGGTCACTGGGACTTTGGAGCCTGCAAAAAGAGTCTTGGGCCGTGCGCCTGAGCACTGGGAAATCGGGACTGCTCCATATAAGGCTGATAAGAAAAGTTGAAAAGAAAAGCTTGGATTTATAGTGTGATTTAATCATTATTCTGGTTTGTCTCCCCTATTCTGTTGCTGTATGGGTATATTCATAATAGACATGGGCAACCTGTCAGGACAAATGTGAAGATTGATCAAACCTAATCTCTGGGAGTTCCTATGGGCTTTTTTAAGTTTCTGTTCAGAAGGACATTATTCGCAATAACTTAAATGCTTATTTAAAGTGAAATTTTTGTCTATTGAGAGAGTGTATGCATGTTAATTCTAACTACTTTTAAGCTTGAAATTGGTCTTCTCTGTTAAACTCTCCTCTTATAGCGGTGCTGAGGTAACACTAGAGTGGGAACTTAGAATTGGTGTTTTGAGCACCTCTGAAGGTGTAAGATAATTGAGAACGCCAATCTTAAGGAAAGGGAAGGAGAGAAAGAAAAGAGAAAAGGAGCAAACATATTTAAGAATACATGCAAAGCCTTTATAGAAAGTTAAAAGTCTATATAGCAACTATTTCTGTAAGGTAGACTCAGAAACACCTACATAACAAAAAGCACCCTTAACTATCTTAATAGCTGAAGTTCTCATGAGGTGGGCTCTGTATATTATAGGCAGGAAATAGTATAACAGCAAACTGTAATAGCCATCTCTGTCTAGAAATTGGAGAGACATAAAGGCTAAGCTCTAGAAGCAGTGGGTATAAGCTTTAATAAGGGAATTCTCTATACAAAAAGACTAGTGGTATACTGTAGGATGGCTTACTAGATAGAAGTAAAAAACAAGACCTAGTAAAGATTTAGGTAAAGAACTTTAGCGTTTTTTTTTTTCTTTCTTACTTGTTGGGTGCTGTTTTTTGTTTTTTTTTCTCTTTTTGTGTTCTTTTTGGGTTTTTTTCTCCATTTTTTTCACTAAGCACAGAAGGTCTAATAATTGACCTTTTTCAATAGGTTGTGTTGCTGCACACGCACTCCCAAGTGAGTGGACACGTATTTTAACTGGTTTGTAAACTGGCTTTTTCTTTTTTTTTTGCACTTTTAGAGTTTGTATCACAAGCTCTCTTATTTAACATTAAGTGGCATTGTCGCCACCAAGACACAGGACAATTTTCTACACTAGATATATACACTTTATCACGGTGAATGGACAGATTTATCACTTATCCTAAAAGTTCTTCACCTAAAATGCCACCCAAACAAAAAGATAAGAGAAATACCACTAAAAACTTAGAAAACGCACTCGATACCTCACAAGAACGAGGAGCTACTAACTTTGGTACTAACGACATGACAGAATTCGCTGCTGAAGTAGCGAAATTGATGACGCCACATTTTGATTTAATTAAATCTGAAATTAAGACAGAATTACATAGCTTAAAAGATGAAATTAGACAGTTTACGGTGAGGCTGACGGAGGTTGAGACTAGGGTCTCAGAGGTAGAGTACAGAGTAGATGTTCAAGGCTTAGATGTCGCTGAGTAGGGGAAAATGATTTCACAACTGCAAGCGCGCTTAGAAGACCTTGAGGACAGGTCGAGGCGCAATAATTTACGGATTATTGGTCTCCCTGAATCAGTGGCATATCAGGATTTGTTAATTTTGTCTCTGTCATCCCCCCGCCCTCTCCTTTCCTGATTGAGAGAGTGCATAGATTAGGCCCGCCTAAAGATAGGAATACCGTATATAAAGCCAGAGCTATTATTTTCAAATTTGTGAACTATCAGGATAAGCTTCTATTTTTGAAATACTATAGGAAAATTAGATCTGTGCAGACTGACAACAATAAAACAACAATAAAATCCTGATTTTTCAAGATTTTTCGGCGGAGACTAGTGCTAAAAGAAAAATGTCTCCTTTTTTTTCAAAATTTTTAGAAGCTGACTGCAGTGTTAGACTGGTTTATCTGGCTAAACTTTTAATCTCCAAGGCAGGTATCTCATATACAGCAAACAATAGCAAGGAAGCAATTGCACTATGTAAAGAACTAGGGATTCAGTGAATAGGAGATAGAAGAAAGAAAGCACAATATAGGTAAAAAGTGTTTTTTGTTTATTTTGTTTTTTTTGTGTTGTTCTCTCTTTGTTCTTTTTTCCATTTGAAAGAAGATAGTCTCCAGCAGTGAGCAAAGTGACTTTTTATTTTCAAACACAGGTCAAATACCATGTGGTCAATGGATGAATTATGTTGGTTATGCTTAGGATTTTTGGTTAGAATTCTATTTGAGCAGACGCTTAGAGAGATTCGATACTGTTTAAAAGGTAAATATTTTATGTTGTAAGGTATATCACACCGTTGTATAAATTAAATTTATTTTATTTTTTTCTTCTCCCCCGCACCTCTCCCACCTCCTCTGCTTATTCTCTCTCTCTGGTGTCCCTGCGGACTAACATAATGTTATATCTAGCAGCATGGAGTGTCTTGTTTTTATTATTGAGTGGTCATGTCAGTTCCCTTTAAATTGACCTCCTGGAACGTAGGAGGTATCACCTCCCCAATTAAAAGGAAAGCAATAATCAAATATTTGGCTAAGACCAAATCAGACATTGCGTTTCTACAGGAGATACATTTAAAGGCCTCTGAAATTTCGAAACTGCAGACTAATTGGGTGGGTGAAGTCATTGCGGCCCCTTTTAATACCCGGAAGCGGGGAGTTGCAATTTTATTTAGGAAAAATCTAGACTACAAGATTGAATCCTCTATCATAGACTCGGAAGGTCGCTTTGTCATTTTAGAAATAACATGCAATAAGGTGCGATATGTGTTATGTAACATTTACGGTCCTAATAATATAGATAGAGAGTTTTGGGATAATTTGGTTTTTTATCTGCATAAATTCACAGGACAGAATCTTATTATTGCAGGTGACTTCAACTTAATAGCAGACCCTTCTTTAGATAGAGTCAAGAAAATAGGTAACCCCACACGTGATAGAAAGACTCGTATCTTTCAAAAATTATGTTCACAGCTGGGATTGATTGACATTTGGAGGCTACAGCATCCCGATTTGAGAGCCTACACGTGCATGTCAAAAGGCCAGCAGGCATTTTCTAGGATAGATTTCTTCTTGATCGCGGAGTCCCTGATTGGCCTAGAATGGGAAGCCGAGATAGGGGACATAGCGCTATTACCGCGTGGTCTGAGATCACTAACATGTATTTCTCCGCGATTAGATAGGTCCGGGAAACAATCCATTTTTTTCCAAAATATTTGATGAATAATGTCCAATTTAATAATTGGCTGATTAATCAATGGCGAGAATATGTGGGTTATAACCGTGAATATGAGAACAGGCCCGAAGTGTTTTGGGAGGCAGCAAAAGCTGTATTACGAGGCAAGGTAAAAGCATATCTGTGTAATATGAAAAGGAAATCCAGACAAAAGGAAATTCAGTTGTCAAATCAAGTAAAGAATGCATATAAAACATACTTAGGGCTGCGCTCGAATGAGCATTGGAGGAAATATATAGCTGCTAAATCTATGCAAGATGTTTTTATTAAACAGAAGACCAGAGCAGAAATACAAAGACAAAAAGCCCTTTATTGTGGCTATGCGGGTAGATCTGCTAAATTTGTGGCGAGATTGATTAAGATCAATGGTAGAAATAAGATAACCTCTATCAGAAAGGAGGCCGAGAGATTTACCTGTACTACGGATATTTCTAGGGTATTTTATGAGTTTTTTTCTGACTTATATAGAACTGAAGAGCAAGATACAACAACAGACGAGTTTTGGGAGAAAATTAAGGTTCCTAAAATATCTACCGAGAGTTTAGCAGAGATCAATGCTCCAATTACAATAAAGGAGACCATAGAGGCAATTAAAGCAGCCAAGACCAATAAGGCAGCAGGTCCTGATTGCTTACCTTCGGAATTTTATAAAATTCTACAGCTACAAATTGCTCCAACATTGGTAAATTTATTCATTATTATTTTGTTGATCATAATAAATGCTCTCCTTATTTCGCAGCGGCGGTAATATCCTTAATTCCAAAAAAAAATAAAGACCCTGAGTTACGTGGTTCATATAGACCTATATCAGTTCTGAATGTGGACTATAAACTGCTTACATCAATTCTCGCAAAAAGATTAAAGCCCCACCTCGGTTTAATAATTCATGAGAATCAAGCTGGGTTTATGGCTGGGAGGAATCCCGCCAAAAATACCCGTAAGATCATGACACTAATTGATTATTTCTGGAATAAGTTCAGAACATCTAGACATAGAGCGAAGACCGACTTGGCTCTTTTGACTGTTGACGCGGAGAAGGCGTTTGATCGCGTCTCCTGGAAGCATTTATTTTATTCTTTAGAGCAGTTTGGACTGAAGGGACATGTGCAGGAAGTAATCCGTATTATATACTCGGCTCCGAATTCCACTTTGCTCGTTAACAGTGAACTCTCTCAGCCAGTAGTATTACATAGGGGCACCCGACAAGGATGTCCCTTATCTCCATTGCTGTTTAACATCTCATTGGAACCACTCGCAATTCAGCTTCGTCAAAAGCTAGATGGGATTCGGATTGGTGTACAAAAACTAGTACTGTTGATGTACGCAGACGATATACTATTATGTTTAAGTAATATTAGTAAGAATCTTCCGATTTTCTTGGATACGGTTAACAGCTTTGGTAAGATTTCGGGTTTTAAAATTAATCTGTCCAAATCCGAACTTTTATGAATAAATAAAAAAAGATCATACTATAAAGCATCCTTTTAAAGAAACAGCACAGATTCCATTACTCATCCACAAAAAGGATATAATGAATTATAATAAGGCATGTTCTAAATTTCTATGGCAAGTTAATAAAGCACGGATTTCGGTATCACGTCTGATGAACAATGTAGAAGCTGCCGGTTTAGCACTGCCCAATATACTTTTTTATAGCCAAGCGGCTCGGGTTAAAGTGGCAGTGGACTGGCTGACAGGTCTAGATCAAGTATCTTCAGTAGGTTGGGAAACTGCATTAATAGCTCCCTATCACTTAGATGCTATTTTGCATTGTCCAATTACTGCCCTGCCAACGCAAATTTTTAGTCTGGAAACTTTTAAAAATATAATTACAGCTTGGCAAAAGTTTTGCGTAGATTTGGGCTATTTACCCTATGTGTCTAAATATTTACCCATTACAGTGAACCCTATCTTCACTCCAGGTATTTCAGACCAGGTTTTTTGAACTTGGGTAGATAAAGGGCTAATTTATGTTGTACAATTCTTAAACACGGATTTAGAGACATTAGCTTTTAGAGATGTCAGTAATCAATTTGGATTATCAAATAAAGAGTTTTATGCCTATTTACAGATTAGACATTTTATATATGAATTAAAAAAAAATTATTATGGGGCCGAATGGTCATTTGGCGACTTACAAATTAGCATTAATAATTTTCAAAGAGGGATATATTCTATTGCGCCGTTTTATTCCCTTCTCATACAAAAGCCCTCCGCAGTTCAAGTAGAGTATATAGTGTCTCTATGGGACAAAGTATTTCCACAAATAGATACTGAGGTGATAAAGAATGCGTTTAGGGTGTCTCAGAAAAGCTGGGTATTAACCTCCTGGAGGGAATCACGGATCAAAGTGGCCTTGAGGGTATATTTAACCCCTGCAAAATTATCCAAGTGTTATAACTCAACGATCAGTTGTTCTAGATGTAGTTCAGTGGAGGCAGATATGCTGCATTGTTTTTGGGCATGCCCCAAAATAGCCCAATTTTGGGCAAAGGTAATATATTGGATGAAAGGCACCCTCAAAATAGAATATGACATATGACCACTAGAAATATTCATTCTAGTTAAGTCTCAATCCATACCCAGGAACTATAAAATGATTAACCTGATTATATTGATCGGACGTAACTTAATTCTAAAGGCTTGGAAGGCCAAAGCAGCCCCAAATATAAAATCACTGAAGAACGAGTTGACCTCTCATTATATATTTGAACAATATAGCTTGCAGAATCCAGCAGATGCCCAATTAGCTATCTTCTTTAAACATTGGAAACTTTTTATCACCTCTTTCCCAGTGGAGTCAGGCCATGGAAAAGTTCTATCTATGTGCAATCGCAAGTCTTAGCAGGTCACCTACCACATACTTGGATAGAGGACAATGCGGATAGTGGAATAAGGCATCTCGAGCCGGAGACGGGGAATCCAACCTACAGTTGTCCGGAGGTGGGACGGGGCGCTGGGGAGAATGAGAGAGTTATATTTTTGACTCAGCTTTTATGTTTTTCTCTTTTTTTTATAAAAAGAGGAGACGGAAAGAAGAGAAAAAAAAGGCAAGAACATTTTTTAAAAGGTTTTTTTTTTTTTCTCTTTCAAATCTTTCTCTTCTCTTCTTTTTTTTTTTGTGTGTGATTTTGTGTTCATTAAATGGAAAAATTCCAACATTGTGTAATAGACAATGCAAGCAGAGATTGAATTGTTTATGTCTATAGATAGTAAATGTCGTGGGGCCCTGCGTGGCGCAAAAGGTAACTTACTTGTATAAATGTACATTCTGTTGGAGATAAAATAAATAGATAAAAAAAAAACAACTTACTGAACAACAAATCTCTACTGCGTGAATGTAACTCTAATTGCAAAGCGTCAATTTCATTAGAAGTTATTGACAACAATTTAGTTTTAAATTCTAATAACATGCCCATCAACTTAAAGGAACAATCAGAAAGGACACTGTTCCACACTCTAAGGAACTCTGCATCTTCCACTACAAATGTGGGAAACTTATTAATTCTCAACCCCCTAAGGATCATACCACATTTAATATACTTTTGCAGAGTCCATATATCCCACTTAAGTCTCGTTTCCTTAATTAATAGAGACTCTATGGTATCAAATAATTTACTTAGAGTATAAGTGGATATGTCCATTGAAAACACTGTCTCTGATTCCTGAAAGTCTCCAACTCTTTCAACTGTTGTAAGTAATGAGTAAACCAATATGAAATAATGCAAAAGTTATCGGCACCAATATACTCCCCAAAAGGTCTGCTTGCATATATATCAGTTAATGTTACCACCGGTAAAAAACACTTATAAATCCGGTGTAGGAAAGCCGACTTGGTCCGCTCCTTCACCACTCACCTCCGCTTCAAGGATCTAATTCCGGTAATAAAGTTCTCAGTTGATACAGCCATACCTCTCAAAGCCTTCAGAGCTCACCAACACCACGGTACCAAACTCCGCTGATGTATTCCTGGACGCGGACCACAGTTCACACTGCTCCGCTTAGTTTTGCTCCGTCTTCCAGGTCTCGAGGTATCTTGGCGTCTGACGTCACAGGATCAGTTCCCCCGGCACACCGGTTATCGCGAGAGGTGAGTGGGCTATTCTTACAGGAAAAACACCTTGACCTCCGTGCAAATCCTTCGTTTCAAATAATCAAAAGGCATACAGGGATCAAGGATGCACTGGTAGTCGGTCGGATATTCAGAAAGATTTATTTGAAGAAAATGTAAAAGTTCATAAATGGACAAAACTATTTCAAGAGACAAGTGAGAGGTGTTTGTTCCACCCCAAGGACTGCTTGCTGACGCGTTTCGGCTCCACAGGCCGTAATCGTAGCTGCAGTAACTTGCTCTAATGATCCTTAAGTATCACTTAAAGCCAGCTAATAGGTTAAAATCAGTTACACCCTTTTTTTACCTGGGGCAGAACAAAAACTACCCTTCAAAGTCTAAATTTCTATATTGCATACATGGACATAATTTAACAATGTTGATTTGTCCATATAAAGACTTAAGACTAAAAAACTCACAAAATGTTATGCTAAGAAATACCCATTTACCTACATTAACATAATAAAGATTGCAACATCAATTTCAACATTAGAATACATTCAAATACATTGCAAAATGACATAATCGTATGAAAAAGGCCTTACCAATCTAATACATCATTATAAATCTTTAAATTTAACTAGAAAAATTGATTGATATAATCCCAATTAATGTGAAAACATATATACATGGAGTCAATCTAATCTAGATAGTTTACAAGAAAAGGGGGAATAAAAGTTCATCCCCGATGCCCTTAATATTCTTAGCTTTAAGTTATAACACAATGTATGCAGAGACTGAATATCCGAATAAATAAATTAGCAATACAGAATTTATATAATCACCCCCATTCAGGTACATGTATGTAATGGAAGGTTATCTTTATTTCTCCAACATAGGTGTGTCCGGTCCACGGCGTCATCCTTACTTGTGGGATATTCTCTTCCCCAACAGGAAATGGCAAAGAGCCCAGCAAAGCTGGTCACATGATCCCTCCTAGGCTCCGCCTACCCCAGTCATTCTCTTTGCCGTTGTACAGGCAACATCTCCACGGAGATGGCTTAGAGTTTTTTAGTGTTTAACTGTAGTTTTTATTATTCAATCAAGAGTTTGTTATTTTAAAATAGTGCTGGTATGTACTATTTACTCAGAAACAGAAAAGAGATGAAGATTTCTGTTTGTATGAGGAAAATGATTTTAGCAACCGTCACTAAAATCCATGGCTGTTCCACACAGGACTGTTGAGAGCAATTAACTTCAGTTGGGGGAACAGTGTGCAGACTTTTGCTGCTTGAGGTATGACACATTCTAACAAGACGATGTAATGCTGGAAGCTGTCATTTTCCCTATGGGATCCGGTAAGCCATGTTTATTACGATCGTAAATAAGGGCTTCAAAAAGGGCTTATTAAGACTGTGGACTTTTTCTGGGCTAAATCGATTCATTATTAACACATATTTAGCCTTGAGGAATCATTTTATCTGGGTATTTTGATATAATAATATCGGCAGGCACTGTTTTAGACACCTTATTCTTTAGGGGCTTTCCCAAAGCATAGGCAGAGCCTCATTTTCGCGCCGGTGTTGCGCACTTGTTTTTGAGAGGCATGGCATGCAGTCGCATGTGAGAGGAGCTCTGATACTTAGAAAAGACTTTCTGAAGGCGTCATTTGGTATCGTATTCCCCTTGGGGCTTGGTTGGGTCTCAGCAAAGCAGATACCAGGGACTGTAAAGGGGTTAAAGTTCAAAACGGCTCCGGTTCCGTTATTTTAAGGGTTAAAGCTTCCAAATTTGGTGTGCAATACTTTTAAGGCTTTAAGACACTGTGGTGAAAATTTGGTGAATTTTGAACAATTCCTTCATGTTTTTTCGCAATTGCAGTAATAAAGTGTGTTCAGTTTAAAATTTAAAGTGACAGTAACGGTTTTATTTTAAAACGTTTTTTGTACTTTGTTATCAAGTTTATGCCTGTTTAACATGTCTGAACTACCAGATAGACTGTGTTCTGAATGTGGGGAAGCCAGAATTCCTATTCATTTAAATAAATGTGATTTATGTGATAATGACAATGATGCCCAAGATGATTCCTCAAGTGAGGGGAGTAAGCATGGTACTGCATCATTCCCTCCTTCGTCTACACGAGTCTTGCCCACTCAGGAGGCCCCTAGTACATCTAGCGCGCCAATACTCCTTACTATGCAAAAACATTTTAGCCAAAATGAACCCTTATCAGCGTAAGCGCGACTGCTCTGTTTTAGATACTGAAGAGCATGACGACGCTGATAACAATATTTCTGAAGGGCCCCCAACCCAGTCTGATGGGGCCAGGGAGGTTTTGTCTGAGGGAGAAATTACTGATTCAGGGAACATTTCTCAACAAGCTGAACCTGATGTGATTGCATTTAAATTTAAGTTGGAACATCTCCGCATTCTGCTTAAGGAGGTATTATCCACTCTGGATGATTGTGACAAGTTGGTCATCCCAGAGAAACTATGTAAAATGGACAAGTTCCTAGAGGTGCCGGGGCTCCCAGAACTTTTCCTATACCCAAGCGGGTGGCGGACATTGTTAATAAAGAATGGGAAAGGCCCGGTATTCCTTTCGTCCCTCCCCCCATATTTAAAAAATTGTTTCCTATGGTCGACCCCAGAAAGGACTTATGGCAGACAGTCCCCAAGGTCGAGGGAGCGGTTTCCACTTTAAACAAACGCACCACTATACCCATAGAGGATAGTTGTGCTTTCAAAGATCCTATGGATAAAAAATTAGAAGGTTTGCTTAAAAAGATGTTTGTTCAGCAGGGTTACCTTCTACAACCAATTTCATGCATTGTCCCTGTCGCTACAGCCGCATGTTTCTGGTTCGATGAGCTGATAAAGGCGGTCGATAGTGATTCTCCTCCTTATGAGGAGATTATGGACAGAATCAATGCTCTCAAATTGGCTAATTCTTTCACCCTAGACGCCACTTTGCAATTGGCTAGGTTAGCGGCTAAGAATTCTGGGTTTGCTATTGTGGCGCGCAGAGCGCTTTGGTTGAAATCTTGGTCGGCTGATGCGTCTTCCAAGAACAAGCTACTTAACATTCCTTTCAAGGGGAAAACGCTGTTTGGCCCTGACTTGAAAGAGATTATCTCTGATATCACTGGGGGTAAGGGCCACGCCCTTCCTCAGGATCGGCCTTTCAAGGCAAAAAATAAACCTAATTTTCGTCCCTTTCGTAGAAACGGACCAGCCCAAAGTGCTACGTCCTCTAAGCAAGAGGGTAATACTTCTCAAGCCAAGCCAGCTTGGAGACCAATGCAAGGCTGGAACAAGGGTAAGCAGGCCAAGAAACCTGCCACTGCTACCAAGACAGCATGAAATGTTGGCCCCCGATCCGGGACCGGATCTGGTGGGGGGCAGACTCTCTCTCTTCGCTCAGGCTTGGGCAAGAGATGTTCTGGATCCTTGGGCGCTAGAAATAGTCTCCCAAGGTTATCTTCTGGAATTCAAGGGACTTCCCCCAAGGGGGAGGTTCCACAGGTCTCAGTTGTCTTCAGACCATATAAAAAGACAGGCATTCTTACATTGTGTAGAAGACCTGTTAAAAATGGGAGTGATTCATCCTGTTCCATTAAGAGAACAAGGGATAGGGTTCTACTCCAATCTGTTCATAGTTCCCAAAAAAGAGGGAACGTTCAGACCAATCTTAGATCTCAAGATCTTAAACAAGTTTCTCAAGGTTCCATCGTTCAAGATGGAAACCATTCGAACTATTCTTCCTTCCATCCAGGAAGGTCAATTCATGACCACGGTGGATTTAAAGGATGCGTATCTACATATTCCTATCCACAAGGAACATCATCGGTTCCTGAGGTTCGCATTCCTGGACAAACATTACCAGTTCGTGGCGCTTCCTTTCGGATTAGCCACTGCTCCAAGGATTTTCACAAAGGTACTAGGGTCCCTTCTAGCTGTGCTAAGACCAAGGGGCATTGCTGTAGTACCTTACTTGGACGACATTCTAATTCAAGCGTCGTCCCTTCCTCAAGCAAAGGCTCACACGGACATTGTCCTGGCCTTTCTCAGATCTCACGGATGGAAAGTGAACGTGGAAAAGAGTTCTCTATCTCCGTCAACAAGGGTTCCCTTCTTGGGAACAATAATAGACTCCTTAGAAATGAGGATTTTTCTGACAGAGGCCAGAAAAACAAAGCTTCTAGACTCTTGTCGGATACTTCATTCCGTTCCTCTTCCTTCCATAGCTCAGTGCATGGAAGTGATCGGGTTGATGGTAGCGGCAATGGACATAGTTCCTTTTGCGCGCATTCATCTAAGACCATTACAACTGTGCATGCTCAGTCAGTGGAATGGGGACTATACAGACTTGTCTCCGAAGATACAAGTAAATCAGAGGACCAGAGACTCACTCCGTTGGTGGCTGTCCCTGGACAACCTGTCACGAGGGATGACATTCCGCAGACCAGAGTGGGTCATTGTCACGACCGACGCCAGTCTGATGGGCTGGGGCGCGGTCTGGGGATCCCTGAAAGCTCAGGGTCTTTGGTCTCGGGAAGAATCTCTGTTACCGATAAATATTCTGGAACTGAGAGCGATATTCAATGCTCTCAAGGCTTGGCCTCAGCTAGCGAGGGCCAAGTTCATACGGTTTCAATCAGACAACATGACAACTGTTGCGTACATCAACCATCAGGGGGGAACAAGGAGTTCCCTGGCGATGGAAGAAGTGACCAAAATCATTCTATGGGCGGAGTCTCACTCCTGCCACCTGTCTGCTATCCACATCCCAGGAGTGGAAAATTGGGAAGCGGATTTTCTGAGTCGTCAGACATTGCATCCGGGGGAGTGGGAACTCCATCCGGAAATCTTTGCCCAAGTCACTCAGCTGTGGGGCATTCCAGACATGGATCTGATGGCCTCTCGTCAGAACTTCAAAGTTCCTTGCTACGGGTCCAGATCCAGGGATCCCAAGGCGGCTCTAATGGATGCACTAGTAGCACCTTGGACCTTCAAACTAGCTTATGTGTTCCCGCCTTTTCCTCTCATCCCCAGGCTGGTAGCCAGGATCAATCAGGAGAGGGCGTCGGTGATCTTGATAGCTCCTGCGTGGCCACGCAGGACTTGGTATGCAGATCTGGTGAATATGTCATCGGCTCCACCTTGGAAGCTACCTTTGAGACGAGACCTTCTTGTTCAGGGTCCGTTCGAACATCCGAATCTGGTTTCACTCCAGCTGACTGCTTGGAGATTGAACGCTTGATCTTATCGAAGCGAGGGTTCTCAGATTCTGTTATCGATACTCTTGTTCAGGCCAGAAAGCCTGTAACTAGAAAGATTTACCACAAAATTTGGAAAAAATATATCTGTTGGTGTGAATCTAAAGGATTCCCTTGGGACAAGGTTAAGATTCCTAGGATTCTATCCTTCCTTCAAGAAGGATTGGACAAAGGACTATCTGCAAGTTCCCTGAAGGGACAGATTTCTGCCTTGTCTGTGTTACTTCACAAAAAGCTGGCCGCTGTGCCAGATGTTCAAGCCTTTGTTCAGGCTCTGGTTAGAATTAAGCCTGTTTACAAACCTTTGACTCCTCCTTGGAGTCTCAATTTAGTTCTTTCAGTTCTTCAGGGGGTTCCGTTTGAACCCTTGCATTCCGTTGATATTAAGATATTATCTTGGAAAGTTTTGTTTTTAGTTGCAATTTCTTCTGCTAGAAGAGTTTCAGAATTATCTGCTCTGCAGTGTTCTCCTCCTTATCTGGTGTTCCATGCAGATAAGGTGGTTTTACGTACTAAACCTGGTTTTCTTCCAAAAGTTGTTTCTAATAAAAACATTAACCAGGAGATTATCGTACCTTCTCTGTGTCCGAAACCAGTTTCAAAGAAGGAACGTTTGTTGCACAATTTGGATGTTGTTCGCGCTCTAAAATTCTATTTAGATGCTACAAAGGATTTTAGACAAACATCTTCCTTGTTTGTTGTTTATTCCGGTAAAAGGAGAGGGCAAAAAGCAACTTCTACCTCTCTCTCTTTTTGGATTAAAAGCATCATCAGATTGGCTTACGAGACTGCCGGACGGCAGCCTCCCGAAAGAATCACAGCTCATTCCACTAGGGCTGTGGCTTCCACATGGGCCTTCAAGAACGAGGCTTCTGTTGATCAGATATGTAGGGCAGCGACTTGGTCTTCACTGCACACTTTTACCAAATTTTACAAATTTGATACTTTTGCTTCTTCTGAGGCTATTTTTGGGAGAAAGGTTTTGCAAGCCGTGGTGCCTTCCATTTAGGTGACCTGATTTGCTCCCTCCCTTCATCCGTGTCCTAAAGCTTTGGTATTGGTTCCCACAAGTAAGGATGACGCCGTGGACCGGACACACCTATGTTGGAGAAAACAGAATTTATGTTTACCTGATAAATTACTTTCTCCAACGGTGTGTCCGGTCCACGGCCCGCCCTGGTTTTTTTAATCAGGTCTGATAATTTATTTTCTTTAACTACAGTCACCACGGTACCATATGGTTTCTCCTATGCAAATATTCCTCCTTAACGTCGGTCGAATGACTGGGGTAGGCGGAGCCTAGGAGGGATCATGTGACCAGCTTTGCTGGGCTCTTTGCCATTTCCTGTTGGGGAAGAGAATATCCCACAAGTAAGGATGACGCCGTGGACCGGACACACCGTTGGAGAAAGTAATTTATCAGGTAAACATAAATTCTGTTATTTAAAGACAGCTCAGAAATTTGCTTCATTTGGCTTTTCAACCAATGACATAATAATAATTCATTAACAACATTACATAAACAGCATCTAACCTGCTAATATGCAAGATGTGGAAGCTATAAAAAGTTGCAATTAAAAGTGGTTGCAAATATGCAGTTTTAGATTGCAATCTATACAAAGGAGGCTGATGATGCAAAATAGCAACAAGAAGTACAAATAATACATATGTAGCTAAAGGGGATTCTCCAATGTCAAAAAGAATTTAATACCAATCAGA
Organism: Bombina bombina; assembly: GCF_027579735.1. Classification (NCBI taxonomy): domain Eukaryota; kingdom Metazoa; phylum Chordata; class Amphibia; order Anura; family Bombinatoridae; genus Bombina; species Bombina bombina. Next base: position 37,373,029 of record NC_069503.1, read on the forward strand.
ATACTGGACACTCAGGCCCAAAAATGCTTACTCCCAAAAGTTAATAAGGTCAAACTCCGAGTTGAGTCCATAAGGAACTCTTGTTATGAGCCTGTGTATCCAGTATGCTTCCCTTTTGGACAATAATTTGTCCCTGTCTCCTCCTCTTGACTTGCATCTTACTAACTCAATTATAGTACATCTAAGTGTCTGGGCACTACTGTTGTGTCTCTCTTTAAAGTGCCGCACTAGCGGTGTAGTTAATTTACCTGCTTTTATGTTAGTAAGGTGTTCCCTAATCCTCTCTCTTGTCTCTCTTGTTGTAAGTCCTGTATATTGAATTTTACATTGAGTACAGGTCAAGAGATAGACAGCATAGGAAGTTCTACAGTTTAAACAGGAGTAGTGATCAAAATTCTCCCCTGTTGCTGTACTCGAAGAACCATTGCCCTGCTGCAGATACATACACGCCGTACACTGTGTATAGCTACACCTGTATGTACCCTTAAATCTAAGCCATGATGAGGTATTGGTCTGTAATTCTGATTTAAGTTGAGTAGGTGCTAGGATGTTACCTATACTTCTCCATTTTCTGAAGGCATACCTACAACCTTTTGGTATAACCTCAGCTAAGCCATCATCCGCTTTGAGCATTGGTAAATGTTTTCTCAAAATATTACAAATGTGGTGATATTGTTGGCTATATTGTGTTATAGATGTTACACCTTCAAATCTATTATCAGTCTTCTTCTTCACCTTCAGCAATTCCCTCTTATCCATCCTTGAAATTCTTTTTTTGGACGCTGTAATTTCCTTCTGTTTGTATCCCCAATTGAGAAATCTCTCCTCCAGGTCCAAAGCCTGACTTTCAAATTCTGTGTCCATGGAGCAGTTTCTTTTCAGCCTTATAAACTGCCCATTAAGGACAGATCTGAATACTCTTTTAGGATGACTGCTTTGGGCGTGGAGAAGAGTATTCCCCGCTATGGGTTTCCTGTATATTTTGGTTATGATTTGTCCTTGATCTGTGCCTGATAAGTTCACATCTAAATAGTTAATGTTGTCTGCATTGAACTCGTGTGTAAACTTGATGCCTTGATGTTTATGTAATGTTGTTAATGAGTTATTATTATGTCATTGGTTGAAAAGCCAAATGAAGCAAATTTCTGAGCTGTCTTTAAATATAAAGAGAACCTTCCATTACATACATGTACCTGAATGGGGGTGATTATATAAATTCTGTATTGCTAATTTATTTATTCGGATATTCAATCTCTGCATACATTGTGTTATAACTTAAAGCTAAGAATATTAAGGGCATTGGGGATGAACTTTTATTCCCCCTTTTCTTGTAAACTATCTAGATTAGATTGACTCCTGTATATATGTTTTCACATTAATTGGGATTATATCAATCAATTTTTCTAGTTAAATTTAAAGATTTATAATGATGTATTAGATTGGTAAGGCCTTTTTCATATGATTGTGTCATTTTGCAATGTATTTGAATGTATTCTAATGTTGCAATTGATGTTGCAATCTTTATTATGTTAATGTAGGTAAATGGGTATTTCTTAGCATAAAATTTTGTGAGTTTTTTTAGTCTTAAGTCTTTATATGGACAAATCAACGTTGTTAAATTATGTCCATGTATGCAATATAGAAATTTAGACTTTGAAGGGTAGTTTTTGTTCTGCCCCAGGTAAAAAAAGGGTGCAACTAGGGTTGCACCGATACCATTTTTTATGACCAAGTACAAGTACCGATACTTGTTTTCAAATACTCGCCGATACCAATTACCGATACTTTTTTTTTTTTAATGTTATGTAACAGTTTACCAAGCACAATACAGACTATTTATTTAAGATTCCTTCTTTATTATTATAATAAAGGACTGTAATTCAAAAGACATAATGAAATAATAAAACCATTTTATTTGTCACAAGTTCACTGAACATGTTTATAAATAAAAAATATTACAATAAAATATTAAATTTAAAGGGGTGATACAATTGGCTTGTAGGGCTGTTATATAACGTCAATCTGACATTTGTATGGAGGATCGATTCTAAGTTGAACAGCCTTTATCTTTCCACACTACTGCATGGGGCAGAAAGATATTTTTGGGTCATTTTAGCCAGAGCTGCCAATCTGTTTATTAACTGTCCAGTACTTCAGGGGTTTGTCTGAACGAGGTACAGTGATCTCTCCTACAATATTACAAATAACAGCAATGTGTATTGGCAGAACAGTAGTAAACAATTTTTAGTTTAGTCTCCACTCCAGTTTAAAATGAAATGGGAACATGCAGTTTGAAAAAACGCCACAAGATAGCATATGGGTAGGAAGTGGAGGTATCGGTTTAAGTATCGGTGCATTAGCATGAGTACAAGTACTCATGCAAATACTTGGTATCGGTACCGATACCGATACTAGTATCGGTATCGGTGTAACTGATTTTAACCTATTATCTGGCTTTAAGTGATACTTAAGGATCATTAGAGCAAGTGACTGCAGCTACGATTACGGCCTGTGGAGCCGAAATGCGTCAGAAAGCAGTCCTTGGGGTGGAACAAACACCTCTCACTTGTCTAGGGAAATAGTTTTGTCCATTTATGAACTTTTAAATTTTCTTCAAATAAATCTTTCTGAACATCCGACCAACTACCAGTGCATCCTTGATCCCTGTATGCCTTTTGATTATTTGAAACGAAGGTGTTTTTCCTGTAAGCATAGCCCACTCACCTCTCGCGAGAACCGGAGTGCCGGGGGAACTGATCCTGTGACGTCAGACGCCGAGATACCTTGAGACCTGGAAGACGGAGCAAAACTAAGCGGAGCAGTGTGAACTGTGGTCCGCGTCCAGGAATACATCAGCGAAGTTTGGTACCGTGGTGTTGGTGAGCTCTGAAGGCTTTGAGAGGTATGGCTGTATCAACTGAGAACATTATTACCGGAATTAGATCCTTGAAGCGGAGGTGAGTGGTGAAGGAGCGGACCAAGTCGGCTTTCCTACACCGGATTTATAAGTGTTTTTTACCGGTTGCAACATTAACTGATATATATGCAAGCAGACCTTTTGGGGAGTATATTGGTGCTGATAACTTTTGCATTATTCCTCATAGACTCTTGCCAATATGAAAGAAATGAATTTATCAGGTAAGTTCTTACATAAATTATGTTTTCTTTCATGTAATTGGCAAGAGTCCATGAGCTAGTGACATATGGGATAGCAATACCCAAGATGTGGAACTCCACGCAAGAGTCACTATAGAGGGAGGGATAAAAATAAAAACAGCCATTTTCCGCTGAAAAAATTAATCCACAACCCAAAAAATAAGTTTATTCTCATAAATGAAAGGAAAAAAATTAAATCAAAAGCAGAAGAATCAAACTGAAACAGCTGCCCGAAGAACTTTTCGACCAAAAACTGCTTCTGAAGAAGCAAACACATCAAAACGGTAGAAATTAGTAAATATATGCAAAGAAGACCAAGTTGCTGCTTTGCAAATCTGATCAACTGAAGCTTCATTCTTAAAAACCCATGAAGTAGAGACTGATCTAATAGAATGAGCTGTAATTCTCTGAGGCGGGGCTTGACCCGACTCCAAATAAGCTTGATGAATCAAAAACTTTAACCACAAAGCCAAGGAAACAGCAGAAGCCTTCTGACCTTTCCTAGAACCAGAAAAGATAACAAATAGACTAGAAGTCTTCCTGAAATCTTTAGTAGCTTCAACATAATATTTCAAAGCTCTTACCACATCCAAAAAATATAAGGATCTCTCCAAAGAATTCTTAGGATTAGGACACAAGGAAGGAACAACAATTTCTCTATTAATGTTGTTAGAATTCACAACCTTAGGTAAGAATTTAAATTAAGTCTGCAAAACCGCCTTATCCTGATGAAAAATCAGAAAAGGAGATTCACAAGAGAGAGTGGATAATTCAGAAACTCTTCTAGCAGAAGAGATGGCCAAAAGAAACAACACTTTCCAAGAAAGTAGTTTAATGTCCAAAGAATGCATAGGCTCAAACGGAGGAGCCTGTAAAGCCTTCAAAACTAAATTAAGGCTCCAGGGAGGAGAGATTGAATTAATGACAGGCTTGATACGAACCAAAGACTGCACAAAACAATGAATATCAGGAAGTTTAGCAATCTTTCTGTGAAATAAAACCGAAAGAGCAGAGATTTGTCTTTTCAAGGAACTTGCAGACAAACCTTTATCCAAACCATCCTGAAGAAATTGTAAAATTCTAGGAATTCTAAAATAATGCCAAGAGAATTTATGAGAAGAACACCATGAAATGTAAGTCTTCCAAACTCGATAATCAATCTTCCTAGAAACAGATTTACGAGCCTGTAACATAGTATTAATCACTGAGTCAGAGAAACCTCTATGACTAAGCATTAAGCGTTCAATCTCCATACCTTCAAATTTAATGATTTGAGGAAAAACTGACCTTGAGATAGAAGGTCTGGCCTTAGTGGAAGTGGCCAAGGTTGGCAACTGGACATATTCGGACAAGATCTGCATACCAAAACCTTTGGGCCATGCTGGAGCTACCAGCAGCACAAACGATTGATCCATGATGATCGTGGAGATCACTCTTGGAAGAAGAACTAAAGGCGGGAAAATATAAGCAGGTTGATAACACCAAAGAAGTGTCAATGCATCTACTGCTTCCGCCTGAGGATCCCTGGACCTGGACAGAGCAAAGGGGATCGCGTCTGATGCTGCAGTCATGAGACCTAAAACTTCCATGCACATAGCTACTGAAGGGAATGACTGAGACTGAAGGTTCCGACAGGCTGCAACCAATTTCAAACGTCTCTTTTCTGTTAGAGACAAAGTCATGGACACTGAATCTATCTGGAAACCTAAAAAGTTACCCTTGTCTGAAGAATCCAATAACTTTTTGGTAAATTGATCCTCCAACCATGTCTTCAAAGAAACAACACTAGTTGATTCATGTGAGATTCTGCAGAACATAAAGACTGAGCGAGTACCAAGATATCGTCCAAATAAGGAAATACTGCAATACCCCGCTCTTTGATTACAGAGAGTAGGGCATGAGAACCTTTGAAAAGATTCTTGGAGCTGTCTCTAGGCCAAAAGGAAGAGCAACTAATTGGTAATGCTTGTCTAGAAAAGAGAATCTCAGGAACTGATAATGATCTGGATGAATCGGAATATGAAGATATGCATCCTGTAAGTCTATTGTGGACATATAATGCCCTTGCTGAACAAAAGGCAGAATAGTCCTTATAGTCACCATTTTGAAAGTTGGTACTCTTTTATATATAGATTCAAAATCTTTAGATCCAAAACTGGTCTGAATGAATTCTCTTTCTTTGGAACAATGAATAGATTTGAATAAACCCCCAGACCCTGTTCCTGAAACGGAACTGGCATGATTACCCCTGATAACTCCAGGTCTGAAACACACTTCAGAAAAGCCTGAGCCTTTACTGGGTTTACCGGAATGCGTGAGAGAAAAAAATCTTCTCACAGGCGGTCTTACTCTGAATCCTATTCTGTACCCCTGAGAGACAATACTCTGAATCCAATGATTTTGGACCGAATTGACCCAAACATCTTTGAAACATTTTAATATGCCCCCTACCAACTGAGCTGGAATGAGTGCCACACCTTCATGTGGACTTGGGGGCTGGTTTTGATCTCTTAAATTACTTGGATTTATTCCAATTTGAAGGTTTCCAATTGGAAGCAGATTCCTTGGGGAAGGATTAGGTTTCTGTTCCTTATTTTGACGAAAGGAACAAAAACGGTTAAAAGCTTTAGATTTACCCTTATGTTTTTTATCCTGAGTAACAGTTGAAATTATTGAATCCAACTGAGAACCAAATAATTTATTAACTTGGAAAGAAAGAGATAGCAATCTGGATTTAGTCATATCAGCATTCCAAGATTTGAGCCACAAAGCTCTTCTAGCTAAAATAGCTAAAGACATAGATTTAACATCAATTTTGATAATATAAAAAATGGCATCACAAATGAAATTATTAGCATGTTGAAACAACTTAACAATGCTAGACAAATCATGATCCAATACTTGTTGCGCTAAAGTATCCAACCAAAAAGTTGAAGCAGCTGTGCCTGCAACATCAGCCAAAGAAATTGCAGGCCGAAGAAGATGACCTGAATATAAATAAGCGTTCCTTAGATAAGATTAAAGTTTCCTATCTAAAGGATCTTTAAAAGAAGTACTATCTTCTATAGGAATAGTAGTACGTTTAGCAAGAGGAGAGATAGCCCCATCAACTTTGGGGATCTTTTCCCAAAACTCCAATCTAATTTCTGGCAAAGGATACAATTTTTTAAACCTTGAAGAAGGAATAAAAGAAGTACCAGGCTTATTCCATTCCTTAGAAATCATATCAGAAATAGCATCAGGAACTGGAAAAACCTCTGGAATAACCACAGGACGTTTATAAACAGAATTTAAATGTTTACTAGTTTTAATATCAAGAGGACTAGTTTCCTATTTATCCAATGTAATCAACACTTCTTTCAACAAAGAACGAATATACTCCAATTTAAATAAATAAGAGGATTTATCAGTGTCAATATCTGAGGCAGGATCTTCTGAATCAGATAGATTCTCATCAGAGAAGGATAATTCAGTATGTTGCTGGTCATTTGAAATTTCATCAACCTTATGAGACGTTTTAAAAGACCTTTTTTGTTTATTAGAAGGCGGAATGGCAGACAAAGCCTTCTGAATAGAATCAGAAATCAATTCTTTTTAATTTACAGGTATATCTTGTGCATTAGATGTTGAGGGAACAGCAACAGGTAATGAACTACTACTGATGGATACATTATCTGCATGTAAAAGTTTATCATGACAACTATTACAAACCACAGCTGGAGGTATAATCTCCACAAGTTTACAACAAATGCACTTAGCTTTGGTAGAACTGCTATCAGGCAGCAGGGATCCAGCAGTGAATTCTGAGACAGGAACAGATTTAGACATCTTGCAAATATAAGAGAAAAAAAACAACATATAAAACAAAATTATCAATCTCCTTATATGGCAGTTTCAGGAATGGGAAAAAATGCAAACAGAATAGCCCTCTGACATAGAAAAAGGCAAGAGGCAAATAGGAATGGGGTCTAAAATAATGAAAATATTAGGCGCCAAGTATGACGCGCAACAAAAAATATTTTTTGGCGCCAAAAACGTCCGGAAACGACAAACTCGCATCATAGATGACGTAACCTTGTGAAAGGACCCGGCGTCAACTAAGACGCTGGAAATGACGAATTTGCATCAACGAACGTAACTTTGTGCCAAGAATGATGCAATAAACTTTAGCATTTTGCGCCCTCGCGAGCCTAATTCTGCCCTCGATTTAGAAAAATGACAGTCAATTGAAAAAAGACTACACCCCAGGTAAGAAACAAATTTCTAAAAAATGCTTTTCCCAGATATGAAACTGACAGTCTGCAAAAGGAAATATACTGAAACCTGAATCATGGCAAATATAAGTACAATACATATATTTAAAACTTTATATAAATACATAAAGTGCCAAACCATAGCTGAGAATGTCTTAAGTAATGAAAACATAGTTACCTGAAGACACCCATCCACATATAGCAGATAGCCAAACCAGTACTGAAACAGTTATCAGTAGAGGTAAAGGAATACAAGAGTATATCGTCAATCTGAAAAGGGAGGTAGGAGATGAATCTCTATGACCGATAACAGAGAACCTATGAAATAGATCCCCAAACCATTGCATTCAATAGGTGATACTCCCTTCACATCCCTCTGACATTCACTGTACTCTGAGAGGAATCGAGCTTTAAAAAAGCTGAGAAGCGCATATCAACGTAGAAATCTTATCACAAACTTACTTCACCACCTCCATAGGAGGCAAAGTTTGTAAAACTGAATTGTGGGTGTGGTTAGGGGTGTATTTATAGGCATTTTGAGGTTTGGGAAACTTTGCCCCTCCTTGTAGGATTGTATATCCCTTACATCACTAGCTCATGGACTCTTGCCAATTACATGAAAGAAAATACTTCTACAGAAAGAACATATCGCAGATCTAGAAGAAAAGTTAGATGACATAGAGAACAGAACTTGACACAACAACCTTTAAATCAGAGGGATACCTGAGAAGGTGCCAGGCGATGCAATTCATGACTACCTCCAAGAGATATTTCAATCCCTGGCAATAGCAAACTCTGTTGTTATTCAAGAAATCCCTCTGGAAAGAGCTCACCGCACACGTCGCCCTAAGCCTACAGAAAACCATCGTCCCAGAGATATATTGTGGTGTTCTTTCAGAGCTTCAGGGATAGAGAAAAGATACTGAACTTTTCTAGACAACAGCACAACTTTACATACTTAGGTGCAAAGATCCAGTTCTTCCATGACCTCTCCATCAAAAAACATTGCAGAGAAGATACTTTAACATCTTAACTACGCATTTAAAGGGCCACTGTAAGTAAATATTTTCTATGCCTGTTACTAACTAACTACCCCAAATACGCTTTTTATCAATAGCAAGCATTTCATTAACATATCTCTACCGTATATCAGAAATATTGTCTGCAAATGTAATTGTTTTCCAAACCCACTCCGTGGGTATCCTTTGCTCTGTACCAATCCGTTTACAATACCTAGGTTTCAAAATGGCGCTTTAAACACAAAGTTATTGGTTTAAGTATTTTGAACATGCAGTGCTGAAAATAGTGGGCAGGATAACGTGACATCATCGGTGAATAAAAGATATAACTTTTAGAACGTTATGAAACTTCGTTTTGGAGAAAATATAGGTCAGTAGGTTTTAATTAATGTTTATTAACTTTAATATGTTAGTTGTTTAGCTTAAAAATTATAACAGAAAGTAATCCTTTAAGGTCCTTAAAGGCTCCCTATAGATGGGGCTTCCCTGTATCCATCCAAACTATCAAAAGTGGAAAACAGATCAAATGTACAGACCCATCCGACACAGCTTCCTTCTGCACTTCACTGTGAATACCAGCTCCAGATGTTCCTACGTCATCTCAAGCTTCCATATTGGTTGTTGCAGTTCGACCCAAACCTCCACGAAGCACCTGGTCAGAAGTAGCTAGTAAATTCAGCAAGAAGAAACTTACATCCGAAAACCCACACCACATCAGATGTTACCTGAAATTCTGCTACTAAACAGAATGACATTCTAACATTAATCACCATCTATGACTCTAGGAGTTTGTGAGTTCTTTCAATCCTAACATTAATAACTATTACCAATTATGATAATGAAGTATGTTTAATTATTCAGAGTCGCTTAACATTGTTCATGTTGTTATTAATGTTGATTTGACATAGCAATAGAGTTTTCAATTGTGCCCTCAGACACATGTTTGTAGTCTTTACAATGTTTAAATTTCAGGCTTTCTGAGGTTTTATTATTTTATTTATCTTTTGTCTCATGCTATGACATTCATTCGAGTATAAATAGCCTTGTCCACCTTTATTCAATTTTTCATTATACTTGAACCAGGTCACTAAACTTCCTTGATGTACTATAACCTGTTTCCCCACCCAACTTTGTTACCATGCAATAATTCATATCCACTGGTGGTGGGTTTCAACATACCATATCTAGCCCCCTTCTCTACAGTAAAGTAGACTACTAAACCTAATTCTCTTCTTTCTCCTCACCTTCTTTAACTTTATTCTAACACTTCTTCCCCTTCCCCCTACCTTCCCTTTAGCCAACTTCAAACTTTATCTGGTACATACTACTCTTCTGCTTTGATCAAACCACACATTCCGGTTTTGCGCTCCAGTCATATCTGATCCCCATAGTAATACCTCACACACACGCAAATAAATTATTAAACACGTAACACTTAAAACTTTTACAATAGCAACGTAAAATGTCAAAGGGTTCTTATCCCCAGAAAAGAGGTCAATTGCCTTCCATGACTTCTATAAAAAGTGAATTGACCTCCTTTTAACCCAAGAAACACACTTTAGAAAAACCAATGAACCCAAACTATCTACACTTTACTATGACCAGCATTTATTTTTAGCTCAGGCTCCGATAAAAAAGAATGGTGTGAGTATCTCCATCAGAAAAGGCACCACCTTTGAACTACTAAATAAATATTCTGACACTGATGGTAGAGTTCTAATAATCGTGGCCTTACTATATGGTAGACCCCTCACAATAGTTAATATATACACCCCCAACCGACCAACACCCACATTTTTTTGTAAGGCACTTAACCAACTAATAGATAATGCTAAAGGCCCGACTATTATAGGAGGAGACTTTAATTTTCCACTCAACCCAGCAATAGATACATCCACAGGGAAATCGACGAACAAAGGCTAACTGGAATGCTCTCCAAACCCTTCCACTATGTGACACCTGACAGATTATGCATCCCACTTCTTGGGACTACACCTTCTCACATCCACAAAACTCCTACTCCCACCTTGACTACATATTTTGCGACCAAACCCCACTATCTAACTTAAAAGATTCTAAGATAACACATATGGTATGGTCAGACCACAGCACGGTCATTAACACTTTCACTTGGTCCTCTATACCACTTAGCCGTCCAAGCTGGAGGCTCAATGATCTTATATTTTCAGACCCACTTATCCTTACTGACATCAAGGGGAGAACAGTTGAATTATTTTCTTTTAATAATCCCCTAGACACTTCTAACTCCAACAATTGGGAAGCATACAAATGCTATATATGGGGGGAACTCATCTGTTATGATGTTCTTTGTCAGGATATGAACTTATCATATATCACTTTTCAGCAAGGAAACAACTGACACGTCACACCGGTTTTTGCAATGCTTATGATAACAATAATGGTTTTATTCTGCAATATAATTATAACAATGAAATACCACAAACCACTGTTCATGCTTATAACATTTTATGCAATTATAATACTTGTACAATTATCCTATTCCTATCTATCTATGCAGTTCAGTTACAGTTTAGCAATGAAAATTATAACTATGTTGCCTGTGCAACTACTGATAACAATCTTATGTTATACTACTACTCAAACAATTCTAGCTAGTTTCAAACAAACAAATAATACATCACCGTGATCATGGGTTTCATCATCCTGTCCTGCTGGGGTGCAATGGGAGGGGACATCTGGGCAATCTTGGATCAGGAGAAAAAGGTGATCAACGGGAAAAAACAACACTGAACGATGCGTCCATCGACAGGTCACAAGTCTCCAAAAAAAACTGATCAGATTGCCCACAGGTACCTCTCTTTATACTGTTCACTTACGTAACAGTTCTGGCGCAAATCCACAGACCCTGGGGCCGCTCCCTTCAAGGTTGGCTGTGACCCAATGCATCTGGCCAGTCTGCCTTAGCCTCACCCAAGCTTATCAGGGGCATACCCAGATACTTTCCCTGACGTGTTCCTAAACTCAAATGCCATCATCTTTCATGTTTTCTGCTTATGATTATACATCTGATCTTATGCAGTGACTTCTGTCAAATACATCAATAATAGTTTTAGCAATCTTTACATAGATATAATTAATAATAGCTAAACACCATAATGGCTTGATTACTTAGCCCACTGCAATTAATAATAATTAATCCTTTAACATAATAGCTAAGCATTAACCCCTCTACTAATGTGTTATCAAGATGTTCTTTAGTGTCAGTGAGTGACCCCTGCCAAAGTTACACCCTCGTTCTGTCTGGGCATGACTTCTTATCATTTGTATCCATCGGTTGTTTACCACTGTAGCATGACTTAGTGAAATTCAGTGTCATCTACTTGAAATTAATAATGTCTTTCACTCTGTTAAAGGCACACTCTCTTAAAGGCAAAGTCACACAAGTTAGTGCAAGTGTCTTGTACTTTCACTCTCTTAAAGGCAAAGTCACACAAGTTGAAGCAAGTGTCATATGAGCAATCACTGCAACAACTTTCCTTACATTATCAAACACACGAAGAGACAACGTCAACAAAGAACTGCACCATATAATACTCTTACCTCTAAACTTATGCAATCCGAACTAGCACATAAACTTAATCCAACTTTCCCTCAACAGCGGGACAGAGACACTTTAAATAATCATATAATTTAAAAATGCGCATTTGCGCTCCCTCACAATGAAAACAAAGTTTCTTTCATGTAATTGGCAAGAGTCCATGAGCTAGTGACATATGGGATATACAATCCTACCAGGAGGGGCAAAGTTTCCCAAACCTCAAAATGCCTATAAACATTTACCATTACCTCTACTAATAACTGTTTTAGTACTGGTTTGGCTATCTGCTATATGTGGATGGGTGTCTTTTGGTAAGTATGTTTTTTATTACTTAAGACACCTCAGCTATGGTTTGGCACTTTATGCATTTATATAAAGTTCTAAATATATGTATTGTACTTATATTTGCCATGAGTCAGGTTCATGTATTTCCTTCAGCAGACTGTCAGTTTCATATTTGGGGAATTTAAACATTTTAAGAAATGTATTTCTTACCTGGGGTTTTAGTCTTTTTTTCAATTGACTACTTCTTGCTATTGCAGGTATTAGGCCCGCGGGTGCGTCAAATGCTAAACTTTATTGCGTCATTCTTGGTGCGAAATTTTTTTGGGCGCGGAAAAAGACGTTTATGACGCAACTTCGTCATTTCCGGCGTCATAAGTGACGCCGAGACCTTTCACACAGCGGCGTCATTAGTGACGCGAGTGTGTCATTTCCGGTTATTTTTGGCACCAAAAAAGTTTACGTTACGTTGTGCGTCATACTTGTCGCCAAATTTTTTTCATTATTTCAATACCCCATTGATGTTTGCCTCTTGCTTTTTTCTCTATGCTTTTGCATTTTTTCCCATTCCTGAAACTGTCATATAAGGAAATAGATAATTTTGCTTTATATGTTGTTTTTTCTCTTACATTGAGCAAGATGTCCCAATCTGATCCTGCCTCAGAAGTTTCTGCTGGAACATTGCTGCCTGACATCGGTTCTACCAAAGCTAAGTGCATTTGTTGTAAAAGTGTAGAAATTATTCCACCAAATGTCATTTGTAATAGTTGTCATGATAAACTTTAACATGCAGATAGTGTTTCCATCAGTAATAGTACATTACCAGTTGCAGTTCCTTCAACTTCTAATGTACATGATATACCTGTAAATTTTAAAGAATTTGTTTCTGATTCTATTTTGAAGGCTTTGTCTGCATTTCCACCTTCTAATAAACGTAAAAGGTCTTTTAAAACTTCTCATTTAGCTGATGAAATTTCAAATGACCAACAACATAATAATTTATCCTCTTCTGATGAGGATCTATCTGATTCAGAAGATCCTTCCTCAGACATTGACACTGACAAATCTGCTTATTTATTTAAAATAGAGTCTATGCGTTCTTTATTAAAAGAAGTGTTAATTACTTTGGATATTGAGGTAACCAGTCCTATTGACGTTCTGTCTAATAAACATTTAAATGCTGTTTTTAAACCTCCTGTGGTTTCCCCAGGGGTTTTTCCTATTCCTGAGGCTATTTCTGATATGATTTCTAGGGAATGGAATAAGCCAGGTACTTCTTTTATTCCTTCTTCAAGGTTTAAAAAATTGTATACTTTACCAGCAAAATCTATAGAGTTTTGGGAAAAAATTCCCAAAGTTGATGGGGCTATTTCTACTCTCGCTAAACGTACCACTATTCCTATGGAAGATAGTACTTCCTTTAATGATCCTTTAGATAGTAAGCTTGAATCCTATCTAAGGAAGGCCTATTTTATATTCAGGTCATCTTCTCAGACCTGCTATTTCTTTGGCTGATGTTGCGGCTGCCTCAACTTTTTGGTTGGAGAATTTAGCGCAACGAGAATTGGATCCTGACATATCTAGCATTACTCGCTTACTGCAACATGCTAATAATTTTATTTGTGATTCCATTTTTGATATTATCAAAACTGATGTTAGATCCATGTCTTTAGCTGTATTAGCTAGAAGAGCTTTGTGGCTTAAATTTTGGAATGCTGATATGACATCTAAATCTAGGTTACTATCTCTTTCTTTCCAAGGTAATAATTTATTTGGTTCTCAGTTGGATTCTATTATTTCAACTATCACTGGAGGAAAAGGAGTTTTTTTTGCCTAAGGGTAAATCTAAGGCTTCTAACCGTTTTCGTTCCTTTCGTCAGAATAAGGAACAAAAACTCAATCCTCCTCCCAAGGAATCTGCTTCCAGTTGGAAGCCTTCCTCAAATTGGAATAAATCCAAGCCATTTAGGAAACCAAAGTCTGCCCCTAAGTCCGCATGAAGGTGCGGCCCTCATTCCAGCTCAGCTGGTAGGGGGCAGATTAAGGTTTTTCAAGGATTTTTGGATAAAATCTGTCCAAAATCATTGGATTCAGAGCATTGTCTCTCAAGGGTATCGAATAGGATTCAAAGTAAGACCTCCTGTGAGAAGATTTTTTCTCTCACGCATTCCTGTAAATCCAGTAAAAGCTCAGGCTTTTCTGAAGTGTGTTTCAGACCTGGAGTCTTCAGGGGTAATCATGCCAGTTCTTCCTCAGGAACAAGGTTTGGGGTTTTATTCAAACCTATTCATTGTACCAAAGAAAGAAAATTTGTTCAGACCAGTTCTGGATCTGAAAATTTTAAATAGTTATGTAAGAGTACCAACTTTCAAGATGGTGACTATAAGGACTATTCGGCCTTTTGTTCAGCAAGGACATTATATGTCCACAATAGACTTGCAGGATGCATACCTTCATATTCCGATTCATCCAGAACACTATCAGTTTCTGAGATTCTCTTTTCTAGACAAGCATTACCAATTTGTTGCTCTTCCATTTGGCCTAGCAACAGCTCCAAGAATCTTTTCAAAGGTTCTGGGTGCCCTACTATCTGTAATCAGAGAGCAGGGTATTGTGGTGTTTCCTTATTTGGACGATATCTTGGTACTAGCTCAGTCTTTACATACTGCAGAATCTCACATGAATCAACTAGTGTTGTTTCTTCGGAAACATGGTTGGAGGATCAATTTACCAAAAAGTTTCTTGATTCCTCAGACAAGGGTCACCTTTTTAGGTTTCCAGATAGATTCAGTGTCCATGACTCTGTCTCTAACAGACAAGAGACATTTAAAATTGGTTGCAGCATGCCGGCTCCTTCAGTCTCAGTCATTCCCTTCAGTGGCTATGTGCATGGAAGTTTTAGGTCTCATGACTGCAGCATCGGACGCGATCCCCTTTGCGCGTTTTCACATGAGACCTCTATAGCTTTGCATGCTGAATCAATGGTGCAGGGATTGTTCAAAGATATCACAATTAATATCCTTGAATCCCAATGTACAACACTCTCTGACATGGTGAATAGATCACCATTGTTTGGTTCAAGGGGCCTCTTTTGTTCGGCCAACCTGGACTGTGATCTCAACAGATGCGAGTCTTTCAGGTTGGGAAGCTGTTTGGGGATCTCTGACAGCACAAGGGGTTTGGAAATCTCAAGAGGCGAGATTACCAATAAATATTTTAGAACTCCGTGCAATTCTCAGGGCTCTTCAGTTTTGGCCTCTGCTAAAGAGAGAACCATTCATTTATTTTCAGACAGACAATATCACAACTGTGGCTTATGTCAATCATCAGGGTGGGACTCACAGTGCCCAAGCTTTGAAAGAAGTATCTCGGATACTTGCTTGGGCAGAATACAGCTCCTGTCTAATCTCTGTGGTGCATATCCCAGGTGTAGACAATTGGGAGGCGGATTATCTCAGCCGCCAGACTTTACATCCAGGGGAGTGGTCTCTCCATCCAGATGTGTTTTCTCAGATCGTTCAGATGTGGGGTCTTCTAGAGATAGATCTCATGGCCTCTCATCTAAACAAGAAACTTCCCAGATACCTGTCCAGGTCCAGGGATGTTCAGGCGGAAGCAGTGGATGCACTGACACTTCCTTGGTGTTATCATCTTGCTTACATCTTCCCGCCTCTAGTTCTCCTTCCAAGAGTGATCTCCAAAATCATCATGGAACAGTCTTTTGTGTTGCTGGTGGCTCCAGCATGGCCACACAGGTTTTGGTATGCGGATCTGGTGCAGATGTCCAGTTGCCCGCCTTGGCCACTTCCGTTACGGCCGGACCTACTATCTCAAGGTCCGTTTTTCCATCAGGATCTCAAATCATTAAATTTGAAGGTGTGGAATTTGAACGCTTAGTTCTAAATCATAGAGGTTTCTCTGACTCAGTGATTAATACTATGTTACAAGCTCGTAAATCTGTCTCTAGAAAGATTTATTATAGAGTTTGGAAGACTTACATTTCATGGTGTTCTCATAAATTCTCCTGGCATTCTTTTAGAATTCCTAGAATTTTACAGTTCCTTCAGGATGGTTTGGATAAGGGTTTGTCTGCAAGTTCCTTTAAAGGACAAATCTCCGCTCTTTCTGTTTTATTTCACAGAAAGATTGCTATACTTCCTGATATTCACTGTTTTGTACAGGCTTTAGTTCGTATTAAGCCTGTCATTAAATCAATTTCTCCTCCTTGGAGTCTTAATTTGGTTCTGAAGGCGTTACAGGCTACTCCATTTGAGCCTATGCATTCTTTGGACATTAAACTACTTTCTTAGAAAGTGTTGTTCCTTTTGGCTATCTCTTCTGCTAATAGAGTTTCTGAGCTATCTGCTCTTTCTTGTGAGTCTCCTTTTCTGATTTTTCATCAGGATAAGGTAGTTTTGCGAACTTCTTTTCAATTTTTACCTAAGGTTGTGAATTCTAACAACATTAGTAGAGAAATTGTTGTCCCTTCCTTATGTCCTAATCCTAAGAATTCTTTGGAGAGATCCTTACATTCTTTGGATGTGGTAAGAGCTTTGAAATATTATGTGGAAGCTACTAAAGATTTCAGGAAGACTTCTAGTCTATTTGTTTTATTTTCTGGTCCTAGGAAAGGTCAGAAGGCTTCTGCTAGTTCCTTGGCTTCTTGGTTGAAACGTTTGATTGATCAAGCTTATTTGGAATTACAGCTCATTCTAATAGATCAGTTTCCACTTTGTGGGCTTTTAAGAATGAAGCTTCAGTTGATCAGATTTGCAAAGCGGCGACTTGGTCCTCTTTGCATACATTTACTAAATTCTACCGTTTTGATGTATTTGCTTCTTCGGAAGCAGTTTTTGGTAGAAAAGTTCTTCAGACAGCTGTTTCAGTTTGATTCTTTTGCTTTTGATTTAAGTTTTTTTCTTTCAAAGAAGAAATAAACTTATTTTTGTTTTGGGTTGTGGATTATTTTTTACAGTGGAATATGGCTGTTTTTATTTTTATTCCCTCCCTCTCTAGTGACTCTTGAGTGGAAGACTCCACATCTTGGGTATTGATATCCCATATGTCACTAGCTCATGGACTCTTGCCAATTACATGAAAGAAAAATAATTTATGTAAGAACTTACCTGATAAATTCATTTCTTTCATATTGGCAAGAGTCCATGAGGCCCACCCTTTTTATGGTGGTTATGATTTTTTGTATAAAGCACAATTATTTCCAAATTTCCTTTGTTGATGCTTTCTACTCCTTTCTTTATCACCCCACTGCTTGGCTATTCGTTAAACTGAATTGTGGATGTGGTGAGGGGTGTATTTATAGGCATTTTGAGGTTTGGGAAACTTTGCCCCTCCTGGTAGGATTGTATATCCCATATGTCACTAGCTCATGGACTCTTGCCAATATGAAAGAAATTAATTTATCAGGTAAATTCTTACATAAATTATGTTTTTTTGTTGAAAGCAATAAAATGGGTTGCATGCTAGCTAGATCCCTAAAAAAAAAAGAAATACAAAACATTTATTAATAACATTAAAAGCCATATGGGACGCACCTCTTTCGATAGTAGAGCCATAATACAGAACTTTACCAAATACTACACATCAATATATAATTTAGAATTGTGCAATCCCAATTCTAAAACAAATCTGATTACAGATTATCTAGCCCATATTAACCTCCCATCCCTTACAGCAGAAGACTCCTGCACCTCAGACCCACCATTCCATATACAAGAAATTCTAACGGCTATAAAATCCCTCCCACCCGGGAAAGCCCCAGGCCCAGATGACTTTACTCCCAAATTCTACCATCTACTTAAAACACATTTAAGCCCAAAACGCTTTACTCTATTCCAATCGATAGACCAGACTGGCAATCTCTCCCAACACCTCTTGGAGGCTACCATATTGGTGATCCCAAAACCAGGCAAATGCCCTGATCAAGTAGGTAACTATAGGCCTATATCCCTATTGAACATAGATGTAAAACTATATGCTAAGATTCTAGCCACTCGGATAAATAAAGTCCTACCCTACCTGATCCATACTGACCAGGTGGGCTTTATCCCCGGCAGAGAAGCCAAAGACAATTCCATTTGTGTACTCTATATTACTCCAATAATAGCGAAACCCAAATTATTTGGCACTCTACGAATGCTGAGAAGGCATTCAACAGGGTGGATTGGGAGTTCACGTGGTCCACCTTGTCGAAATTCGGGGTCTCTACCAAATTAATTACAAGAATAAAGGCCCTATACACTAACCCTACAGCTGTAATCCGCGCTAATGACTCAATTTTGAACAAATTTTCTATTAAAAGCAGTACCTGACAGGGTTTCCCCTATCACTCTTCCTATTTGCCCTTACGGTTGAGACTTTTGCTACACGTATCCAATGTAATCCAAGCATCAAAGGACTGAAATTTGGCCCCATAGAACAAAAATGCCTACTGTACGCAGATGACATCATCTTCACCATAGGCTCCCCAAGCACATCCATCCCCACTGTCCCAAAATAACTTGATACATATAAAGTGATCTCTAACTTTTCCATCAACATGGACAAATCGTCTCTCCTACCCATTAACCTGATGACAGACAAAACCACATATATAACTTCAAACACCCTATTCTCAATCTCCAACTCCATATGCTATCTAGGCATTAATATTACACCATACATAACAGAGCTATTCAATTTAAATTATCTTCCATTACAAACTGATAATCATGGCATAAACAGGGCCATTTATTGTGGATCGTCGTGTAAATGCTATAAAAATGACCACCGACCAAAAGTAGCAAAACAGACCTTATACCTAAACAGGGAAGATGGCGTCCTAGGAATTCCCAAACCGACTACTTTAGGGCTACCCATCTAGCACGTATTGCTGCATGGAATCATAACAACCCTTTTAAGCCATGAGTCCATCTAGAAGCAGCGCTCCCCAATCTTCCTTCCTTGGGCGAGATGTGTTGAATCCCTAAGATACAAACCAACAACATGCACCACTGACTACTATGTAGCAAGCACATGGGACAAAACCATCCAATTAAATCACACAATATGAAGCCAAATATCCCCTCTTTCCCCCCTTTGGGGACACCCATTGTTCCTCCAGCCCGAATTGACACAAACAATCTCCATAACCGATCAATTACAACAACTACCAATATATTCACTGTTTAAAGATGGACATTTCAGAACGCAAAATGACTTACAACATATAGGAACACCTTTTCACAAATGGTTTGTTTATCTTCAAATTCATCACGCAATCCAAATAAATACACATAAGCTAAATTTTGTTAGACCTAACACACCATTTAAATTCTTATGTATTAATTTATAGTATGCTTAGAGGCTGCTTCCCAACACATAAACCCCTATACATAACTAAGTGGGAAAATGGCCACCAACTCCACAGTATCTTCAATGGTGCCTCCTCACTGTGTTGGAGACATTACAGTGAAATAGGTACTCTCCAATATCTGGTGGCATTGTCCTTAAATAAAAACATTTTGGGAAAACATCACCTTACACTATAACTCAATATTAGGCACAACACTCGAACTTCACCCTTCCATAATACTCCTCAATGACCTCCCCCAAATCCCTTGTCTGTATAATAGGAAATTGTTACAATGTATGATAAATTGCGCCAAGAGATTTAATATCTAGATTTTGGAAAAAAGCGACAACACCCACCTTACAAATGTGGCTAAAGGAAGTGATCATGTTCTCTCTTTGGAAAAACTCCACTACTGCTTTCAAGTTAAAGCTGATTTTATCTTAGACCTCATATTTATATGGGACCAGAAAACAACAATATAACCTAAAGTACCTGTGACACAAAACCTTCTTCTCATCTCCCCCTCCTCCCCTTCCTCCCCTTCTTTAACTTATTTCCTCTCCTACTTTTCCCCCTCTTTAGAAATATCCTTCATTTCTTTATGGTCACACGGCTACGCTGATTATAGTGCTTCTAATTTATGTTATCAACAGTGACTGTAATTTGTATTTATATATTTACTTTATTCCACAAATGTTATGTGCTAATGTTATTCATGTTGTGTTCATTTTTGAAAAATTCAATAAAACTATTTAATTAAAAAAATAACTGTTTGCTGTTTGTAATTTTTTATTATTAAATTGTACACAGCCTTTTAAATGACCTACGGCTCTGGCTCCTACTTAGCATATGCAGGCGTTCACATTATATAAAAATATGAGTCTGTTATTGGCTGATAGCTGTCACATGGTACAGATGCAGAACTACATTTATCAGAAAACAATTTACTATGACTTTAAAAAGAGAAGTAGGTTTTATTGCATTGTATTTTTATTATACATTTGTTGATTTTGTAATTCTATATGTTATGGTCCTCTTTAAATGGACTGAATTTGCCAAATGAACATATCTCATTATATTGTGATTCCTTGTAAACAAAAAAAATCTTTCTTTTCTTAACTCTATCCAAGGTAACAATTGAAATGAACATTTTAGTGCCTATCTTGTAGTGTAATTAAAGACAACTCAGTATTGACCAAGAGAAGTTAAAGGACTGGGGGTGGACCACATGACAAAATGTCTGACAGTGAGAATTAGTAGGAAGTACAATACCAATACTGCAGTATCCAATTGAACTTATATTTAAACAACTGATTTTAAACATTTCTTTCAGGAGAAAATATTGTTTCATATAAATGATAGAAAACAAAGATTATAATATATTTGTAAAGTTGTGATATGGCCCCACTTAAATAGATTTTCTACCATTATGTTGTATAGATCTGGGAAGATTCATATTTAAGGGGCAATTATGACACCCACATAGTTAACTGTACTAAATGCTTGTGGTAAATCAACATCACATATGTAATAACTAAACAGCTGATCTGTATCACATGTATTGTTATGTGTGCCTTTAATTATAACACACGTACAGTTGACCCTTTCCTGCTGGGGTTAAAGTGTCTACATAGGAACAACTGTTCCGATGTAGACAAATTGAAATCATGTGATCATGCACACGATCGCGAGATTTCAATTATTGGATTGGGTCTGGGGGCGTCCCTATAACGCTAGGAACGCCCTCCTGACTGTGATCAAATCCAGGAAGCGCTGTAGGCTTCAGGACAGCCATTGGCTATGACGTTCTATTCCGTCATAACTAAAGCCCAGTGTAATAATGAGGGAATATAACGGCGTTAAAAGGTTATTCAGAAGCTTTTATTTATTATTATCCATCTATACCTTTTAATATTCTTTTTACAGACATGACCAGAGCACTAAGAGATAGCAGGTATTGATGTAACTTGAGTGAATAAGGGAACCTTCTTCCTGAACACAGACATTGAAGCCAGTTATCAGCATGAACTCATATGTGTTAGGTGAGTAAAATAGATATTATGCTGACTTTAATTACAGGCAAAATAGAATAGATCACTCATTAAACAAATATAAACTATTATATTTATATCTGCATCTTTTAATAACATTTGTGTCAATGACGTTATAAAGAAGGAGCAACATCCATTGGGCTGAGGAGGAGGGAAATAATACTACTCCCCCTCTGTCCTTTTAGACAAACCATGTTCAACAACTGCCTAACTTCACCCCTGACCTGACCTCGCTCATGGAACATCCATAACTGCACTTATGCCTACCTTTCTACCATGTGTGGAACACCCACAACTCAGTAATTTAGTTTACTATGATGTAGTAATGTTTACATTCTATGTCATCCTTTTTTAATTTGTGATTTACAGGTAAATATATTTAATAATACAAAACGGAAGGCATTTTTGAGTATATATGTTTTTTTTATTGAGATGGATTATATTATAATGAAAACATTCTTTTTTTTCTTTATTCCATTTCTTTTTATGTAGAAAAACACGTGAATAGTTCATATCCATCCTTTACTACAGAAAGCATCAGAATGATACCGCAAACTCCAAAAATCTTAGACATTAATGAATATTCACAAACATTGAGGATATCACCGCAGATATTTAAAGAAGAGGATGAATTGGCAGGAACTGGGCAGCAATCATTATGTACAGAGAGTAATTTAGCCATCAAACAAGAGGAAAACATTTATGACTTATCTAGTGAAATTTTTATCCCAAAAGATAAACCACACACATTTACTGAGTTTTCAAAACATATTAAAGAAGGGAACAGTCTACAGTCTAACCAAATGATTCATACAAAGGAGAAACCTTTCAAATGTACAGAATGTGAGGAAAGCTTTAGATGGAAGTCTCATCTACTAGCACACTACAACATTCACACAGGTGAGAAACCACACATATGTACTGAGTGCGGCAAATGTTTTACACAAATGGATCATCTGAAAACTCATAAAAAGATTAACACAGGAGAAAGTCCTTTCACATGCACAGAGTGTGGAAAAAGTTTTACACAAAAGATTGATCTGAAAACTCATGAAAGGATTCACACAGGAGAAAATCCTTTCACATGTACAGAGTGTGGAAAAACTTTTACAAAAATAAATAGTCTGAAAACTCATGAAAGGAGTCACACAGGAGAAAAGCCTTTCACATGTACAGAGTGTGGAAAAAGTTTTACACAATTAAATAGTCTGAAAACTCATGAAAGGAGTCACACAGGAGAAAGGCCTTTCACATGTACAGAGTGTGGAAAAGATTTTACACAAATAAATAGTCTGAAAACTCATGAAAGGAGTCACACAGGAGAAAAGCCTTTCACATGTACAGAGTGTGGAAAAGGTTTTACAAAAAAAAGTCATCTGAAAACTCATGAAAGGAGTCACACAGGAGAAAAGCCTTTTACATGTACAGAGTGTGGAAAAAGTTTTACAGAAAAAAGTTATATGAAAACTCATGAAAGGAGTCACACAGGAGAAAAGCCTTTTACATGTACAGAGTGTGGAAAAGGTTTTATACAAAAGAGTTATCTGAAACAGCATGAAAGGAGTCACACAGGAGAAAATCCTTTTACATGTACAGAGTGTGGAAAAAGTTTTATACAAAAAAGTGATCTGAAAAGTCATGAAAGGATTCACACTGGAGAAAAGCCATTCACATGTACAAAGTGTGGAAAAAGTTTTATACAAAAGAGGTATCTGAAAAATCATGAAAGGATTCACACAGGAGAAAAGCCTTTCACATGTACAGAGTGTGGAAAAAGTTTTACACAGAAGAGTAATCTGCAAACTCATGAAAGGATTCACACAGGAGAAAAGTATTTCGCATGTACAGAATGTGAAAAAAGTTTTACACGAATGGATCATCTGAAAACTCATGAAAGGATTCACACAGGAGAAAAGCCTTTCACATGTACAGAGTGTGGAAAAAGTTTTACACTTAAGAGTAATCTGCAAACTCATGAAAGTATTCACACAGGAGAAAAGTATTTTGCATGTACAGAATGTGGAAAAACTTTTACACGAATGGATCATCTGAAAACTCATGAAAGGATTCACACAGGAGAAAAGCCTTTCACATGTACAGAGTGTGGAAAAAGTTTTACAGAAAAAAGTTATATGAAAACTCATGAAAGGATTCATACAGGAGAAAAGCCTTTTACATGTACAGAGTGTGGAAAAGGTTTTATACGAAAGAGTTATCTGAAAAAGCATGAAAGGATTCACACAGAAGAAAAGGCTTTTACATGTACAGAGTGTGGAAAATGTTTTACACATAAGAGAAGTCTTAAAACTCATGAAAGGATTCACAAGGGAAGAAACCTTTAACATGTTTGGAAAGTGGAAAAAATGTTTTTATTGAAAGGTATCACAAAACACCAAATATTTACACACAAATAAACTATATACACAGTGTACAACCTCTTTACAATTATCCTAAAGAGGACAAACTCTCTAAATAGAAGCATCAAAAAGGATCCTATTGTAAATAATACTTTCTAATCCCAGTTATATAAGCCCCAGATTAGAAGTGCTCTCCTGCTGTCCTTTGTGCTTCTATATATGTGCACCTCAGTTTCTCTCATATCAATGTGATAGAATCTAAACACCACACAGGAATATACAAATCCGTCCTTGACTCGTTTGGCAGGACTTCCTGTTGGGGGCGGAGCATAGTCAGTTGCTCCTCGACAGCTGCAAAAGTGTTTGCAGCGTGTAAGAGCCAGCTCCCCACGCCACTTGCCCCATGGCCCAAATTGTTTCCTGGGCCTGTTTTGGGCCTTTTGGTACATGCAGTACCAGCACGAGAAGCCCTCATCAGCCGATTTGGCTTGCGGGAGATACAGAAATTGGAAACAGTGCACCACTCTCACATGTCCCTTTGAAATACACCCTGAAATGGAGTGAAAGTCTCTGGAAGGTATCACTCGTAAGAGGAAGCAGCATGTCGAACCGAAGATAAAAGGAGCTGCCTAGGACCAGTCCCTCTCAAGCTAAGTGTCGCTTGTAGGTAAAAGCTCAGGGTTTGCGGCGGAAGTTGTACCCGGAGCCCTGTCCTTGCAACTGAAGAATCGAGGTGATTAGATATACCGGTAACTATTCTTCTATATTTATGTCTTTCATCCATAGACTGTTTCACAGCCATACTGCATGTTCAAAGAAAAACAGACAAAGAGAAAATATGTTTAGCTGAGCTACTATGATACTTAAACACCTGGGACACTGAAAACTTATTTAAATGGTAAATCGCTTTATTTTTCTATATTAGCTGGATATTTTGGTCACTGGTGGATACAGGAGGAGTATATTTCTATGAGCCGAGTGCTTTTTTTTCTCAATATCTACATTTTACATAGCACGGCATTGAGAAAGGGTAGCCCCAGTAC
The DNA here is from genome assembly GCF_027579735.1 of Bombina bombina. Lineage (NCBI taxonomy): Eukaryota > Metazoa > Chordata > Amphibia > Anura > Bombinatoridae > Bombina > Bombina bombina. The sequence goes on from NC_069503.1 coordinate 37,398,121, forward strand.
ACAGATGAATATCTCATTGAGATGGTAGCTGAATGGAATATAGAGTGTACTGACGAGCCCTGCTGATAATTTATCAGACATAAGAATGCTCTGCTGAACTTTCCTGTGGTTTAGCAAATATTTACCCTGAAACTTATTCTTTAGTCTGGAGAGTTTTGTCATTATAAAATTACCTCTAGAAGATTAATATACCCCAGTGCAGAGAAGGACGCTCTGCTGAGACTGGTATGCCCTAATTCTATATAGAGGGTGATTGTATGATGAGATATGGGCAATATCTATGTCATAATATGTCTTGTTAAAATGCACATTTCTCACTAAATATACCTTGAGGGATTTTCTCCTGTGTTGTGAAATAGGAGAAGGCTCTATGGAGCTCTGGTTGATCTCTGCTTTTCGATTACAGGCTGGACTTTCAAGAGTTAACTGCAGAAGCAGTTATTGCACACATAATTGTGATTATCTGTGGTTTTGTGTTTCACCTAAGCACCATTAGTATTTCTTAAAGTATATTTAAAGTTATATGTTTTATGTTAGCAAAGGCGGTGGCAGATTTTTTGTTTTTGTTTCTTTCATGTTGCAATAAGCCACGCTAGAATCTACATGCTTTATTTAAATATATAATGTTTAGGTTATGATCTTCAGCTTGATATAAGGTTGAAGGTTTGAGCTATTTTTCATAATTAGAGGGAACAAAACTGTTATTCTACTTGACTATATACTGAGATAACTACCAATAGTTTTGTGCTGTAAACTTTTATGCTAGGGACTTCCTTTTTTCCTTATACCCCTACAGATTGGTATCTCAAATTATAAGCTTTGTGGTACAGATTAATATCTGCTAATTAGGAAGGAATCTCCCAGATTTACAGCAAAGTCACATGTTTTATCCCAATATATATATTATGTCTGTGTTGTGATTGCTTGCTTGATATAACTGATATGTTTGAGCTATCCTGTTAAATTAGAGTGTAAAAAACTGTTATAAGCATCTAATGATGTTTTGAGACCCTACCTAGAGGTTAATGTTATCTTGTAAACCTATGTGTTAGGGGTTTTCCTGTTATTCTCATTCTTTTTATATACTGATATCTATACTTATAAATATAGTGATACAGAGTAATACTAGTTAATTAATAAGGAACCTTATAGCCCTGTAGCCAAAATACTCAAAGCCATTGGTGTTAAAGACTATATCTATTTAGATCTTTTTCTGCTTCAGAGTAATAAAACTCAGTCATGACGAGTTAGTCATATTGTTTAAATTAACTGTGTATTTAATTTTGCAGACTTCACTATAAGGTTTTTTTTTTATTTTTCCTCTCCTCTCACACATTTTTTGTATATGCTCACATATGTGTGTCTATATATGTGTATGTATATATTTATATAGATAAATTACTCACATTCCAATTTCTTTCTTATATATGCTCAGAAAAGAGTTTTTCACTTTTTGGTTTAGTGTTTGGTCTCACGTCACTATTGTTCACTATTGTTCACTAGATTTTATGGATATATTTCTCACGCAGGTGAAAATTAATTCACCCATAATGCCTGCCAAGGTAAAAGACAAAAAATCCAAAACTAATGATACAAACACTGATACTAGTTTAGATTACTCATCTCCCAGAATGGACATGCAGTCATTGTTTTTACAAATATCTGAATTGTTTACACCTCAATTCGATTTTATTAAGAAATACTTACCTAGTATCTCCACGGATCTGATAACTCTAACATCTGAAGTGAGGCAATTTGCCACAATAATTTTGGAAGTAGAAAATAGAGTATCCGATCTAGAGGATCTAGCTAACTCTCAAGAAACTATATTGCAGAAACAAGAGACAAAAATTTGTTATCTACAGGTACGTTTAGATGATATGGAAGATCGAGCAAGTCGTAACAATATAAGAATAATATGGCTTGCAGACACTCAGGAATTTGAGGATTTATTTAAAATTACTTCTGTATTACTCCCTCAAACATTCGGGGTCCCTCCACATCAGTGTCCTGCTCGGCTGAGTAGGTTCAGGGATTTGGAGCATGTGCAAGGTGATGGCTGAGTTAAGCTGAGAGAATGTGAAGAGGTGAGTAGGACTCAGTATACCAGAATGGAAACACAGAACAAAGAAGGGCTTTTCTTAAAGTAACTTTACTAAGGTAATGCAAGGAAAACAGGAGGTAAAGCACATCAAGGTTATATTCCAAACTGATAATAAACAAATGAAAGTCTTTGTAAAAGAACAGTTCAAGCAGAAGTCCTTCAACAGACACAGACGACCCTTACGAGTACTTGATATTAGGATCAAAGTGGGCATACACGGGTATTAGAGCCAGGGTACTTGGTATCATATGCCAGTATCTCAGTAAGGCAACTTGGTTTCAGGAACGGGCTGAGCATACACCAGTATCTCGGTATAGCAACTTGGGTTCAGGGTCGAGCATACACCAGTATCTCGGTATAGCAACTTGGGTTCAGGAAGGGGTCGAGCATATGCCAGTATCTTGGTATAGCAACTTGGGTTCAGGAAGGGGCCGAGCATACGCCAGTATCTCGGTAAGGCAACTTGGGTTCAGGAAGGGGCCAAGCATACGCTAGTATCTCGGTAAGGCAACTTGGGTTCAGGAACAGGCCGAGCATACACCAGTATCTCGGTAAGGCAACTTGGTTTCAGGAAGGAGCCGAGCATATGCCAGTATCTCGGTAAGGCAACTTGGTTTCAGGAAGGAGCTGAGCATATGCCAGTATCTCGGTAAGGCAACTTGGGTTCAGGAACGTGCCGAGCATACGCCAGTATCTCGGTAAGGCAACTTGGGTTCAGGAACGGGCCGAGCATATGCCAGTATCTCGGTAAGGCAACTTGGGTTCAGGAAGGGGCCGAGCATACGCCAGTATCTCGGTAAGGCAACTTGGTTTCAGGAAGGGGCCGAGCATACGCCAGTATCTCGGTAAGGTAACTTGGGTTCAGGAACAGGCCGAGCATACGCCAGTATCTCGGTAAGGCAACTTAGTTTCAGGAAGACAAATGTCACAGTAGAGTTGCTTAGACTCAGCAAGCTGATAAACACACAGTTCTTACAGCAGTGGAGTTTAGTACCAACAGCCAAGGAAGTATACAGGTACTCACAGCAGAGGTACTTGGCTTCAGGATAAACAGATGTCACAGTATTGTTGCTTAGACTCAGCAGGCAGATTAACATACAGTTCTTACAGGAGTGGAGTTTAGTACCAACAGCCAAGGAAGTATACAGGTACTCACAGCAAAGGTACTTGGCTTCAGGATAAACAGATGTCACGGTATAGTTGCTTAGACTCAGCAGCCAGTTAAGCTTACAGTTCTCACAGCATGGTGATAGACACAGTAGCCAAGTAAGCATACAGGATACAAAAGAATTGCCAGAATACAAGACAGTCAGTCAGTAGCCAGGAAAGCAGTCCAATCTTTCATAAAGCAAAAAGGGGAATCCAGAAGAATGGTCAATCAGCAAGCCGAGTTCAGATGCCAGGGATCCAACAACAAAACAGGAATTCAGGAAACAGAACAGAGGCAAAAACAAAAGGAAATCAATCACAATGTCAAGGCACCAAATGATTAGTGAAGCAGCCCTTTATAGCAGAGCTGATTAGAAATCTACCTGCAGCTGGCAAGCAGGTGGAGCCAGAGAGTAATCCACTGCAGGTAACAGGTCTCCAAAAAGCTGCAAACATAAACAGATACCTCTGGTGGCACAGGAAAAGAAAAACAGGCTGGGAACCAGGAGTCCCAGGTTCAAATCCAGGCACGGCTGTGACAATCAGCTTTCTTTAGAGGTTGAAAGAGCCCACAGAGTAGGTTCTAAAAGAACTCTTCCTGATGGAACAATGAGAAATAGGATGTGCCTTGTAAAATATCTCAAATTTCAGGATAAAGTTGAATTACTAAGACTGTTTAAAAAAACTGAAATATGTACTCTAGTAAAACATAAGGTATTACTCTTCCAATATTTTTCCAGTGAAACATCTTCCAAGAGAAAATTGATGGCCCCCTTTTGTACACAGTTTATAAACATGGGGTTGAAAGCACGGTTGGTTTATCCAGCCAAAATCCTGTTAGAAGATTATGGGAATAAATTTACATTTACTAACGTTAAGGAGGTAAAAGACTATATTGGAACAAAAGGAGCTTTATAGGTTTAATATCTCCATTGGAGATGATATAATACCTTTATAACAACATAGGATATGTCAGCCTGTTTGCTCAATGAATTGGTGTACTAAAACTTGTAGATGCACAATATTCTTAGTCATGGCAAGAGATCTTTGCCTTGCAGTAATTTTATATGTCTTTTTAGGGTTTTTTTTATTTTATGTATCATATATATATATATATATATATATATATATATATATTTTACTCTCTTCCCCCATCCCGCATGATCAACATTTAAAAAATTAACGGCTAGATTACAAGTCTTGCGTCCCAACGCTGATTTTTAACGCCCACTGGTATTATGAGTCTTGCAGGTATAGGTGTACCGCTCACTTTTTTGGCCAGACTCGAAAATACTGCAAATCCACTTACGTCAATTGCGTATCCTATTTTTTCAATGGGACTTGCATAGCGCCGGTATTATGAGTCTTCCAAAAAGTGAACGGTAGACCCTCTCCTGTCAAGTCTGGTACCGCATTTAAAAGTCAGTAGTTAAGAGTTTTATGGTCTAACTCCGTAGTATAAAACTCTCAACTAAAGTGCTAAAAAGTTCACTAACACCCATAAACTACCTATTAACACCTAAACCGAGCCCCCCCACACATCGCAAACACTATAATAAATATATTAACCCCTAAACTGCCGCACTCCCGCCTCGCAAACACTAGTTAAATTTTATTAACCCCTAATCTGCCGTCCCTAACATCCCTGACACCTACCTACATTTATTAAACCCTAATCTGCTGCCCCTAATGTTGCCGCCACTATATTAAAGTTATTAACCCCTAAATCTAAGTCTAACCCTAACCCTAACACCCCGTAACTTAAATATAATTTAAATAAATCTAAATAAAATTACTACAATTAACTAAATAATTCCTATTTAAAACTAAATACTTACCTATAAAATAAACCATAATCTAGGTACAATATAACTAATAGTTACATTGTAGCTAGCTTAGGGTTTATTTTTATTTTACAGTCAACTTTGTATTTATTTTAACTAGGTAGAATAGTTATTAAATAGTTATTAACTATTTAATAGCTACCTAGTTAAAATAAAGACAAATTTACCTGTAAAATAAAACCTAACCTAAGTTACAATTACACATAACACTACACTACAATTAAATTAATTCCCTAAATTAACTACAATTAAATACAATTAAATACAATTATCTAAAGTACGAAAAAAAGCAAACACTAAATTACGGAAAATAATAAAATAATTACAAGTTTTTTAAACTAATTACACCTAATCTAAGCCCCCCAAAATAATAAAAAGCCCTACCCTATACTAAATTACAAATAGCCCTTAAAAGGGCCTTTTGCGGGACATTGCCCCAAAGTAATCAGCTCTTTTACCTGTAAAAAAAAAGTACAATACCCCCCTCCAACATTAAAACCCACCACCCACACACCCAATCCCCCCTTAATAAAACCTAACACTAACCCCTTGAAGATCACCTTACCTTGAGAAGTCTTCACCCAACTGGGCTGAAGTCCTCGACGAAGCCGGGCGAAGTGGTCCTCCAGATGGGCAGAAGTCTTCATCCAGACGGCATCTTCTATCTTCATCCATCCAGTGCGGAGCAGCTCCATCTTCAAGACATCTGATGCGGAGCATCCTCTTCTTTCTTCGTCCGACGACTGAATGAAGGTTCCTTTAAATGACGTTAGCCAAGATGAATACAACTGTATTTCCGTAAAAAAAAGGCTGGTTCTGGTAGGATCCAGATGTTTTTGAGCAAAATAATGTGGGATTTGGAAGTGTCTTGAAGTGTTTGTGTGGAAAACACTTAAATATGTCTATATCTGTCTAAATTAGACATGGATCCGGCAGGATCCGGCTGTTATTCTGTTAAAAAGTGTTGGTTCTGAAAGGACCCAGATGATATTGTGTAAAAAAAAATTGGTGAATCCAGAAGTGTCTGGATGTGTTTGTGTGGAAAACGCCTACATTTGTGTATATCTGTCTAAATTAGACATGGATCCGGCAGGATCCTGCTGTTGTTCTGTAAAAAGTGTTGGTTCTGAAAGGACCCAGATGTTATTGTGTAAAAAATGGTGGATCCAGAAGTGTCTAGATGTGTTTATGTGGAAAACACTTAAATTTGTCTATATCTGTCTAAACTAGACATGGATCCGACAGGATCCAGCTGTTTTTCTGTAAACAAGTGTTAGTTCTAAAAGGACCCAGATGTTTTGTGTAAAAACATTGGTGGATCTAGAAGTGTCTGGATGTGTTTGTGTGGAAAACAGTTACATTTGTGTATCTCTGTCTAAACTAGACATGAATCCAGCAGGATCCAGCTGTGTTTCTGTAAAAAAAAGTTGGTTCTGAAAGGAGCCAGATGTTTACATGTAAAAAAAAAAAAAAACAATGGTGGATCCAGAAGTGTCTGGAAGTGTTTGTGTAGAAAACACTTAAATTTGTCTATATCTGTCTAAACTAGACATGGATCCATCAGGATCCGGCAGTTTTTCTGTAAAAAAGTGGTGGTTCTGAAAGGACCCAGATGTTTTTGTGTAAAAAATTGGTGGATCCAGAAGTGTTTGCATGTGTTTGTGTGGAAAACCCTTAAATTTGTGTATCTCTGTCTAAATTAGACATGGATCCGGCAGGATCCGGCTGTATTTCTGTAAAAAAATTGTTGGTACTGAAAGGACCCAGATGTTTATGTGTAAAAAAAAAAATGGTGGATCCAGGAGTGTCTGGATGTGTTTGTTTGGAAAACACTTAAATTTGTCTATATCTGTCTAAACTAGACATGGATCCATCAGGATCCGTCTGTTTTTCTGTAATGAAAGTGTTGGTTCTAAAAGGACTCAGATGTTTATGTGTAAAAAATTGGTGGATCCAGAAGTGACTGGATGTGTTTGTGTGCAAAACAGTTAAATTTGTGTATCTCTGTCTAAACTAGACATGGATCCGGTAGGATCTGGCTGTTTTTCTGTTAAAAAGTGTTGGTTCTAAAAGGACCCAGATGTTATTGTGTAAAAAAAAAAATGGTGGACCCAGAAGTGTCTGGATGTGTTTGTGTGGAAAACACTTAAATTTGTGTATCTCTGTCTAAATTAGACATGGATCCAGCAGGATTCGGCTGTTTTTCGGTAAAAAAAGAGTTGGTTCTGAAAGGACCCAGATGTTTATGTGTAAAGAATTGGTGGATCCAGAAGTGTCTGGATGTGTTTGTGTGGAAAACACCTAAATTTGTGTATATCTGTCTAAATTAGACATGGATCCGGCAGGATCCGGCTGTTATTCTGTTAAAAAGTGTTGGTTCTGAAAGGACTCAGATGATATTGTGTAAAAAAAAATTGGTGAATCCAGAAGCGTCTGGATGTGTTTGTGTGGAAAATACCTAAATTTGTGTATATCTGTCTAAATTAGACATGGATCCGGCAGGATCCTGCTGTTGTTCTGTAAAAAAAGTGTTGGTTCAAAAAGGACCCAGATGTTATTGTGTAAAAAATGGTGGATCCAGAAGTGTCTGGATGTGTTTGTGTGGAAAACACCTTACTGTGTGTATATCTGTATAAATTAGACATGGATCCGGCAGGATCCGGATGTTTTTCTGTAAAAATGTGTTGGTTCTGAAAGGACCCAGATGTTTTTGCATAAAAAATTTGTGGATCCAGAAGTGTCTAGATGTGTTTGTGGGGAAAACACTTAAATTTGTCTATATCTGTCTAAACTACACATGGATCCGACAGTATCCTGCTGTTTTTCTGTAAAAAAATGTGTTGGTTCTAAAAGGACCCAGATGTTTTGTGTAAAAAAAAATGGTGGATCCAGAAGTGTCTGGATGTGTTTGTGTGGAAAACACTTAAATTTGTCTTTATCTGTCTAAAATAGACATGGATTCATCAGGATCCGGCAGTTTTTCTGTAAAAAAGTGGTGGTTCTGAAAGGACCCAGATGTTTTTGTGTAAAAAATTGGTGGATCCAGAAGTGTTTGCATGTGTTTGTGTGGAAAACCCTTAAATTTGTGTATCTCTGTCTAAATTAGACATGGATCCGGCAGGATCCGGCTGTATTTCTGTAAAAAAATTGTTGGTTCTGAAAGGACCCAGAGGTTTATGTGTAAAAAAAAAATGGTGGATCCAGGAGTGTCTGGATGTGTTTGTTTGGAAAACACTTAAATTTGTCTATATCTGTCTAAACTAGACATGGATCCATCAGGATCCGTCTGTTTTTCTGTAATGAAAGTGTTGGTTCTAAAAGGACTCAGATGTTTATGTGTAAAAAATTGGTGGATCCAGAAGTGACTGGATGTGTTTGTGTGCAAAACAGTTAAATTTGTGTATCTCTGTCTAAACTAGACATGGATCCGGTAGGATCTGGCTGTTTTTCTGTTAAAAAGTGTTGGTTCTAAAAGGACCCAGATGTTATTGTGTAAAAAAAAAAAAATGGTGGACCCAGAAGTGTCTGGATGTGTTTGTGTGGAAAACACTTAAATTTGTGTATCTCTGTCTAAATTAGACATGGATCCAGCAGTATTCGGCTGTTTTTCGGTAAAAAAAGAGTTGGTTCTGAAAGGACCCAGATGTTTATGTGTAAAGAATTGGTGGATCCAGAAGTGTCTGGATGTGTTTGTGTGGAAAACACCTAAATTTGTGTATATCTGTCTAAATTAGACATGGATCCGGCAGGATCCGGCTGTTATTCTGTTAAAAAGTGTTGGTTCTGGGGGGGCGGAGCCTGGCTGCAGCTAAGATGGCTGCGTAACTCCGGTGCTCTGCAAAGAAGGGCTCTTAAAACAATGACCCGAAGGAGCTAACCTGAGCTACGATAACTAATTTTACATCCTAAAGCAGGCTAAACATTAAAGGCATCTACCGATCGCTGCATATCACCTCTCACTGGTGTATAAGAGACTGCAGGACACTTTGCAGCATGTGGGACGCCACGCTACTTTTCAGGCTACTACACGCTGCTTGAGACATATCGGACTACCACCAGCTTATTAAGACATAACGGCAATATCCTTGATCTCATCTCACCACACTAACCACCTCTACCTGATCCCTGAGGACAGACTACCGCAATCGCCGTGGAAGTGAGACCGAAAACCACCGATAAAAGCAGGGCTCTGTGAATGGCGGTGGCCATCTTGGTAACGCCGCTCCGATAACTCAGGTAACCCTGACACACTCTACAAGTACACAGTGCCTTATCCTAATATTTAATCACCTTAAAACAGCCTGCGGACTACCATACACTTCCTATAAACCAAAAAGAGGGACAAAATAAGGCACCACAATACCCGCCATAATAACTGCGGCCTAATTTGCTTAAGTGGAGAGGACAAGATCGTCATTACAAAGAAGGGGCTTTTACACACACAGTTACAGGGACAGCTAGACGATATACCACCTATAACCCACATAAGACCTATAACAGCTGCCTGTTAATCTTTCAACTTTTATTGAGGATAAGCGTCCCCCTGCTCCCACGCCATCTATTACATGGGAGAGAGAGAGGGGAGATCAAAATATAAACTTTAATACAGTCTGAGAATTACCACTAACTTCTCCAAGAACTTCTTTATGCAGTATATACGGAACCCGTCTGTGCTGAGAAGAATTTAGAAGCATGCATAACTAAAACTGCTTATAGATTGCTGTGTCCCTTAGCAGTCGGACTGCACTTTACCTAACTAACACGTAAAAACAACAGACAACTAGAAGCAGGGTGATTGCAGACGGTGCACATTAGATATTCTGAAAGGTGCTGCAAATAATCTACGGAAGACCACATCCACATTCTTCACTATCTTTTATATCAGAGTTGGATAACCCCTGCTCCTTGTGAAAAATTATTGCTTCTTATAACTAATCTTATAATGATGGCGGCTAGAAGACATACCAAACCTGAAAAAGCCCTGAAGCATGCATCAACAAAATCTCATACTGTATCATCCTTTTTTGCTACAGAACACTCCCTGTCTCCCAATCTCTCTCAAAACAAACATACTTCTACACCAAACATAGAAGAACCTACAACGGAGCTCTCAGCCTCACCTAAACTACCTGACAATATTCCTACATCACTCCTATCTCAATTCGCGACGAAACAAGAGATTTCTTCGATTTTCCGGACATGTTTGCGCGAAGAACTACTAGAAATGAAACAGGACCTGCACAATTTAGGTTCTAGAGTTGACATGCTGGAAGCGGAGACTGAAGAGGTGAGAGAAGATATCCATAGAATTGAGGATAGAACTACAACACATCAGGAAACAATCACCACATTAATGGATAAGATTGACGACCTTGAAAACAGGAGTAGGAGGAAAAACCTGAGGCTACGAGGCATTCCAGAGTCTATCTTACCGAAGGACTTTCATGAATATTTACAATCGTTATTTACCTCCATCAAAGACTCCGCTTACCCAGACGACATACTATGGGTAAGAGCTCACAGAGCACTAAGGCCTAAACCTCCGGATAGTGCCCCTCCCAGGGACATCATTATCAGATTTAAAAATTTCCTTGAAAAAGAGATGCTGCTTAACCAAGCCCGTAGACATCAGCCTGTCAAGTTTAGAGGAAACGTGATACAGTTTTATCAGGACCTTTCTGCCAGAACCCTGCAGATAAGGAAAGAATTTTCCCCGCTCACATCCTTACTCAGGAATAAGAAAATCCCCTACAGGTGGGGTTTCCCTGTTCATCTTATGGTGATCCATAATGACAAACGTTATACCTGCCATACACCTGAAGACACTTCAGCCTTCTGCAGGGATCTAGGCATAGAACAACCTACTATGGACCCCTCCGATCTACCCACTACCCAAACATCATACAAAAGACCACATTCCAACCTACCACGATGGCAAACCAAAGGGACACGCAAAGCACCCGAAGCAAAACAAGGCAAGGTCCGCAAGGCTACACCACCCCAGAAACCTTCTCCACACCCTGATTCGGATGAAGATTGAGTTTAAACCCTACACTGAGAATGGTTACCCAAATTCTGCTTGTTTCTCTTTTTCTCTTTTGGGGGTTTTATTTATTGTTTCCTCTCCTTTATTGGATCTTTATGGACATCCCCACTGACTGGGTGGAACTGGGAAGGTGAGAGAGACGTGGTCAGGTAATATTAAAGACATTTGAAATACTAATATAGTCTCTTTTCCCTCCCCTCCGCCCTCCCTCAATGTATTTGCAATTCCCTTTTTCCTTCGCTCTCTCTCTTTCTTTTGTTGAGATCACTTATAGTATTGTGCTACCTCAGGTCACTCTTATACAGCTAGTCATCACCTCCCAGTTTTCGTTCCATGACAGACCCACTAACTCAAATGTGGTGACTTGCTGGAATAGTGTCAACATAATAAATAAGAGACCCATTCTTTCATATTGTACCCCCACAAAGGACTGGAACTCTAATTTATGTCTATTACTAGACTTAGAGTCGTGTTTGTATTGTTTGTATTGTTGTTTTTGTTACTGTTTTTTTTGTCAAAGTTTTCAGAATATGCTCTTACTGTGTATCATATTATTTTATCTAGAAGATGTGAAGGCTATGATAAGGTTTGTTCCCTTAGCGCAGAAACAACCCACCAACACTCCCAACACAGCTCCTATTTAATATATTATACATTCACTCTCTCACACTTCTTTAAACACTAGACACATGGCTCATAGAAAAAATAAGGAACCATACCCTCTAATAATTTTATCACAAAATGCAAAAGGGTTAAACTCCCCAAGCAAACGCTTCAAAGCACTTGCTGATTTAGCGAGGAGAGGGGCAGATATTATCTACCTACAGGAGACGCATTTTAAAAAACAAAACTATCCAAAATATCTAGGCCGCACATACACCCAACACTACCACAACACAGGCCCCACTAAAAAATGCGGAGTAAGCATTTTACTTAAGAAAACATTGCCCTTCACACTACTAAAGAAAATATCTGACAAGGAAGGCAGACTCCTGGGCTTGGTAGGTCTTCTATATGGTCAACCCATAACCCTAGTAACTATATACGCACCAAATTCCACTCCTAAACCATTTTTTGTCAACTTATTTTCCAAACTACTCGATTCCTCCAAAGGCCCAATCTACCTGGGTGGAGATTTCAACTTCCCAATTCAACCACAACTAGACTGTACTAATCCCCTTACTAGAGGAAACACCAAATTCCTAACATATTTCTGGAAGAACCTTAAAGTACACAACTTACATGATACATGGAGATACATACATCCAGAAACCAGGGATTACACATTTTATTCATACCCAAATAAATCATATAGTCGGATCGATTATATTTTCACTAACCAACTCGGCCTTTCCCAAATCACTAAATGCTCAATCACACCCACCCCTTGGTCAGATCATAGTGCAGTTCAATTACATGTTAATTGGCCGGAACGCAGCACACATTATCACCACTGGACGACACCCTACTGGGTGACACAGATAATGTCATGAAATTGAGCAAAACTCTGGAGGAATACTTTCTTCTTAATGTCCCTTCAACACCAAACCAATTTTCGGTTTGGGAGGCACACAAATGTTTCCTCAGAGGCGAACTTATCAAGCTCAAATCTAAGATCAATAAGGTGAAACAACAAAAATACAAAGCCCTTACCACTAAACTCGCACATATCACCCTACAACACAAGCTCTCTCCAACAGATCCCTCTATCTTAGACGAAATAACAGCTACACGAAAGGCACTAGACGATTATTTACAGATAGAATACCATACCCTTAAACAGAAGACAAACAGCCTATTTCATTTTGAGGGGAATAGAGCAGGTAAATACTTAGCGAGATCACTCCGAAAAAGAAAACTCAAATCATACTTTACTGAAATACACACACCAAATAAACCCCCTCAAAAAACTACCCCAGATATCCTAGAGGCCTTTCACACCTATTACTCAACTCTCTATAACATCCAACCCGAGTCGCCAGCAGACCAGCTTTCTGAAGCCACCCACAATTTTCTTCAAGAATGCCAACTCCCATCCATAAACGACACACAATTAAAAGATATCACCTCATATATTACCCCGCAAGAAATCATATACGCAATCCAGGAATTAAAAACAGGGAAAAGTCCAGGCCCCGATGGGCTCTCAGCTAAATACTACCAGACATTTAGAGACATTTTAGTACCCCACCTAACGAACTTATTTAAATCTATAATAGACGGAGCACAATTTCCCCCCCCCATGCTAGAGGCACATGTGGTGGTACTGCCCAAACCTGGCAAACCACCCACAACACCCTCCAACTTCAGACCCATATCATTGTTAAATTTAGACATCAAGCTATATGCGAAAATTTTGGCCACCCGATTGAACAGAGTCATCCCAGATCTCATTCACACTAATCAGGTGGGCTTTACCCCACGCAGAGAAGCCCGTGATAACACCATGAAAATAATAAATATTATAGAACATGCTAATACCCACCATATCCCATCTATAGTCCTCTCACTTGATGCCGAAAAGGCGTTTGATCGTCTTAGCTGGCCTTTTCTTACTCAGACCCTGAAAAAATTTGGCTTCAATAATCAATTTATCCATATGATTTTTGCACTATATAATAACCCCAAGGCGAAAATAAAGCTGAATGACTCGTTATCTAACCCTTTTCACATTAACAATGGCACCAGACAGGGGTGTCCACTCTCCCCAACTTTATTTATTTTGGCAATGGAGACGCTAGCAACCCAAATCAGGACAATACCTCAGATTTCCGGAATTACCATAGGACAAAAAGAATATAAGGTCTCCCTATACGCAGACGATATCATACTTACTCTCACGAATCTCTCTACTTCTATTCCCTCCATAATGCATCTTTTTCAGAGATATGGAATGCTATCCAATTTCCGCATCAATAACACTAAATCAGAATACATTAACTTAAACTCTCCCCCTGAAGACCTAAATATATTACTAGTGCATAATTTTAAACACCAACCAAAGGCCTTAAAATATTTAGGGATCCTCATTACACCATTTCTGCAGGAGATAATTCCTTTAAACTTTAACCCTCTTAGAAACCACATCAAAACTACTCTATCCTCCTGGTCCAATAAACCAATCTCTTGGTTGGGACGGGTGAATGCCATTAAAATGGTTATACTTCCTAAAATCCTGTACATTTTACAGGCGATACCCAACCCCATTCCCGACTCTACTATCCACTCCTTACAGAAAATTATTAATTCATACATCTGGGGACACAAGCGCCCTAGGATTGCTACGCAAACCTTATACCGCTCTAAATCAGAGGGGGGATTGGGAGTTCCTAATATACTTTTGTATCGTTATGCTACACTCATGACCAGAATAGTAGATTGGTGTAAACATGCCCGACATAAAGAGTGGGTGGGCTTGGAACATGTATCTACAGGAGAGATTCAATTGGGGAGCAGGTGCTGGCTCCCAATAAAACGGGATAAAGGTACATTAGACCCTCCCATTTTAGTGAAGGAAACGCTGAATATATGGGGAAAAATCTTAAAAAAATATAAATCCATTTCTACACCTTGCTCCCCTTTAACTCCCACCATAGGCAACCCCATATTCCCGTCTCAGCTTCCTATTCACTTCACCGACACTCCTAACCTAACTCAAATGATCCCACACTATTCCCTTACACGGGATAGCAAGTTAAAACCTAGAGAGGAAGTGTCCGAGATACTGGGACTATCCCTTAAGGATTGGCTCTCGTACCATCAACTTGTTCATTATTTCACAACACACATAGAGAAACGTAATTTGTCCAGACCATTAACACCATTTGAATCCTTATGCTACCTGCCCCTCCCGGACACGGGTATCCTTTCCATATCTTATAAATTATTGGTTGCAGACAGATCAACTCACCCCCCATCCTACACGATAAGCTGGGAGAAAGAGCTTAATGAACAACAAACACCCAAAACATGGAAAATAATATATACACATATGAGCTCCTTCGCCTCATCCATGAACATAGCGGAAATTAACACAAAACTTCTCTGCAGATGGCACTATACCCCCGACAGATTGGGAAGGTTATTTCCACACACTAACTCCAATTGCTGGAGAGGCTGCACACAACGGGGCACATTCACTCACCTATGGTGGACCTGCCCGATTGCACAAGCATATTGGACAGACATTAGTAGGGAAATACAAATAGTGATAGGGACCTCTCTTCCATTCACACCTTGGACCTTTCTGTTTAACTATCTCCCACAGATAACATGTATACTAAGACTGAAACTAGCCACAATAATGATCAACACAGCCAAACGATATATTCCATATTATTGGAAACAGTCCACCTTACCATCTGTAAAATTCTGGCAAGAGAGGGTGTCCACGGCATTAGCATTGGAACAATATCATTATATAAAACTACGCAAATTAGAAGATTTTCTTTCCATCCGCCTTATATGGGAGGAGTATCTTCCCCCCCCCCACAAAAAAAAAAAAAAACCCCAGCACTACTCGCACTTATTGACAGGTCTCGCACATACACAACCCACGGCAGAGCCCCCCGAGAATCTACGCTAAATAGAACTCAAACCCATCAAATTACACATTACCTTTTGTCTGATCCAATACATAGACCTTCTTACACTGTTCTTCATAGTTTCATAAATAATAGTTATAATTATAATGATAGCTATATTCTGATTTTGTCTGTTCTTTTTGTTTGCATTATTGAATGTTTTATTGGAGAGATGTCAAGTCGCATTACAGAGGAAAAGGACTGCGCCTAATAAAGAACTCTTTTTCACCTCTATTGCAGAGGAACCTCTGTTACATGTAAACAGCTACATGAGAAACCAGTATATAATTATATCTTTGTATTGAACTGAACACATTTTATTATTGTATGCTGCATCTTGACAAAATAAAGTTTCTTTTAAAACAAAAAAAAAAAAAAAAAAAAAAAGTGTTGGTTCTGAAAGGACTCAGATGATATTGTGTAAAAAAAAAATTGGTGAATCCAGAAGCGTCTGGATGTGTTTGTGTGGAAAATACCTAAATTTGTGTATATCTGTCTAAATTAGACATGGATCCGGCAGGATCCGGATGTTTTTCTGTAAAAATGTGTTGGTTCTGAAAGGACCCAGATGTTTTTGCATAAAAAAATTTGTGGATCCAGAAGTGTCTAGATGTGTTTGTGTGGAAAACACTTAAATTTGTCTATATCTGTCTAAACTACACATGGATCCGACAGTATTCTGCTGTTTTTCTGTAAAAAAATGTGTTGGTTCTAAAAGGACCCAGATGTTTTGTGTAAAAAAAAATGGTGGATCCAGAAGTGTCTGGATGTGTTTGTGTGGAAAACACTTAAATTTGTCTATATCTGTCTAAAATAGACATGGATCCATCAGGATACGGCTGTTTTTGTGTAAAAAAGTGATGGTTCTGAAAGGACCCAGATGTTTTTGTGTAAAAAAAATGGTGGATCCAGAAGT
Source organism: Bombina bombina (assembly GCF_027579735.1). Lineage (NCBI taxonomy): Eukaryota > Metazoa > Chordata > Amphibia > Anura > Bombinatoridae > Bombina > Bombina bombina. The sequence goes on from NC_069503.1 coordinate 37,414,763, forward strand.
GTCTGGATGTGTTTGTTTGGAAAAAACTTAAATTTGTGTATCTCTGTCTAAATGAGACATGGATCTGGCAGTGTTGGTACTGAAAGGACCCAGATGTTTTTGTGTAAAAAATTGGTGGATCCAGAAGTGTCTGGATAACAGTTACATTTGTGTATCTCTGTCTAAACTAGACATAGAAAACAGTTAAATTTGTGTATCTCTCTCTAAACTAGACATGTAGGCCTTGATCCAATATACAGCGTCGCCCGCAGAAGCCGGCGACGCCAAAATTTCCGCTGGTTTGGTATCACATATACGGCGTAACATAGAAGTTACGCTCGTATATTTCTCCTTCGCCCGTAGTTTTTTGGGCCATAGGCAGGTATACCAAACCTGCGCAGTTTGGTATTCAATATACAGCGTAAGGACTTACGTGGCGAAAATGGAGAAATCTTACTCCATTTTCACCTTGCCACAAAATGCAGCTGTAGTAAGCCTTACGCTGTCTATTGGAGCCCCGTAACTCCCTAAACTACCTGCCAAATAAAACCTAACACCTAACGCATGCGCGATGTCTATCCACCTGTCAACCGCGATCTGCTAATATAAAACCTAACACCTAACGCATGCGCAATGTCTATCTACCTGTCAACCGCGATCTGCTATATAAAACCTAACACGTAACGCATGCGCAGTGTCTATCTACCTGTCAACAGCGATCCCCCGCCGCAATCCCTAATAAAGTATTTAACCCCTAAACCGCCGCTCCTGGACCCTGCCACCACCTACATTAAAAGTATAACCCCCTAATGTGATCCCCCTACACCGTCGCCAGCTACATTACATACCCCCTAATGTGAGCTCCTACCCTGCCGCCAGCTATATTAAACTACCCCCTAATGTGAGCTCCTTACACCGCCGCCAGCTACATTAAACTACCCCCTAATGTGAGCCCCTTACACGGCCGCCAGCTACATTAAACTACCCCCTAATGTGAGCTCCTACCCCACCGCCAGCTACATTAAATGTATTAACCCCTAATCTAATCCCCCTACACCGCCGCCAGCTATATTAAATACATTAACCCCTAATCTAATCCCCCTAAAGTAATCACCTCTATTACCAGCCCTTAAAAGGGCCTTTTGCGTGACATTGCCCCAAAGTAACAGCTCTATTGCCAGCCCTTAAAAGGGCTTTTTGCGGGGCATGCCCCAAAGAAATCAGCTCTTTTACCAGCCCTTAAAAGGGCTTTTGGCGGGGCATTGTCGCAAGGAAATAAGCTCTTTTGCATCTAATCTAAATCCCCCTACACCGCCGCCATCTATAATAAATATATTACCCCCTAATCTAATCCCCCTACACCACCGCCACCTATATTAAATTTAGTAACCCCTAATCTGACCCCCCTACACCGCTGCCACCTATATTAAATATATTAACCCCTAATCTAATCCCCCTACACCGCCGCCACCTATATTAAATAGATTAACCCCTAATCTAATCCCCCTACTCCGCCGCCAGCTATATTAACTATATTAACCCTAATTATATTAGGGTTAATCTAGTTAATATCGTTATTATATTATATATATATTAAGTATAATAACCCTATCTAACTCTAACATCCCTAACTAAATTCTTATTAAAATAAATCTAATTAATATTAATATTATTAATTAAAATATTCCTATTTAAATCTAAATACTTACCTATAAAATAAACCCTAAGATAGCTACAATGTAATTAATAATTACATTGTAGCTATTTTAGGGTTTACATTTATTTTACAGGTAACTTGGTATTTATTTTAACTAGGTACAATAGCTATTAAATAGTTAATAACTATTTAATAGCTACCTAGTTAAAATAATTACCAATTTACCTGTAGAATAAATCCTAACCTAAGTTACAAATACACCTACACTATCAATAAATTAAATAAACTACAAATATCTAAACTAAACTACAATTAAATACACTAAACTAAATTACAAAAAACAAACAAACATTAAATTACAAAAAATAAAAAAGATTACAAGAATTTTAAGCTAATTACACCTATTCTAAGCCCCCTAATAAAATAACAAAGCCCCCCAAAATAAAAAAATTTCCCTACCCTAATCTAAATTACAAAAGTTAACAGCTTTATTACCAGCCCTTAAAAGGGCCTTTTGTGGGGCATGCCCCAAAGAAATCAGCTCTTTTGCCTGTAAAAAACACCACCCCTCCATTACAACCCACCACCCACATACCCCTATTCAACCCACCCAATCCCCCCTTAAAAAAACCTAAGTCTAACCCCTAAGTGCTCCTTACCTGTCCTGAAGACCGGCGGAGAAGGTCCTGTTCTAGGCGGCGACCTCTTCTTCCAGGCGGCGACCTCTTCTTCTTCCAGGATCCAGCTGGCGCGGAGCGGAGGAGTTGAAGACCGATGACCGCGGAGCTGAAGACCGTCCATCTGGAACTGAAGACCGGCGACGCTGGAACTGAAGATCGGCGACGCTGGAACCGAAGACCTCTGGAACTGAAGACCGGAGCCGGAACGTGGAGGATCCTCTTCATACGATCACCGCCGTACACTGAATAGGAATTCAAGGTACGCGATTAAAAATGGCGTCCCTTGAATTCCTATTGGCTGATTTGAGCCTTCAAATTCAAATCAGCCAATCGGATGCAAGCTACTTTAATTCTATTGGCTGATTTGAATAGCAAATAGAATAAGAGCTACTGTAATTCTATTGGCTGATTAGAATAGCCAATAGAATTACAGTTGCTGTTATTCTATTGGCTATTCAAATCAGCCAATAGAATTAATGTAGCTCGCATCCGATTGGCTGATTTGAATTTGAAGGCTCAAATCAGCCAATAGGAATTCAAGGGATGCCATTTTTAATCGCGTACCTTGAATTCCTATTCAGTGTAAGGCGGCGATCGTATGAAGAGGATCCTCCACGTTCTGGCTCCGGTCTTCAGTTCCAGAGGTCTTCGGTTCCAGCGTCGCCGATCTTCATTTCCAGCATCGCCGGTCTTCAGTTCCAGATGGACGGTCTTCAGCTCCGCGGTCATCGGTCTGTAAGTTATTTGACCTTATCAGTTTACAAGCTTACAGTATATTAATTTAGACAAAACCCCTCTCTGTACATTAACATTTATTAATTCAGGCAGTCTAAGTTCAAACCTTGTTGCTTGCTGGTGTTATAGAACTTGTATATATATATATATACATTTTTGTATATTGATCCCCTTGTAAGTGTGCCAATGTTTTTAACAATTTATAATGTTTTTTAAAAAAAAATTCTTGCACATCTAGGGTTAATGGTTTTCCCTTTAAATAGGTATCTCTTACCTAGTGCTGTAGCCTATGATTAAGCGCCACTAGGGGGCGCGAAACGCGTCAGGCCTTTCTTGTCACACTTTTTCACCCCCCTGTACTTGTGTCTTGCCATATTTGTATACTTTTGAGATTACTTACATTAAAGTATTTTTTGGTTTTCAACTTTAGTGTGAGCCCGCCTGGTTTTTGCAGTGCCTGCCGCTCTCTTTCCTAATTTTACCTTTTGGGCGATCCTGAGTCATATCGCAGGCTACGGCACTCTCTCAGCCTTACTCATTGGAGGACTTCATGTAACTTTCACATTTGCCGGTTCCGGTTCCGGATGCAGCTACACCACGCTCACCTTTGTTTCAGCGTGTAGCAATTTGACTCTCCTAACAGCGCTTGGCAAGCCGTCCGATTACTGAACAACCCAGACCGCCTTCATCTTCATCCGGACTACCTTCTGCAGCTACACACTGTGAGTTAATTTGTTTTTGCTCTCTAGTGTTTTTTTGTAGCGTAAAAGTATTGTTTGTTGGGATAATAGCTAAAGGATCTGTCTGTAATAATCCTTGCTGTACTACGGTTGGGACATTTTAAGTATTCACAACACCGGCATTATCCTTTGAGTAGTTAGCTGGGATATAATCCAAAGGGCAACAAAATAACATACAGTTTCTTTAAAAATGGCAGACACAGACAGGGAGGGTTTGGGATCTGATTTCACCCATTCTATACAGGACTCTGATACTAACAGCAATGTGGAAGAGACTATTGACATGTTTGACATGTATAATAGGGAGGATTTTTTTAATAAAATTTTCTCTAAAGCTGAAAGTGATATTGAGGAGTCTAGCTTAAAAGCCAATTTCAAAGCCTTACAAAACATTCTAATCTCTGATTTACGCCTGATGTGGGATATTGTAGCATTTAATAAATATGTGGAAGCGGAGAGAATCCCAAGGGGTCTTAGAATTAAGAAATATCCATCTTTTGACTTTGAAGATCCTCTGGATATGGATGATTGGAATATAGCACTCACAGAGTGCTCATTTAAACTCATCAAGGTATTGATTAGAGTTAAAGAGAAAAAAAGAACGAAGCTCAAAATTGAAGTGGATAATATTAAAGAGGACCTCAAACCTTTGGAAGTAAGCTCCAAATATTTAGAGCATAAGAAGAAACTGGATGAGACCCTTAAGAGATGTGATCAGGAACAAGCCTCTAGAAAGGGAACAAAATTTATACGTGACAAAGATGACTATGATCAGGACAAAGTTTATAACTGGGCAGAGGTGCGCCAACAGCAACGTGAACGAAAAAACAAATCGTGGAAAATCAAACAACAGATGAAAAATAAGCACAAAGAAAAAGAAAATGATAAGGATTTAATTAAGCAAATTCCTAAATCTATTCTTAAAAATAAGAACAAGAAAGCCAGGAAAGTGGCATTCAGTGCTTCAGAGGGAGAGTCCACGGATTCAGAAGCTAACATCTCAGCAGTTTCCTCTATTTCTTCTTTCTGCTCCTCGACTGCTTCATCTTCTCCTGCTTCTTCTCCTCCTTCTTCTCCTATTCCTCCACCCTCATGTGCTTTTTTACAGGTGCAGTTGGGGGAAGATTTGGAAGAACAACCGGCGACACGTTTGAAAATAAAGAAAAGTTCAGAAAAAGGAAAAAATACAGAAGAAGATGGCGTAAAGGAAGAAAAAAGAAAGATCAAGATGAAAAGGGGGCAGAAGCAATAATTCCAACATCACTACACACGGAAGAAGGACTTAATGTTATTAATATTTCAAAACATCAGTTGAAAGATAGTGAAATTGCTGTGTTATCAAAAGGTTTGGGCTTTGCTCCAACTAATAGGCTTTCATGCTTTAATACACTTTTGGATGTGAACAAATTTATACGAAAGCTGTCTTTGAAAAGGTTTTTTGCTTTGTCTAATACCAATGATACTCAGGATAATATAGAGTTGCCTATGCCGAAGTCTAATGTAGTTTCTCCACATTTACCATTTACAGATGCGTGCTCTGTAGCAACACTTAATGAGTTATACAATGTGGGGGGCACTGACCAGGAGAGCTCAACAGAAAAACTAGAAAGACCAAATAAATATAGGTCTAAGTTTTATCCTATCAACTTTAGGGGCCCTATGGTCAATGCCTACCACAGATTAGTCCAAGAAGACATACTTAAACTTGAAGCTGATGTCAGTACAGGCGGCGATGCTGCCACCCAGAATCTGAAATTTAAAGAGCGTTTAGCTATCAATACTTTGAAAAATAATGATGACATTGTCATTAGAAATTCGGATAAGGGTGGCAGCATCGTTGTCATGGATAAATCATACTACTTTGAAGAGGCCCAGAGGCAGCTCTCAGATAATAGTGTCTATAGGTTGTTGCCATACAACCCAGTACACACCTTTAAAAAAGAAATGGCTAAGCTTGTTGCCGATGGAGTTATCTTGGGCATTTTCAAAGAAGAGGATGTAGACTTATTAATTCCAGAACACCCAATTACTCCCCTGTTCCATCATGTACCCAAAATACATAAGAACATACAACACCCACCGGGCAGGCCTATTATTGCGGGCATAGGGTCTTTACTGGAACCTTTAGGAGAATGGGTAGACACTATACTACAACCCATTGCACAAAGACAACTTAGCTACTTAAGAGACACATCTCACTTGCTAACAACATTGGACACCATTCAATGGCAGTCCAATTACAGTTGGATAACTGCAGATTAGCGGCTAGATTTGGAGTTTGGCGGTAAAAGGGCTGTTAACGCTCCGCGGGTTTTTTTCTGGCCGCACCATAAATTTAACTCTGGTATCGAGAGTTCAAACAAATGCTGCGTTAGGCTCCAAAAAAGGAGCGTAGAGCATATTTAGCGCAAATGCAACTCTCGATACCAGAGTTGCTTACGGACGCGGCCGGCCTCAAAAACGTGCTCGTGCACGATTCTCCCATAGGAAACAATGGGGCTGTTTGAGCTGAAAAAAAACCTAACACCTGCAAAAAAGCAGCGTTCAGCTCCTAACGCAGCCCCATTGTTTCCTATGGGGAAACACTTCCTACGTCTGCACCTAACACTCTAACATGTACCCCGAGTCTAAACACCCCTAGCCTTACACTTATTAACCCCTAATCTGCCGCCCCCGCTATCGCTGACCCCTGCATTACACTTTTAACCCCTAATCTGCCGCTCCGTAAACCGCCGCCACCTACGTTATCCCTATGTACCCCTAATCTGCTGCCCTAACATCGCCGACCCCTATGTTATATTTATTAACCCCTAATCTGCCCCCCACAACGTCGCCGACACCTACCTACACTTATTAACCCCTAATCTGCCGAGCGGACCTGAGCGCTACTATAATAAAGTTATTAACCCCTAATCCGCCTCACTAACCCTATCATAAATAGTATTAACCCCTAATCTGCCCTCCCTAACATCGCCGACACCTACCTTCAATTATTAACCCCTAATCTGCCGACCGGAGCTCACCGCTATTCTAATAAATGTATTAACCCCTAAAGCTAAGTCTAACCCTAACACTAACACCCCCCTAAGTTAAATATAATTTTTATCTAACGAAATAAATTAACTCTTATTAAATAAATGATTCCTATTTAAAGCTAAATACTTACCTGTAAAATAAATCCTAATATAGCTACAATATAAATTACATTTATATTATAGCTATTTTAGGATTAATATTTATTTTACAGGTAACTTTGTATTTATTTTAACCAGGTACAATAGCTATTAAATAGTTAAGAACTATTTAATAGTTACCTAGTTAAAATAATTACAAATTTACCTGTAAAATAAATCCTAACCTAAGATATAATTAAACCTAACACTACCCTATCAATAAAATAATTAAATAAACTACCTACAATTACCTACAATTAACCTAACACTACACTATCAATAAATTAATTAAACACAATTGCTACAAATAAATACAATTAAATAAACTATCTAAAGTACAAAAAATAAAAAAGAACTAAGTTACAGAAAATAAAAAAATATTTACAAACATAAGAAAAATATTACAACAATTTTAAACTAATTACACCTACTCTAAGCCCCCTAATAAAATAACAAAGACCCCCAAAATAAAAAATTCCCTACCCTATTCTAAAATACAAAAATTACAAGCTCTTTTACCTTACCAGCCCTGAACAGGGCCCTTTGCGGGGCATGCCCCAAGAATTTCAGCTCTTTTGCCTGTAAAAAAAAACATACAATACCCCCCCCCCAACATTACAACCCACCACCCACATACCCCTAATCTAACCCAAACCCCCTTAAATAAACCTAACACTAATCCCCTGAAGATCTTCCTACCTTGTCTTCACCATCCAGGTATCACCGATCCGTCCTGGCTCCAAGATCTTCATCCAACCCAAGCGGGGTTGGCGATCCATAATCCGGTGCTCCAAAGTCTTCCTCCTATCCGACAAGAAGAGGATATCCGGACCGGCAAACATCTTCTCCAAGCGGCATCTTCTATGTTCTTCCATCCGATGACGACCGGCTCCATCTTGAAGACCTCCAGCGCGGATCCATCCTCTTCTTCCGACGACTAGACGACGAATGACGGTTCCTTTAAGGGACGTCATCCAAGATGGCGTCCCTCGAATTCCGATTGGCTGATAGGATTCTATCAGCCAATCGGAATTAAGGTAGGAATTTTCTGATTGGCTGATGGAATCAGCCAATCAGAATCAAGTTCAATCCGATTGGCTGATCCAATCAGCCAATCAGATTGAGCTCGCATTCTATTGGCTGATCGGAACAGCCAATAGAATGCGAGCTCAATCTGATTGGCTGATTGGATCAGCCAATCGGATTGAACTTGATTCTGATTGGCTGATTCCATCAGCCAATCAGAAAATTCCTACCTTAATTCCGATTGGCTGATAGAATCCTATCAGCCAATCGGAATTCGAGGGACGCCATCTTGGATGACGTCCCTTAAAGGAACCGTCATTCGTCGTCTAGTCGTCGGAAGAAGAGGATGGATCCGCGCTGGAGGTCTTCAAGATGGAGCCGGTCGTCATCGGATGGAAGAACATAGAAGATGCCGCTTGGAGAAGATGTTTGCCGGTCCGGATGTCCTCTTCTTGCCGGATAGGAGGAAGACTTTGGAGCACCGGATTATGGATCGCCAACCCCCGCTTGGGTTGGATGAAGATCTTGGAGCCAGGACGGATCGGTGATACCTGGATGGTGAAGACAAGGTAGGAAGATCTTCAGGGGATTAGTGTTAGGTTTATTTAAGGGGGTTTGGGTTAGATTAGGGGTATGTGGGTGGTGGGTTGTAATGTTGGGGGGGGGGTATTGTATGTTTTTTTTTACAGGCAAAAGAGCTGAAATTCTTGGGGCATGCCCCGCAAAGGGCCCTGTTCAGGGCTGGTAAGGTAAAAGAGCTTGTAATTTTTGTATTTTAGAATAGGGTAGGGAATTTTTTATTTTGGGGGTCTTTGTTATTTTATTAGGGGGCTTAGAGTAGGTGTAATTAGTTTAAAATTGTTGTAATATTTTTCTTATGTTTGTAAATATTTTTTTATTTTCTGTAACTTAGTTCTTTTTTATTTTTTGTACTTTAGATAGTTTATTTAATTGTATTTATTTGTAGCAATTGTGTTTAATTAATTTATTGATAGTGTAGTGTTAGGTTAATTGTAGGTAATTGTAGGTAGTTTATTTAATTATTTTATTGATAGGGTAGTGTTAGGTTTAATTATATCTTAGGTTAGGATTTATTTTACAGGTAAATTTGTAATTATTTTAACTAGGTAACTATTAAATAGTTCTTAACTATTTAATAGCTATTGTACCTGGTTAAAATAAATACAAAGTTACCTGTAAAATAAATATTAATCCTAAAATAGCTATAATATAAATGTAATTTATATTGTAGCTATATTAGGATTTATTTTACAGGTAAGTATTTAGCTTTAAATAGGAATCATTTATTTAATAAGAGTTAATTTATTTCGTTAGATAAAAATTATATTTAACTTAGGGGGGTGTTAGTGTTAGGGTTAGACTTAGCTTTAGGGGTTAATACATTTATTAGAATAGCGGTGAGCTCCGGTCGTCAGATTAGGGGTTAATAATTGAAGGTAGGTGTCGGCGATGTTAGGGAGGGCAGATTAGGGGTTAATACTATTTATGATAGGGTTAGTGAGGCGGATTAGGGGTTAATACATTTATTATAGTAGCGCTCAGGTCCGCTCGGCAGATTAGGGGTTAATAAGTGTAGGTAGGTGTCGGCGACGTTGTGGGGGGCAGATTAGGGGTTAATAAATATAACATAGGGGTCGGCGATGTTAGGGGCAGAAGATTAGGGGTACATAGGGATAACGTAGGTGGCGGCGCTTTGCGGTCGGAAGATTAGGGGTTAATTATTTTAAGTAGCTTGCGGCGACGTTGTGGGGGGCAAGTTAGGGGTTAATAAATATAATATAGGGGTCGGCGGGGTTAGGGGCAGCAGATTAGGGGTACATAAGTATAACGTAGGTGGCGGTCGGCAGATTAGGGGTTAAAAATTTTAATCGAGTGGCGGCGATGTGGGGGGACCTCGGTTTAGGGGTACATAGGTAGTTTATGGGTGTTAGTGTACTTTAGGGTACAGTAGTTAAGAGCTTTATAAACCGGCGTTAGCCAGAAAGCTCTTAACTCCTGCTTTTTTCAGGCGGCTGGAATCTTGTCGTTAGAGCTCTAACGCTCACTGCAGAAACGACTCTAAATACCAGCGTTAGAAAGATCCCATTGAAAAGATAGGCTACGCAAATGGCGTAGGGGGATCTGCGGTATGGAAAAGTCGCGGCTGTAAAGTGAGCGTTAGACCCTTTAATCACTGACTCCAAATACCAGCGGGCGGCCAAAACCAGCGTTAGGAGCCTCTAACGCTGGTTTTGACGGCTACCGCCGAACTCTAAATCTAGGCCATAGTTTCTTTATATACCAGCATACCCCAGCACTCAGGCATTAGTGCTGTGGATTATTTTTTAAAGAGAGAAACAAACTTGAGTGATCAGGAAAGATACTACATATGTGAAATTTTACAATTTTTGCTCTCGCATAATTATTTTATGTTCAATAAAGAGTACTACTTACAAATAAGGGGGACCGCCATGGGGGCAAAATTTGCCCCGGCATTTGCCAATATTTATGTTTCATGGTGGGAATTAACATATGTTTTTTCAAGTAATAACCCTTGGATGGATGAAGTAGTTCTTTTTGTTCGTTACATAGATGATTTGCTTATGATAGTTAACAATGAGAAGAAATCTGTTGTTTTGGATGATTTACTGTCTTATCTAAGTGATAACTTAATGGGTTTGCAATTTACAGGTGAATAAAATGGGTTGCAAATCAACTACTTAGATTTAACATTGAAAATCATAGATAATCAAATTGTGACCCAAACATACAGGAAACCAGTAGCAGGAAACACCATACTGCATGCGGCATCACAGCACCCAGAACATGTAAAGAAAGCTATACCAAGAGGGCAGTTTATTAGGCTACGTAGGAATACGAAAAGCGATCTTATATATGAAACACAGTCTCTAGAATTGAAAGAGAGGTTAATTAAGAGAGGTTACAACCCAAGAAAACTTGAACAATCGAGACTGGCAGTAAAAAAGTATAAGAATAAACCTATTAACAACAAAAACGAGTCTAAACTGGGCACTAATGAGAGTATTATTTTTACCACAGAATACTCAATGCATTACAATGCTGTGGTTAAAATCTTAAAGAAACATTCCCATTTATTATTGGGAGATGACATTCTTAAACCTCTGGTAAAAAATTTCAGGTATGTCCCGAAAAAACCCAAGACATTGGGGAAGGTACTTTCTCCTAGTTTGGTCTTGGATACTAAAAGTATCCCGTCAGGGGATTGGCTATCTAGAAAGGGAGTTCACAAATGTGGAAGTAGGGATTGCAATACTTGCCCTAACCTTATTAAAGGCACTCAATTCTCCTCTAGTGTAGATCATAAACAATATGTTATAGATTTTTATGCTAACTGCAAAACTAAGTTTGTTATTTACCTTCTGACTTGTAATATTTGTAAATGTCAATACGTGGGAAAAACCTCACGTGAAGTCAGAACAAGGTTTGGAGAACATATGAGAGATGTCAAAAATGATTGTAAGGACTCTGCAGTAGCAGGTCATTTTAATGGTTTACATTTCACACATTTGGCAGATATGTCTGTTCAGATTATAGACATAGCTAGAATTCCTATTAGAGGAGGTAATAGACAACATATATTAGATAAAAAGGAAATATTTTGGATAATAAAACTAAACACACGTCAACCCTTTGGAATGAACAAAGAATGTGATGTAAATTACCTAATAGACAATTAAGTTCTGTTGGATAGACATATAATATAGTTTATTATCTATATATACCTTTTTCATTTCTCATTTCTATCATTTCTATTATTAAAATTAAGCAATTTGACCTTATCAGTTTACAAGCTTACAGTATATTAATTTAGACAAAACCCCTCTCTGTACATTAACATTTATTAATTCAGGCAGTCTAAGTTCAAACCTTGTTGCTTGCTGGTGTTATAGAACTTGTATATATATATATATACATTTTTGTATATTGATCCCATTGTAAGTGTGCCAATGTTTTTAACAATTTATAATGTTTTTTTTTAAAAATTTCTTGCACATCTAGGGTTAATGGTTTTCCCTTTAAATAGGTATCTCTTACCTAGTGCTGTAGCCTATGATTAAGCGCCACTAGGGGGCGCGAAACGCGTCAGGCCTTTCTTGTCACACTTTTTCACCCCCCTGTACTTGTGTCTTGCCATATTTGTATACTTTTGAGATTACTTACATTAAAGTATTTTTTGGTTTTCAACTTTAGTGTGAGCCCGCCTGGTTTTTGCAGTGCCGGCCGCTCTCTTTCCTAATTTCACCACCCACATACCCCTATTCAACCCACCCAATCCCCCCTTAAAAAAACCTAAGTCTAACCCCCAAGTGCTCCTTACCTGTCCTGAAGACCGGCGGAGAAGGTCCTGTTCTAGGCGGCGACCTCTTCTTCCAGGCGGCGACCTCTTCTTCTTCCAGGATCCAGCTGGCGCGGAGCGGAGGAGTTGAAGACCGTCCATCTGGAACTGAAGACCGGCGACGCTGGAACTGAAGATCGGCGACGCTGGAACCGAAGACCTCTGGAACTGAAGACCGGAGCCGGAACGTGGAGGATCCTCTTCATACGATCACCGCCGTACACTGAATAGGAATTCAAGGTACGCGATTAAAAATGGCGTCCCTTGAATTCCTATTGGCTGATTTGAGCCTTCAAATTCAAATCAGCCAATCGGATGCAAGCTACTTTAATTCTATTGGCTGATTTGAATAGCAAATAGAATAAGAGCTACTGTAATTCTATTGGCTGATTAGAATAGCCAATAGAATTACAGTTGCTGTTATTCTATTGGCTATTCAAATCAGCCAATAGAATTAATGTAGCTCGCATCCGATTGGCTGATTTGAATTTGAAGGCTCAAATCAGCCAATAGGAATTCAAGGGATGCCATTTTTAATCGCGTACCTTGAATTCCTATTCAGTGTAAGGCGGCGATCATATGAAGAGGATCCTCCACGTTCTGGCTCCGGTCTTCAGTTCCAGAGGTCTTCGGTAAAAGCGTCGCCGATCTTCATTTCCAGCATCGCCGGTCTTCAGTTCCAGATGGACGGTCTTCAGCTCCGCGGTCATCGGTCTTCAACTCCTCCGCTCCGCACCGGCTGGATCCTGGAAGAAGAGGTCGCCGTCTGGAACAGGGCCTTCTCCGCCGGTCTTCAGGACAGGTAAGGAGCACTTGGGGGTTAGACTTAGGTTTTTTTAAGGGGGAATAAGTGGGTTAGAATAGGGGTATGTGGGTGGTGGGTTGTAATGGGGGGGTGTTGTTTTTTTACAGGCAAAAGAGCTGATTTCTTTGGGGCACAAAAGGCCCTTTTAAGGGCTGGTAATAGAGCTGTTAACTTTTGTAATTTAGATTAGGGTAGGGATTTTTTTTTTATTTTGGGGGGCTTTGTTATTTTATTAGGGGGCTTAGAATAGGTGTAATTAGCTTAAAATTCTTGTAATCTTTTTTTATTTTTTGTAATTTAGTGTTTGTTTTTTCTGTAATTTAGTTTAGTGTATTTAATTGTAGTTTAGATATTTGTAGTTTATTTAATTTATTGATAGTGTAGGTGTATTTGTAACTTAGGTTAGGATTTATTTTACAGGTAAATTGGTAATTATTTTAACTAGGTAGCTATTAAATAGTTATTAACTATTTAATAGCTATTGTACCTAGTTAAAATAAATACCAAGTTACCTGTAAAATAAATATAAACCCTAAAATAGCTACAATGTAATTATTAATTACATTGTAGCTATCTTAGGGTTTATTTTATAGGTAAGTATTTAGATTTAAATAGGAATATTTTAATTAATAATATTAATTAGATTTATTTTAATAAGAATTTAGTTAGGGATGTTAGAGTTAGATAGGGTTATTATACTTAATATATATATATATATATATATAATATAATAACGATATTAACTATATTAACCCTAATATAATTAGGGTTAATATAGTTAATATATATAATATAATAACTATATTAACTAGATTAACCCTAATATAATTAGGGTTAATATAGCTGGCGGCGATGTAGGGGGATTAGATTAGGGGTTAATCTATTTAATATAGGTGGCGGCGGTGTAGGGGGATTAGATTAGGGTGTTAATATATTTAATATAGGTGGCGGCGGTGTAGGGGGGTTAGATTAGGGGTTACTAAATTTAATATAGGTGGCGGCGGTGTAGGGGGATTAGATTAGGGGGTAATACATTTATTATAGGTGGCGGCGGTGTAGGGGGATTTAGATTAGATGCAAAAGAGCTGATTTCTTTGTGACAATGCCACGCCAAAAGCCCTTTTAAGGGCTGGTAAAAGAGCTGATTTCTTTGGGGCATGCCCCGCAAAAAGCCCTTTTAAGGGCTGGCAATAGAGCTGTTACTTTGGGGCAATGTCACGCAAAAGGCCCTTTTAAGGGTTGGTAATAGAGGTGATTACTTTAGGGGGATTAGATTAGGGGTTAATGTATTTAATATAGCTGGCGGCGGTGTAGGGGGATTAGATTAGGGGTTAATTAATTTAATATAGCTGGCGGCGGTGTAGGGGGATTAAATTAGGGGTTAATTAATTTAATATAGCTGGCGGCGGTGTAGGGGGATTAAATTAAGGGTTAATAATTTTAATATAGCTGGTGGCGGGGTAGGAGCTCACATTAGGGGGTAGGTAATATAGATGGCGGAGGTGTAAGGGGCTCACATTAGGGGGTAGTTAATATAGATGGTATAGATGGCAGCAGTGTAAGGGGCTCACATTAGGGGGTAGGTAATATAGATGGCGGCGGTGTAAGGGGCTCACATTAGGGGGTAGGTAATATAGATGGCGGCGGTGTAAGGGGCTCACATTAGGGGTAGGTAATATAGATGGCGGCGGTGTAGGAGCTCACATTAAGGGGTAATATAGATAATGTAGGTGGCGGCAGGGTCCGGGAGCGGCGGTTTAGGGGTTAATAACTTTATTAGGTGCGGCGGGGTCCGGGAGCGGCGGTTTAGGGGTTAATACATTTATTATTATTAGGAGAGTGAGGGGGATAGCGGATAGAGGGTTAGACGTGTCGGGCTATGTTTGGGAGGCGTGTTAGACAGTACGGGTGATTTAATAACTTAGTCAGGTGTTTTATGCGGCGGCAGTTTCTAAAGTGCCGCAAGTCACTGGCGACTCCAGAAATTTGTACTTACGCAGATTTCTGGACATCGCTAGTTTGTGAGACTTACGGCATTTTAGCCTCTGACGGCGCCGTATATGGGATAGCTCGAGTTGCGAGCTGAAACTACGGGCGGCGCAGGTTTCCACACTTGCGCCATATATCAGATCACGCCCGTATCCGGCAGGAGCCGGCAGTTTTTCTGTAAAAAAAAAAGTGTTGGTTCTGAAAGGACCCAAATGTTTAAGTTTAAAAAAAAAATGGTGGATCCAGAAGTGTCTGGATGTGTTTGTGTCAAAAACACTTAAATCTGTCTATATCTGTCTAAACTAGACATGGATCCGACAGGATCCGGCTGTTTTTCTGTAAAAAAAGTGTTGGTTCTAAAAGGACCCAGATGTTTTGTGTAAAAAAATTGGTGGATACAGACGTGTCTGGATGTGTTTGTGTGGGAAACACTTAAATTTGTCTATATCTGTCTAAACTAGACATGGATCCGTCAGGATCCGGATGTTTTTCTGTAAAAAAGTGTTGGTTCTGAAAGGACCCAGATGTTTTTGTGTAAAAATTGGTGGATCTAGAAGTGTCTGGAAGTGTTTGTTAGGAAAAAAAACATAAATTTGTGTATCTCTGTCTAAATTAGACATGGATCCGTCAGTGTTTGGTACTGAAAGGACCCAGATGTTTTTGTGTAAAAAATTGGTGGATCCAGAAGTGTCTGGATGTGTTTGTTTGCAAAACAGTTAAATTTGTGTATCTCTGTCTAAACTAGACATGGAAAACAGTTAAATTTGTGTATCTCTCTCTAAACTAGACATGTGTCCAGCAAGAGCCGGCTGTTTTTCTGTAAAAAAAAAAAAAAAATGTTGATTCTGAAAGGACCCAAATGTTTATGTTTAAAAAAAAAATGGTGGATACAGAAGTGTCTAGATGTGTTTGTGTGGAAAACACTTAAATTTGTCTATATCTGTCTAAACTAGACATGGATCCGTCAGGATCCGGATGTTTTTCTGTAAAAAAGTGGTGGTTCTGAAAGGACCCAGATGTTTATGTGTAAAAAAAAAAAAGGAGGATCCAGAAGTGTCTAGATGTGTTTGTGTGGAAAACACTTAAATTTGTGTATATCTGTCTAAACTAGACATGGATCCGATAGGATCTGGCTGTTTTTCTGTAAAAAAAAAGTGCTGGCTCTGGAAGGACCCAGATGTTTATGTGTAAAAAAAAAAATGGTGGATCCAGAAGTGTCTGGATGTGTTTGTGTGGAAAACAGTTAAATTTATGTATCTCTGTCTAAACTAGACATGGATCCAGCAGGATCTGTAAAAAAAAGTGTTGGTACTAAAAGGAGCCAGATGTTTTTTTGTAAACAATTGGTGGATCCAAAAGTGTCTGGATATGTTTGTGTGGAAAACACTTACATTTGTGTATCTCTGTCTAAATTAGACATGGATCTGTCAGGATCCGGCTGTTTTTCTGTAAAAAAAGTGTTGGTTCTGAAAGGACCCAGATGTTTTTGTGTAAAAAATTGGTGGATCCAGAAGTGAATTGATGTGTTTGTGTGGAAAACAGTTAAATTTGTGTATCTCTGTCTAAACTAGACATGGATCCGGCAGGAAATGTTGGTTCTGAAAGGAGCCAGATGTTTACGTGTAAAAAAAAAAAATGGTGGATCCAGAAGTGTCTGGATGTGTTTGTGTGGAAAACACTTAAATTTGTCTATATCTGTCTAAAATAGACATGGATCCATCAGGATACGGCTGTTTTTCTGTAAAAAAGTGATAGTTCTGAAAGGACCCAGATATTTTTTTGTAAAAAAATGGTGGATCCAGAAGTGTCTGGATGTGTTTGTTTGGAAAAAACTTAAATTTGTGTATCTCTGTCTAAATGAGACATGGATCCGGCAGTGTTGGTACTGAAAGGACCCAGATGTTTTTGTGTAAAACATGCAAGATAACAAGACAATGCAATAGCACTTAGTCTGAACTTCAAATGAGTAGTAGATATTTTTATAACGAATTTCAGTTATGTATATTTCCACTCCCCTTGTACCATGTGATGGCAATCAGCCAATCACAAATGCATATACGTATTGTCTGTGAATTCTTGCACATGCTCAGTAGGATCTGGTGACTCAAAAATTGTAAATATAAAAGACTGTGCACATTTTTTTTAATGGAAGTAAATTGGAAAGTTGTTAAAAATTACATGCTGTATCTGAATCATGAAAATTTTATTTAACCTGAGTGTCCCTTTAAATTTGTGTGTCTGTCTAAACTAGATATGGATCCAGCAGGATCCAGCTGTTTTTCTGTAAAAGAAAAAGTGATGGTTCTGAAAGGACCCAGATGTTTTTGTGTAAAAAATTGGGGGATCCAGAAGTGTCTGGATGTGTTTGTGTGGAAAACACTTAAATCTGTCTATATCTGTCTAAACTAGACATGGATACGACAGGATCCGGCTGTTTTTCTGTAAAAAAAAAGTGTTGGTTCTAAAAGGACTGGGTTTTGTGTAAAAAAAATTGGTGGATCCAGAAGTGTCTGGATGTGTTTGTGTGGAAAACACTTAAATTTATGTATCTCTGTCTAAATTAGACATGGATCCGTCCGGATCCAGATGTTTTTCTGTAAAAAAAGTGTTGGTTCTGAAAGGACCCAGATGTTTTTGTGTAAAAATTGGTGGATCCAGAAGTGTCTGTATGTGTTTGTGTGGAAAACACTTAAATCTGTCTATATCTGTCTAAACTGTTTTTCTGTAAAAAAGAAAAAAAAAAGGGTTTGTTCTAAAAGGACCCAGATGTTTTGTGTAAAAAAAAATTGGTGGATCCAGAAGTGTCTGGATGTGTTTGTGTGGAAAACACCTAAATCTGTCTATATCTGTCTAAACTAGACATGGATCCGACAGGATCCGGCTGTTTTTCTGTAAAAAAAAGTGTTGGTTCTAAAAGGACCCAGATGTTTTGTGTAAAAAATTTGGTGGATCCAGAAGTGTCTGGATGTGTTTGTGTGGAAAACAGTTAAATTTGTGTATCTCTGTCTAAACTAGACATGGATCCAGCAGGATCCAGCTGTTTTTCTGTAAGAAAAAAGTGTTGGTTCTGAAACGACCCAGATGTTTTTGTGTAAAAAATTGGTGGATCAAGAAGTGTCTGGATGTGCTTGTGTGGAAAACACTTAAATCTGTCTATATCTGTCTAAACTAGACATGGATACGACAGGATCCGGCTGTTTTTCTGTAAAAAAAGTGTTGGTTCTAAAAGGACCCAGATGTTTTGTGTAAAAAATTTGGTGGATCCAGAAGTGTCTGGATGTGTTTGTGTGGAAAACACTTAAATTTATGTATCTCTGTTTAAATTAGACATGGATCCGTCAGGATCCGGATGTTTTTCTGTAAAAAAGTGTTGGTTCTGAAAGGACCCAGATGTTTTTGTGTAAAAATTGGTGAATCCGGAAGTGTCTGTATGTGTTTGTTTGGAAAAACACAAATTTGTGTATCTCTGTCTAAATTAGACATGGATCCGGCAGTGTTGGTACTGAAAGGACCCAGATGTTTTTGTGTAAAAAATTGGTGGATCCAGAAGTGTCTGGATGTGTTTGTTTGGAAAACAGTTACATTTGTGTATCTCTGTCTAAATGAGACATGGATCCGGCAGTGTTGGTACTGAAAGGACCCAGATGTTTTGTGTAAAAAATTTGGTAGATCCAGAAGTGTCTGGATGTGTTTGTGTGGAAAACAGTTAAATTTGTGTATCTCTGTCTAATCTAGACATGGATCCAGCAAAATCCAGCTGTTTTTCTGGGAAAAAAAGTGTTTATTCTGAAAGGACCCAGATGTTTTTGTGTAAAAAATTGGTGGATCCAGAAGTGTCTGGATGTGTTTGTGTGGAAAACAGTTAAATTTGTCTATATCTGTCTAAACTAGTCATGGATCCGTCAGCCAATAGAATGCAAGCTCAATCCTATTGGCTGATTGCATCAGCCAATAGGATTTTTTCTACCTTAATTCCGATTGGCTGATAGAATTCTATCAGCCAATCGGAATTGAAGGGACGCCATCTTGGATGACGTCACTTAAAGGTACCGTCATTTAGTGTTAATCTTCGGAAGGAAGAGGATGCTCCGCGTCGGATGTCTTGAAGATGGACCCGCTCCACTCTGGATAGAGGAAGTTAGAAGATGCCGTCTGGATGAAGACTTCTGCCCGTCTGGAGGACCACTTCTTCCCGGATATGATGAAGACTTCTGGCTGTCTGGAGGACCACTTCTGCCCGGTTGGGTGAAGACATCTCAAGGTAGGGTGATCTTCAAGGGGTTAGTGTTAGGTTTTATTAAGGGGGGATTGGGTGGGTTTTAGAGTTAGTGATGTCGCAAACTTAAAAATTTCGGGTTCGCGGACGGCGGACTCTAACTTCCGGTATTGTTCACGAACCGTCATTGACTTCAATAGACAGGCGAACTTTAAAACCCACAAGGACTCTTTCTGGCCACAATAGTGATGGAAAAGTTGTTTCAAGGGTACTAACACCTGGACTGTGGCATGCTGGAGGGAGATCCATGTCAAAACTCCCATGGAAAATTACATAATTGATGCAGAGTCTGCTTTTAACCCATAAAGGGCCTTAATCACCTAACATTAATAAATTGTTTGCAATAACGTGCTTTAAAACATCAGTTATGATGTCGTATCGATCAGGTATTGTAAGGGTTACGCCCTGTTACGGTTACCCTTAGTCTCGCTGAGAGATGGACCGCTTAGTAGCCTGGATCCCTATTGCTAAAGAGGGGAGAAGCTGCTTTCCATAGTATTCTATATGAGTCTCGCAAATATAGAATAATCTCCCTTAGCTGCAGTACAGCTAGGATACCCTTCTGCCCACAAAAACGAGTCAACGCTGCGATTGAGGGTCAAACAAGAACTCAGGACTGGGATGCCCAGCCTGCTTTTTATTAAGGTTACATGCACACAGGGCACTCCCAGGGGGAGAGGGGGGGAAGCACAAAATCCCCCATCACACATTTAGATAGAGAGCACTGTCCTTTGACAGGCCACAATAGGATTACAGTACTTAAGATAACAAGTTTACAAGTTCATCTTATCAATTAGCAGTCTGGCTCCAGAGGTGATTAGACAATGGGATTGGTTATCACTAAACTTAGAGCTGAGGCCAGCAAACGTGTATTTAGGCAATAGTTTCTAAAAGCTGGAAAAAAAAAGTTAACTCTTTATGAAATGATACTTGTTACGGTTTTCTTGGAGCCCTTCTTAGGCGCTGGCTTGCTGGTTCAGGCATTGCTGCTGGGAAATAAGCTCTTCACAACAAAATAACTAATGCTTCTGTAACAGTGCTCCCTTTCTGTGGAACACTCTGGCAGACACGGTCTGACCCCTTTTCGGGGCAGACTAAGGCTGTCCAGACCGCTGGTTATGCGGGTCTGTGGTCGGTTTGTCTGGACAACCCGTCGGCGTTGCCATTCTGTTTCCCAGGTCTGTAAGTAATGGTGAAATTGAAGGGTTGCAACGATAAGCTCCAACGTAATAGCCTGCCGTTATCTCCAGAGACCCGGTTCAGCCACACCAACGGGTTATGGTCGGTGACCAGAGTGAACTCCTGACCATATAAATAGGGAGTCAATTTCTTTAATGCCCACACCAAAGCCAAACACTCCTTTTCGACCGCTGCATAGCTGACTTCGCGGGGCAGGAGCTTCCGGCTGATGTAGGCAACTGGATGCTCCCCTCCATCTTCGCCTACTTGGCTGAGGACGGCTCCCAGCCCGAACATGGAAGCATCTGTATGGACGATAAAACGTTTGTTAAGGGCTGGGGCTGCCAAGACAGGAGCGTTAATTAGAGCATTTTTGAGAGCCTGGAAAGCCGTTTCACAGTGGGGAGACCACAGGACCTGTCGAGGTAAGTTCTTCTTGGTCAAGTCAGTCAGGGGTTTGGCAAGTGTGCTGTAGTCTGGTACGAACCGTCTATAGTACCCTGCCGTGTCCAGGAAGGCTAGGACCTGAGTCTTAGTGATGGGGGTGGGCCAATTGGCGACAGCTTCTATTTTGGCCGGCTCTGGTCGCTGCTTTCCACACCCCACCCGGTGACCCAGGTACTGTACCTCGGCCATCCCAAAGTGGCATTTTTCTGGCTTCAGAGTCAGGCCAGCAGCCCGGATCTGATCCAGAACCATTCCCACATGAGCTAAGTGGTCCTCCCAGGACTCACTGTGGATCGCTATGTCGTCCAGGTAGGCGCAAGCAAAACTCTGGAAGCCATCCAGGAGCCTATCCAAAAAAAAAATCCCAAACGGCATTACCCTAAACTGATATAAGCCGAATGGGGTGACGAATGCCGACTTGGGGATAGCCTCCAGGGGAGTCTGCCAGTAACCTTTGCAGAGGTCAATAGTGGTCAGGTAATTTCCCCTGCCTATACGATCGAGTAGCTCGTCTACCCTGGGCATAGGGTAAGCGTCCATCACGGTATTTTCATTGAGCCTCCGATAGTCTACGCAGAACCGGGTGGTCCCATCTTTCTTGGGCACCAAGACAACTGGGGAGGCCCAGGGACTATCGGAGGGCTCAATTACCCTGAGCTGGAGCATCTCATCGATCTCCTTCTTCATTCCTGTCCTAACTGCTTCGGGGATTCGGTACGGAGCCTGGCGCAAGGGAGCTTGTCCCGGAGTATCTACCTGGTGGGTGGTTAAAGTAGTGTACCCTGGCTTCGGGGAGAAGGTGAGGTGTTTGGACTGGAGGAGTTGGTTGAGCTGCTCCCTTTCAGTGGGGCTAAGTCGGTCCCCTATCTGAACCTGCGCCACTATACCTGTGGGGAGACTCTTTTCTAATAGGTCTGGAATGGGTAAACTGTCGGGGTCTTCCTGAGGGGAACAACATACGGCCGTCACGTTCTCTGGTCGCTCAAAATATTCCTTGAGCATGTTTACATGGAATGTCTTTCTAAGATTGTTGTCATGGCAGCTAGCTATCACATAAGTGGTGTCTCCCCTTTTCTCTACGATCTGGTAGGGACCCTGCCAGGACGCCTGCAATTTGTCTGTCTTCACCGGCTTAAGTACTAACACCTTTTGTCCTATGGTGAAGATTCTCTTTCGGGCCCCCCGATCGTACCATACTTTCTGTCTTCTCTGGGCCAACTGGAGATTAGCCCGCACGGATTTGGCTAATTGCTCCATTCGGTCCCTGAGTTCCAGCACGTATGGCACAATGGGGACACCGTCAGCCTCCATCTCTCCCTCCCAGTGCTCCCGGATCAGGTTTAGGGGTCCCCGTACCTTTCTTCCGTAGAGCAACTCGAAGGGAGAGAACCCTGTCGTTTCCTGGGGCACCTCCCGATAAGCAAATAGGAGGTGCGGCAGGAAGCGTTCCCAGTCTCGGTATTCCTGAGTGAACGTCTTGAGCATTTGCTTGAGGGTCCCATTGAACCTCTCACACAGCCCGTTCGTCTGGGGGTGGTATGGGGAGCTCAGGAGGGACTTAATTTTGCAAACCTGCCAGAGTTGTTGGGTCAATTCAGCCGTAAATTGGGTGCCTCGGTCGGATAGGATTTCTTTTGGAAATCCTACCCGGGAGAACACCTGCACTAGTGCATTCGCTACCGTATCCGCTTGTATGTTGGATAGGGCGACAGCCTCTGGGTACCTGGTAGCGTAGTCCACTACGGTAAGAATGTAGCGCTTACCGGAGGGACTAGGGGTAGCCAGTGGTCCCACTAGGTCAATAGCAACCCGGCTGAAGGGTTCCTCTACAATGGGCATATTTACTAGCTGGGCTTTAGGGTGATCGCCTCGCCTTCCTACTCGTTGACACACATCGCAGGTGTTACAGTAAGTTCTAACGTCAGCGTGCACCCCTGGCCAAAAGAACGTGTGAGTAATGCGGTGTAGGGTACGGGTTACGGCTAGGTGGCCTGCTAAGGGGATGTCGTGGCCTATTTTGAGGATTTCTTGACGGTATTTGTGGGGCACTACCAGCTGTCGCCTACGCTGTCCCCTTTTCTCTGTCCAGCGGTATAGTTTCCCTTTTTCCCATAAGAATGTTTAGTTATCTGCCCCGCCCCCTCCAGTCTCTGCTCATTCCCGGTACTTTTGTAAGGTCGGGTCAGTCTTAGACTCTGCCTCGAAAGCATTTGGGGTGTCCCAGGGTATGGGGCCTAACCTGTCAGGCAAGGTCGGGGTAGGTCTTACCTGTGTCTCCCGCACTGGTGAGAGCTCTCGCTCCATGGGGCCCAAATTGTTGCCCAGTAGTACTTCGGCAGGCAAATTATCCATTCGGCCCACGTTCACAGCCCCCTTTCCCGCTCCCCAATCAAGATGCACTTTAGCTGTTGGAATTTTGTACACATCCCCCCCCGCCACTCTAACGGCCACAGTCTGTCCGGATCGCTTGTGCTCTGGCACCAAATGACTCTGTACCAGCGTGATAGTAGCCCCTGTGTCTTGCAATCCCTCGGTAGATTTCCCCTCGAGCCATACCCTCTGCCGATGGTGCTGGCGGTTATCTGAGGCAGCATATACAGGGTCTGCCTCGTGAAGTGGCCCCACATATCCCTCCATAGGGGCCTCTTGGTTAACACAGAGGGCCCGGGCCGGACGATAGGACCCAGAGGGGTAATTGTAATTCCTGGGTGTCTGGTGCGTATTAAGGGGGCAGCTAGCCATGAAATGCCCTGGTTGCTTGCATCGGTGGCAAGTCGGTCTGGGACGCTCAGAGCTGTTATTGGGTGGTCCTGAGTGTCGGACGGGCCCTGTGGGCACCGGGGCTCGGAATTCAGCACGAGGGGGTGCACGGTAAACCTCTCTGGGTTCGACCCGTGCTGGAGCTCGGTAGTTCATGGGTTCGTGAAGACGGGAGTCATAATGTTCATCGGCCAATTTGGCTGCTTCTTCTAAGGTAGAAGGCCGCCTGTCTCGCAGCCATTCCTTCCCTTGCTGTTCCATGCTATTATAAAAATGTTCTAAGAGAAACAATTGTAAAATTTCCTCCCCAGTCACCGCTTTACTTCCGCTCAGCCAGTGATTTGCCGCTCTCCGCATTCGGTGCGCCCATTCCATATGGGTATCGTTAGGCTTCTTTTCCGTGCCCCGAAACTGTCGGCGATACGTGGCCTGAGTTACAGCGTACCGTCGCAACAGTGTCTCCTTAACTAGCTCATACTGTGTCACTTCCTCAGCACCCAGAGTACGAAAGGCTTCCAGGGCTCGCCCGGATAGTTTCCCAGACAATATCGTGGGCCACTCTCTGTTGGGAATCTGGTGCAGGGCACATTGCCTTTCGAAGTCCGCCAAATATTCATCAATCCCTGTCTCGCTCTCTAGGAAGGGTCGAAATGCCGCATAGGGTATCTTGGGCCTCCCAGCATTTTCGACAGGGATGATTACCTGCGGGGCTTCAGCATTGCGGTGTGCGTTCGCTAGGTTGAGTTTGTGGGCTCGAGTCTCTCGTATATCCTCGTCCGCCTCCGCCATCAACTGCTGTACCAATTCCATGGAGGGGTTCGGCCCGTATAATGAGAGCCTTTCCCGAACAATCCTGGTTTTTTCGTCACTAATCGTGGTCGGTGTTTCCGCCATTGTGAAGCTCTGATCCAGTTCGGTCAATTCTGCGATCAGCTCTCTCCTCGGCCGGTTGCTGGCGTACCCCCCTCTGCTTTCAAGTAAATCCTTTAGGGTTGTATGCTTCAATTTTTCGTAAGCGCTCTCCATCCGTTCTGTACCTCTCCTAGGAAATCCAGGAAAATCCCGCCGCTGCCGCCAAATGTTACGCTTACCCTTAGTCTCGCTGAGAGATGGACCACTTAGTAGCCTGGATCCCTATTGCTAAAGAGGGGAGAAGCTGCTTTCCATAGTATTCTATATGAGTCTCGCAAATATAGAATAATCTCCCTTAGCTGCAGTATAGCTAGGATACCCTTCTGCCCACAAAAACGAGTCAACGCTGCGATTGAGGGTCAAACAAGAACTCAGGACTGGGATGCCCAGCCTGCTTTTTATTAAGGTTACATGCACACAGGGCACTCCCAGGGGGAGAGGGGGGGAAGCACAAAATCCCCCATCACACATTTAGATAGAGAGCACTGTCCTTTGACAGGCCACAATAGGATTACAGTACTTAAGATAACAAGTTTACAAGTTCATCTTATCAATTAGCAGTCTGGCTCCAGAGGTGATTAGACAATGGGATTGGTTATCACTAAACTTAGAGCTGAGGCCAGCAAACGTGTATTTAGGCAATAGTTTCTAAAAGCTGGAAAAAAAAAGTTAACTCTTTATGAAATGATACTTGTTACGGTTTTCTTGGAGCCCTTCTTAGGCGCTGGCTTGCTGGTTCAGGCATTGCTGCTGGGAAATAAGCTCTTCACAACAAAATAACTAATGCTTCTGTAACACGCCCGCTTCACAGTGACAGACCAAACTCCAAGTGTAATGCACCACAAACAACCGCAAACAGTCCATTTGCACAACCACGAGATAGATTTGATAGATAGATACATAGATTACATAGCTCAATCGATGCAATATACATATGATCGATACAAATTACATAGATCAATAGATGCAATATACATTTGATAGATACAAATTACATAGATCAATAGATGCAATATCCATTTGATAGATACGAATGTTATCGATCCAAAGATGCAATATACATTTTGATACATACGAATTACATCGATCAAAAGATGCAATATACATTTTATAGATACGAATTACATCGAACAATAGATGCAATATACATTTGATAGATACGATTGATAGTTAGATAGATTTGATAGATAAATAGATAGATTTGAAAGATATATAATTTCCCTGACAGAGTATAACAATAAGACATGCGGTCTGGGACCCGTGGTGTGTTAAGTAGTACTATTCTTAGCAGTTTACTACTACCTGTTACTCCCCCTATCGGGGGAGGTCTATATGGCCTGCATTTTTGGAACAGGGAGATGGAAGAAGATGATTGGTCTGTCCTCCTACTTCAAATTTGTTAAAAACACAAGTGGCTGTCTCAAAACAGTCCGGACACGAGATAGATAGATTTGATAGATAGATATACATAGATTGATAGTTAGATAGAATCGATAGAAGATAAATAGATAGATTTGATAGATATATAATTACCCTGACAAATTATAATAATTAAACATGCGGTCTGGGACCCATGGTAACAAGGTTGTGTTAAGTAGTACTGTTCTTAGCAGTTTAATCCCTCTTACTACCCCTATCGGGGGAGGTCTATATGGCCTGCATGATTACCCTGACAAAGTATAACAACAAAACATGCGGTCTGGGACCCATGGTAACTAGGTTGTGTTAAGTAGTACTATTCTTAGCACTTTAATCCCTGTTACTCCCCCTATCAAGGGAGGACTATATGGCCTGCATGATTAGCCTAACAAAGTACAACAACAAAACATGTGGTCTGGGACCCATGGTAACTAGGTTTATTTCAGTAGTACTGTTCTTATTAGTTTAATACCTGTAAAACCCCTACTGGTGGGAGGTCTATATGGCCTGCATGATTAGCCACACCAAACAAAACAACAAGACATGCGGTCTTGGACTGGGACCCATGGCTAACTAGGTTGTGTAAAGTAGTACTATTCTTAGCACTTTCATCCCTGTTACTTCCATACCTCTCGGGGGAGGTCTACATGGCCATCATGATTAGCCTAACAAAGTACAACAATAAAACCTGGGCTCTTAAAACCATGGTAAGTAGGTTTATTTCGGTAGTACTGTTCTTATTAGTTTAATACCTGTTACAACCCCTAATGGTGGGATGTCTATATGGCCTGCATGATTAGCCGGACCAAACAAAACAACAAGACTTGCGGTCTTGGACTGGGACCCATGGCTAACGAGGTTGTGTAAAGTAGTACTATTCTTAGCACTTTCATCCCTGTTACTTCCATACGTCTCGGGGGAGGTCTACATGGCCATGATGATTAGGCTAAGAAAGTACAACAATAAAACCTGGGCTCTTAAAACCACGGTAAGTAGGTTTATTTCGGTAGTACTGTTCTTATTAGTTTAATACCTGTTACAACCCATAATGGTGGGAGGTCTATATTGGCCTGCATGATTAGCCGGACCAAACAAAACAACAAGACATGCGGTCTTGGACTGGGACCCATGGCTAACTAGGTTGTGTAAAGTAGTACTATTCTTAGTACTTTCATCCCTGTTACTTCCATACCTCTCGGGGGAGGTCTACATGGCCATCATGATTAGCCTAACAAAGTACAACAATAAAACCTGGGCTCTTAAAACCACGGTAAGTAGGTTTATTTCGGTAGTACTGTTCTTATTAGTTTAATACCTGTTACAACCCCTAATGGTGGGAGGTCTATATGGCCTGCATGATTAGCCGGACCAAACAAAACAACAAGACATGCGGTCTTGGACTGGGACCCATGGCTAACTAGGTTGTGTAAAGTAGTACTATTCTTAGCACTTTCATCCCTGTTACTTCCATACCTCTCGGGGGAGGTCTACATGGCCATCATGATTAGCCTAACAAAGTACAACAATAAAACCTGGGCTCTTAAAACAATGGTAAGTAGGTTTATTTCGGTAGTACTGTTCTTATTAGTTTAATACCTGTTACAACCCCTAATGGTGGGAGGTCTATATGGCCTGCATGATTAGCCGCACCAAATAAAACAACAAGACATGCAGTCTTGGACTGCGACCCATGGCTAACTCGGTTGTGTAAAGTAATACTATTCTTAGCACTTTCATCCCTGTTACTGCCACCTCTCGGGGGAGGTCTACATGGCCATCATGATTAGCCTAACAAAGTACAACAATAAAACCTGGGCTCTTGAAACCATGTTAAGTAGGTTTATTTCGGTAGTACTGTTCTTATTAGTTTAATACCTGTTACAACCCCTAATGGTGGGAGGTCTATATGGCCTACATGATTAGCCGCACCAAATAAAACAACAAGACATGCGGTCTTGGACTGGGACCCATGGCTAACTCGGTTGTGTAGAGTAGTACTATTCTTAGCACTTTTATCCCTGTTACTGCCACCTCTCGGTGGAGGTCTACATGGCCATCATGATTAGCCTAACAAAGTACAACAACAAAACATGCGGTCTGGGACACATGGTAACTAGGTTGTGTTAAGTAGTACTGTTCTTATTAGTTTAATACCTGTTACAACCCCTAATGGTGGGAGGTCTATATGGCCTGCATGATTAGCCGGACCAAACAAAACAACAAGACATGTGGTCTTGGACTGGGACCCATGGCTAACTAGGTTGTGTAAAGTAGTACTATTCTTAGCACTTTCATCCCTGTTACTTCCATACCTCTCGGGGGAGGTCTACATGGCCATCATGATTAGCCTAACAAAGTACAACAATAAAACCTGGGCTCTTAAAACCATGGTAAGTAGGTTTATTTCGGTAGTACTGTTCTTATTAGTTTAATACCTGTTACAACCCCTAATGGTGGGAGGTCTATATGGCCTGCATGATTAGCCGCACCAAATAAAACAACAAGACATGCGGTTTTGGACTGCGACCCATGGCTAACTCGGTTGTGTAAAGTAATACTATTCTTAGCACTTTCATCCCTGTTACTGCCACCTCTCGGGGGAGGTCTACATGGCCATCATGATTAGCCTAACAAAGTACAACAATAAAACCTGGGCTCTTGAAACCATGTTAAGTAGGTTTATTTCGGTAGTACTGTTCTTATTAGTTTAATACCTGTTACAACCCCTAATGGTGGGAGGTCTATATGGCCTGCATGATTAGCCGCACCAAATAAAACAACAAGACATGCGGTCTTGGACTGCGACCCATGGCTAACTCGGTTGTTTAAAGTAATACTATTCTTAGCACTTTCATCCCTTTTACCGCCACCTCTAGGGGGAGGTCTACATGGCCATCATGATTAGCCTAACAAAGTACAACAATAAAACCTGGGCTCTTGAAACCATGTTAAGTAGGTTTATTTCGGTAGTACTGTTCTTATTAGTTTAATACCTGTTACAACCCCTAATGGTGGGAGGTCTATATGGCCTGCATGATTAGCCGCACCAAATAAAACAACAAGACATGCGGTCTTGGACTGGGACCCATGGCTAACTCGGTTGTGTAGAGTAGTACTATTCTTAGCACTTTTATCCCTGTTACTGCCACCTCTCGGGGGAGGTCTACATGGCCATCATGATTAGCCTAACAAAGTAAAACAACAAAACATGCGGTCTGGGACACATGGTAACTAGGTTGTGTTAAGTAGTACTGTTCTTATTAGTTTAATACCTGTTACAACCCCTAATGGTGGGAGGTCTATATGGCCTGCATGATTAGTCGCACCAAATAAAACAACAAAACATGCGACCTTGGACTGGGACCCATGGCTAACTCGGTTGTGTAAAGTAGTACTATTATTAGCACTTTCACCCCTGTTACTACCCCTATCGGGGGAGGTCTATATAGCCTGCATGATTACCTTCACCAAAATTTAACAACAAGATGTGCGGTCAGGGAACCATGGTAAGGTTACTTCCTTTTGCACAATCAAGTATACCAGTTGCAGACAGAGGTTCTGACCCTGCATTATGGCTGCACCTCTCCCTAAAAGAGGCATCCGTTACAGAGTCTGTGGGCATGTATGCAAAGAGCTGGCCTGCCTAAAAGGAGCAGCAAGGCAGTACAGGTCGTTCTCCTTCAGCCGTTTTATACAATGGCCCACGACCCTCAACAGGCACAACAGCATGAAACACCACATATGCCATCCTTTTGCACAATAGAGTACAGGTATGGCATTGATTTGAGGAACCCGGAGATAATTTAGAGGAACCGGGAATATTGAACAAAAAACGTGCTTGGACACCTAGTACAGGTCATTCTCCTTCCGCCTTTATAGACGAGGGTCCAGGACCCTCCACAGACACAACAGCAGGAAACACCACCTATGCCATCCTTTTGAACAATAGAGTACAGGTATGGCATCGATTTTAGGAACACGGAGATCATTTTTAGGAACTGGGAAATTTAAAAAGAAACATGATTGGACACCCAGTACACTTCGTTCTCCTTCAGCCTTTTTATACGAGGGTCCCGGACCCTCAACAGAAACAACAGCAGGAAAGAGCACATATGCCATCCTTTTGAACAATAGAGTACAGGTACGGCATTGATTTTAGAAACCCGGAGATAATTTTTAGGAACCGGGAAATCGAAAAAATAAAATGATTGGACACCCAGTACACTTCGTTCTCCTTCAGCCTTTTTATAAGAGGGTCCAGGACCCTCAACAGAAACAACAGCAGAAAACACCACCTATGCCATCCTTTAGAACAATAGAGTACAGGTATGGCATTGATTTTAGAAACCCGGAGATAATTTTTAGGAACCTGGAAATTTAAAAAGAAACATGATTGGACACCCAGTACACTTCGTTCTCCTTCAGCCTTTTTATAAGAGGGTCCGGGACCCTCAACAGAAACAACAGCAGGAAACACCACATATGCCATCCTTTAGAACAATAGAGTACAGGTATGGCATTGATTTTAGAAACCTGGAGATAATTTTTAGGAACCGGAAAATTTAAAAAGAAACATGATTGGACACCCAGTACACTTCGTTCTCCTTCAGCCTTTTTATACGAGGGTCCCGGACCCTCAACAGAAACAACAGCAGGAAAGAGCACATATGCCATCCTTTTGAACAATAGAGTACAGGTATGGCATTGATTTTAGAAACCCAGATTTAATTTTTAGGAACCGGGAAATTGAACAAAAACCATGCTTGGACACCCAGTACAGTACAGGTCGTTCTCCTTCAGCCTTTTTATAAGAGGGTCCAGGACCCTCAACAGAAACAACAGCAGGAAACACCACATATGCCATCCTTTAGAACAATAGAGTACAGGTATGGCATTGTTTTTAGAAACCCGGAGATAATTTTTAGGAAACGGGAAATTGAACAAAAAACCATGCTTGGACACCCAGTACAGTACAGGTCGTTCTCCTTCAGCCTTTTTATAAGAGGGTCCAGGACCCTCAACAGAAACAACAGCAGGAAAGAGGACATATGCCATCCTTTTGAACAATAGAGTACAAGTACAGCATTGATTTTAGAAACCCGGAGATAATTTTTAGGAACCGGGAAATTGAACAAAAAAAATGATTGGACACCCAGTACACTTCGTTCTCCTTCAGCCTTTTTAGAAGAGGCTCCAGGACCCTCAACATAAACAACAGCAGGAAACACCACATAAGCCATCCTTTAGAACAATAGAGTACAGGTATGGCATTGTTTTTAGAAACCCAGAGATAATTTTTAGGAACCGGGAAATTGAACAAAAAACCATGCTTGGACACCCAGTACAGTACAGGTCGTTCTCCTTCAGCCTTTTTATAAGAGGGTCCAGGACCCTCAACAGTAACAACAGCAGGAAACACCACATATGCCATCCTTTAGAACAATAGAGTACAGGTATGGCATTGTTTTTAGAAACCCGGAGATAATTTAGAGGAACCTGGAATATTGATCAAAAAACGTGCTTGGACACCCAGTACAGGTCGTTCTCCTTCAGCCTTTTTATACGATGGGCCACAACCCTCAACAGGCACAACAGCATGAAACACCACATATGCCATCCTTTTGCAAAATCGAGTACAGGTATGGCATTGATTTGAGGAACCCGGAGATAATTTACAGGAACCGGGAATATTGAACAAAAAAACGTGCTTGGACACCCAGTACAGGTCGTTCTCCTTCAGCCTTTTTAAACGATGGCCCACGACCCAAAACAGGCACAACAGCATGAAACACCACATATGCCACCCTTTTGCACAATCGAGTACAGATATGGCATTGATTTGAGGAACCCGGAGATAATTTAGAGGAACCGGGAATATTGAACAAAAAATGTGCTTGGACACCCAGTACAGGTCGTTCTCCTTCAACCTTTTTATACGATGGGACACAACCCTCAACAGGCACAACAGCATGAAACACCACATATGCCACCCTTTTGCACAATCGAGTACAGGTATGGCATTGATTTGAGGAACCCGGAGATAATTTAGAGGAACCGGGAATATTGAACAAAAAATGTGCTTGGACACCCAGTACAGGTCGTTCTCCTTCAACCTTTTTATACGATGGGACACAACCCTCAACAGGCACAACAGCATGAAACACCACATATGCCACCCTTTTGCACAATTGAGTACAGGTATGGAATTGATTTGAGGAACCCGGAGATAATTTAGAGGAACCGGGAATATTGAACAAAAAATGTGCTTGGACACCCAGTACAGGTCGTTCTCCTTCAGCCTTTTTATACGATGGGCCACAACCCTCAACAGGCACAACAGCATGAAACACCACATATGCCACCCTTTTGAACAATTGAGTACAGGTATGGAATTGATTTGAGGAACCCAGAGATAATTTAGAGGAACCAGGAATATTGAACAAAAAATGTGCTTGGACACCCAGTACAGGTCGTTCTCCTTCAGCCTTTTTATACGATGGGCCACAACCCTCAACAGGCACAACAGCATGAAACACCACATATGCCACCCTTTTGCACAATCGAGTACAGGTATGGCATAGATGGAACCCGGAGATAATTGATGTTTGTAAAACAGTTAGAAAGTGCCCTAAAACCTTGCGGCTTGAACACTAGTTGTTGGCGGATAAGTCAAGCAAGTCAGCCTGCATTATAAGGAAAAAAAAGCCAGCGTGTGTACCATTTGTAGCCCAAGGCAGCTCATCTCATCATCAGGCCTTTTTTACTCAAATGTATCGCCCAATGTCAGTCCCTTCGGGATCCATCCCTCGTTCATTTAAATAAAGGTGAGATAGTCAAGACTTTTTTTACCTAGCCGACTTCTCTTCTCAGTGACAAAACCTCCTGCTGCACTGAAGTTCCTTTCGGACAGGACACTTGAAGCGGGGCAGGCCAGAAGTTCAATTGCAAATTGAGATAGCTCAGGCCACAGGTCAAGCCTGCACACCCAGTAGTCAATGGGTCCATCGCTCCTCAGAGTGTCGAGATCCGCAGTTAATGCTAGGTAGTCTGCTACCTGTCAGTTGAGTCTTTCTCTGAGGCTGGATCCCGAAAGGCTCTGGCGATGCATAGGAGTTAAAAAGGACCGCATGTCCTCCATCAACAACACGTCAGGAAAGCGTCCTGTCCTTGCTGCCGTGGTCATGGGAGGAGGAGGAGGATTACTTTCATCTCTTCCCCTGTTAGATTCCCGTTGTGCTGTGACATCACCCTTATATGCTGTGTAAAGCATAGTTTTTAATTTAGTTTTAAAATGCTCCATCCTTTCCGACTTGCGGGAATTTGGTAACATTTCAGGCACTTTATGCTTATACCGGGGGTCTAGTAGCGTGGACACCCAGTACAGGTCTTTCTCCTTCAGCTTTTTTATACGAGGGTCCCTCAACAGGCACGACAGCATGAAAGACCCCATTTGCACAAGGTTGGATGCCGAGCTAATCATGTCCCGTTCCTCGTCCTCACTGATGTCACTGAGGGTATCTTCTTCCCCCCAGCCACGTACAACATCACGGGTACCAGAGATGTGACAAAAATGAGCACCCTGGGATGCCTGTTGTGCTTGGTCTTCCTCCTCCTCAAAGCCACATTCCTCCTCTGACTCCTCTTCCTCACAATCCTCTTCCTGCATTGCCGCAGGTCCAGCAAGCGATGCTGATAAGGCTGTTTCTGGTGGTGATGGACACCACAACTCTTCCTCTTCACGCTCATCTACGGCCTGATCCAGCACTCTTCGCAGGGCACGCTCCAGGAAGAAAACAAATGGTATGATGTCGCTGATGGTGCCTTCGGTGCGACTGACGAGGTTTGTCACCTCCTCAAAAGGACGCATGAGCCTACAGGCATTGCGCATAAGTGTCCAGTAATTTGGCAAAAAAATCCCCAGCTCCCCAGAGGCCGTCCTAGCACCCCGGTCATACAAATACTCATTAACAGCTTTTTCTTGTTGGAGCAGGCGGTCGAACATTAGGAGTGTTGAATTCCACCGTGTCGGGCTGTCGCAAATCAAGCGCCACACTGGCAGGTTGTTTCAACGCTGGATATCGGACAAGTGCGCCATGGCTGTGTAGGAACGCCGGAAATGGCCACACACCTTCCTGGCCTGCTTCAGGACGTCCTGTAAGCCTGGGTATTTATGCACAAAGCGTTGTACAATCAGATTACACACATGTGCCATGCACGGCACATGTGTCAACTTGCCCAATTTCAATGTCGCCACCAAATTACTTCCATTGTCAGAAACATCCTTGCCAATTTGCAGTTGGTGCGGAGTCAGCCACTGATCCACCTGTGCGTTCAGGGTGGTCAGGAGTGCTGGTGCGGTGTGACTCTTCGCTTTCAGGCAAGTCAACCACAAGACGCGTGACACTGTCGTATCCGGGATGTTGAATAGTACCTGGGGAGCTGGGAGGTGCCGTTGATGTGGAGCAAGACGCAGAAACAGAAGAGGACTCAGCCGAGGAAGAGGTTATGGAAGAGGATGGAGTAGGAGGAGTAGAGGAGGTAGCAGCAGGCCTGCCTGCAAGTCGTGGTGGTGTCACCAACTCTTCTGCAGAGCCACGCATTCCATGCTTGTCAGACGTCAGCAGGTTTACCCAATGCGCAGTGTAGGTGATATACCTGCCCTGACTTTGCAGACCAGCTATCCGTGGTAATATGGACCCTTGCCCCAACGCTGTGTGCCAGATATGCCATTACTTCCTTTCGCACAATCGAGTACAGGTTTGGGATTGCCTTTTGTGAAAAGAAATTTCTGCCAGGTACCTTCCACTGCGGTGTCCCAATAGATACAATTTTTTTTAAAGCATCAGACTCCACCAGCTTGTATGGTAAAAGCTGGCGGGCTAAGAGTTTAGATAAGCCAGCTGTCAGACGCCGGACAAGGGGGTGACTTTGAGAAATTGGCTTCTTACGCTCAAACATGTCCTTGACAGACACCTGACTGTGGGCAGATGACCAGGAACTGCTACGTAAGAGAGACTCAGTGGAGGATGGTTGAGAGGGGGCAAGGAGGACAGCAGTGGTTGATGTGGCTGAAGATGCTGGAGCAGGAGGAGGAGGGCGGCTTTGAGTTTGTGTGCTGCTTCTACTCATGTGTTCTTCCCATCGGCGTTTGTGATGTGAGACCATGTGCCTTCGCAAAGCAGTTGTACCTAGGTGGGTGTTGGACTTCCCACGACTCAGTTTCTTTTGGCACAGGTTGCAAATGGCATCACTGTTGTCAGAGGCAGACACACAAAAAAATGCCACACTGCTGAGCTCTGCGATGACGGCATTCTGGTGGTGGCAACAGCATGCGTTGATGGTCCTCGGCGTGCTGTCTGGCTGACCCCGGGTGCCGATGCATGCTGTCTGACTGTGCCACTAGCTCCTTGAGACGACCTCCCCCTGCTTCCAACTCGTCTCCTCCTCCTCCTCCTCTCTGTCTCCCCATCTAAACTTTCCCCCTCTTCTTCTCTTCTAGCAGGCACCCACGTGACATCCACCGACACATCATCATCAACCGCTTCACTTGTATCTGACACATCAGGAAAGGAAGCAGCAGCGGGTACAACATCATCATCATCATCATCATCATCACACCGTACCTCCATGTCTGTAATGCTGCCTGACTGAGACATATCACTGTTATCTACATCCTCTGTAAATGATGGTTGCGCATCACTCATTTCTTCCAAATGATGTGTCAATAACTCCTGTGACAGATCAAGTGAAGCGGCTGTGGTGCTAGTGTTGGTGGTGGCGACAGGCGGGCGAGTGGCACTGGTCACTTGAGAGGTGCCCAAAGCACAGCTGGACGTAGATGGTGCGTCAAGGTTAGGAGGACTAGGAGCAGAAGCTGCAGAAGATTGGGTGTCCTGTGTTAGCCATTCAACTAGGTCCTCCTCAGAACTTTTCGCGTCCCCCCTGGCACCCGGCGTCTGAACAATGTGCATATTTGTAGGGTCTAAAGGAATCACAGCACCACGACCACGACGGCACCTGCGGAGTGGCCTGCCTCTGCCTGTCATTTTTTTTTAAATGTACACTTACAATACTATTAAACAAATTATGAGTGGTGGCACTGGGCAAGTGGGCACAGTATACGCTGTGAGCAGGAAACAAAAAAGCAGACTGATGTTTCACAATCCAAAAAGTTTATTTTTTTTTAATGTACACTTACACTACTATTAAACAAGAAGATATGAGTAGTGGCACAGAGGAATTAATCACAGTATATGCTTGCTGTGGGCCTGGCACACACCCCTGATGGAAAATGAAATTAGATTAAACTTGCAATTATCAAACTAATGTAAAAGTTTTTTTATTTTTTTTAAATAATGTTAAACCAACAGGTATGAGTGGTTGCACAGAGCAATTAATCATAGTATATGCTTGCGGTGGGCCTGGCACACAGGCCTGAGGGAAAATGAAATTAGATTAAACTTGCAATTAGCAAACTAATGTAAAAGTTTTTTTTATTTTTTTTAAATAATGTTAAACCAACAGGTATGAGTGGTTGCACAGAGCAATTAATCACAGTATATACTTGCGGTGGGCCTGGCACACAGGCCTGATGGTAAATGAAATTAGATTAAACTTGCAATTAGCAAACTAATGTAAAAGTTTTTATTACTTTTTTTAAATAATGTTAAAACAACATGTATTAGTGGTTGCACAGAGCAATTAATAACAGTATATGCTTGCTGTAGGCCTGGCACACAGGCCTGATGGAAAATAAAATTAGATTAAACTTGCAATTAGCAAACTAATGTAAAAGTTTTTATTACTTTTTTTAAATAATGTTAAAACAACAGGTATGAGTGGTTGCACAGAGCAATTAATCACAGTATATGCTTGCTGTGGGCCTGGCACACAGGCCTGATGGAAAATGAAATTAGATTAAACTTGCAATTAGCAAACTAATGTTAACTTTTTTTTTTTTTAAATTTAAAATAATGTTAAAACAACAAGTATTAGTGGTTGCACAGAGCAATTAATAACAGTATATGCTTGCTGTAGGCCTGGCACACAGGCCTGATGGAAAATAAAATTAGATTAAACTTGCAATTAGCAAACTAATGTAAAAGTTTTTTTCTTTTAAATTTAAAATAATGTTAAAGCACCAGATATGAGTGGTGTCAGTGAGCAAGTTGGCACAATATATGCTGTGAGGCTCACACACAGGCTGGTGGCAGGCAGGCAAATGCAAAAAAAAAAAAACGGCTGGAGTTCTAGCCCTATGCAAAAAAATAAATAAAGAAATTTTAGCCCTGAAAAGGGCTTTTTGGGGTGCTGTCCTTACAGCAGAGATCAGATGAGTCCTTCAGGACTTTAGTGGAGACTGAATACACTAGCCTAGCTATCAATTTCCCAATAAAATCAGGAGCTGCAACAATAAACCTCCTCTCTCTTCAAAAGCTGCATCACAATGAATCTAAAATGGCTGCTGCCCGGGACCTGGGAGGGTCTGGAAGGGAGTGTCTGCTGCTGATTGGCTGTAATGTGTCTGCAGACTGTGAGATACAGGGTCAAAGTTTACTCAATGATGACGAATAGGGGCGGATCGAACATCGCATATGTTCGCCCGCGGCGGCGAACGCGAACAAGCTATGTTTGCAGGGAACCGTTCGCGGGCGAACAGTTTGGGACATCACTATTTAGAGTAGGGTTGGTTGTGTGGGTTGTGAGTTTTAATGTTGGGGGTATTGACTTTTTTTTAACAGGTAAAAGAGCTGATTACTTTGGGGCAATGCCCCACAAAAAGCCCTTTTAAGGGCTATTTGTAATTTAGTATAGGGTAGCGATTTTTATTATTTTGGGAGGCTTTTTTATTTTGTTAGGGTGGTTACATTAGGTGTAATTAGTTTAAAAACTTGTAATTATTTTATTAATTTCTGTAATTTAGTGTTTGTTTTTTCCGTAATTTAGATAATTGTATTTAATTGTAGTTAGTTTAGGGAATTAATTTAATTATAGTGTAGTGTTAGGTGTAATTGTAACTTAGGTTAGGTTTTATTTTACAGGTAAATTTGTATTTATTTTAGCTAGGTAGCTATTAAATAGTTAATAACTATTTAATAACTATTCTACCTAGTTAAAATAAATACAAAGTTGCCTGTAAAATAAAAATAAACCATAAGCTAGCTACAATGTAACTATTATTTTATAGGTAAGTATTTAGTTTTAAATATGAATTATTTAGTTAATTAAAGTTATTTTATTTAGATTATTTTAAATTATATTTAAGTTAGGGGGTGTTGGGGTTAGATTTAGGTTTAGGGGTTAATATATTTATTATAGTGGCGGCGACGTTGGCTGCGGCAGATTAGGGGTTAATAAGTGTAGTTAGGTTGCGGCGACATTGGGGGCGGCATATTAGGGGTTAATAAATAAAATGTAGGGTTTGGCAATGTTGGGGGCAGCAGATTAGGGGTTCATAAGTATAATGTAGGTGGCGGCGGTGTCCGGAGCGTCAGATTAGGGGTTAATAATATAAAGCAGGTGTTGGCGAGGTCAGGGGTGGCAGATTAGGGGTTAATAAGTTTAACATTAGTGGTGTTTAGACTCGGGGTTCATGTTAGGGTATTAGGTGTAGACATAAATTTTGTTTCCCCATAGGAATCAATGGGGCTGCGTTAGAAGCTGAATGCTGCTTTTTTGCAGGTGTTAGGTTTTTTTCCCAGTCGGATCTGCCCCATTGATTCCTATGGGGAAATCGTGCACAAGCACGTTTAGCCAGCTCATCGCTAACGTAAGCAGCGCTGGTATTACAGTGAGATGTGGAACTAAACTTTGCTCTCTGCTCACTTTTCGGTGGCTAACGTCGGGTTTAGAAAAACCCGTAATACCAGCGTTGTTTGTAGGTGAGTGGTGAGCATAAACTGCTCGTTAGCACCGCAAGCCTTACTGACAAAAACTCGTAATCTAGCAGTTAAATTTTTGTATCTCTGTCTAAATTAGACATGGATCCATCAGGATCCGGCTGTTTTTCTGTAAAAAAGTGTTGGTTCTGAAAGGACCCAGATGTTTATGTGTAAAAAAAAAAGGTGGATCCAGAAGTGTCTGGATGTGTTTGTGTGGAAAACACTTAAATTTGTGTATATCTGTCTAAATTAGACATGGATCCGTCAGGATCCGGCTGTTTTTCTGTAAAAAAGTGTTGGTTCTGAAAGGACCCAGATGTTTATGTGTAACAAAATGGTGGTTCCAGAAGTGTCTAGATGTGTTTGTGTGGAAAACAGTTAAATTTGTCTATATCTGTCTAAATTAGACATGGATCCGACAGCATCAGGCTGTTTTTCTGTTAAAAAGTGTTGGTTCTGAAAGGACCCAGATATTTATGTGTAAAAAAAAGGTGGATCCAGAAGTGTCTGGATGTGTTTGTGTGGAAGACACTTAAATTTGTGTATCTCTGTCTAAATTAGACATGGACCCGTCATGATCCGGCTGTTTTTCTGTAAAAAAAATGGTGGTTCTGAGAGGACCCAGATGTTTTTGTGTAAAAAATTGGTGGATCCAGAAGTGTCTGGATGTGTTTGTGTGGGAAACACTTACGCCTAGATTATGAGTCTTGTGTTAGGGTTAAAAAGCAGTGTTGAGAGGTCCCAGCGCTGCTTTTTAACGCCCGCTGGTATTACGAGTCTTGCAGGTATACCGCTCACTTTTTTCCCGCGACTCAAACATACCGCAAATCCACTTACGTAAATTGCATATCCTATCTTTTCAATGGGATTTTCCTAACGCCGGTATTACGAGTCTTGGAAAAAGTTAGCGTTACAGCCTCTCCTGTCAAGACTCCTACAGTATTTAAAAGTCAGTAGCTAACGCCGTAACATAAAACTCTTAACTAAAGTTCTAAAAAGAAAAAGTACACTAACCATAAACTACCTATTAACCCCTAAACCGAGCCCCCCCCCCCCCCTCACATCGCAAACGCTTAATTCAAATTTTTAGCCCCTAATCTGCCGACTGGACATCGCCGCCACTTTAATAAATATATTAACCCCTAAACCTCGGTACTCCCGCCTCGCAAACATTAGTTCAATTGTATTAACCCCTAATCTGCCATCCCTAACATCGCCGACACCTACCTACATTTATTAACCCCTAATCTGCCGCCCCCAACGTCACCGCAACTATATTAAATGTATTAACCCCTAAACCTAAGTCTAACCCTAACACCCCCTAACTTAAATATAATTTAAATAAATATAAATTAAATTACTACAATTAACTAAATTATTCCTATTTAAAACGAAATACTTACCTATAAAATAAACCCTAAGCTAGCTACAATATAACTAATAGTTACATAGTAGCTAGCTTAGGGTTTATTTTTATTTTACAGGCAACTTTGTATTTATTTTAACTAGGTACAATAGTTATTAAATAGTTATTAACTATTTAATAGCTACCTAGTAAAATAAATTCAAATTGAGGGCGGAGCCTGGAGCCGTTCAGAGATGGAGGTCTGAACACATAGCTCCGTGTGACATCGCCACTGTTATCTGGCTTTATCAACGATCGGATATAGCAATTTCAGCAGAAATCATCTGCCGACCTAACTGAAGCATCGGGCAAACTTGCAAGTAGCCCAGGAAAGAGGAGTCGCAGGAAAAACGGCATAACAGATGCGGAGCTGAAAGGTAATGGCCGCCATTTTGGCCATGCGGCTCAAAACTTTCTCACAGCCCGCTGACAACCCGACTTCTTGTAGCTTGTACCAACATGACTTGTTCATCACAAAGGTGAGAAAGTGGTCTGTCAGTCAATAACTCTGTGTTACAAACTACTATTTGTGACTGGCCCTTTAAATGGAAGGTTGCCCTGCTTCCCTGGATTTTGGAGAAGCCTATTTGCCAGCCTCCTTCCTCATGACTATGGCCCCTGGAAGATTGTGCCCCTGAGAGTATATTGACTTTTGTTGGGTGTGTGTGGCCCTTTGGGAACCGTCTGGGGACATATTGTGACTTTGGTGAACAATGCCCCCTTTAAGACTATGTCCCCAGACCTGTGAAATGACTTGTCCCTGGCTTTCTCCCACTTGGTTCAGTTTCATTGTGTGCCATTAAGAGTTACATTTTGTTCAGCTTCAAGAAACCTATTCTAAATACAAGTCTGCGGGGATTAGCTCTAATTAGGTTTAGTGATCAACTTTCCCATTGTCTAATCAGACTAGTATTGATAAGGTGGACTGCATTGTTTTATTGTGTGTAATGTTATCTGCTGAAGTAAATGTTGTGGCCTGTCAAAGGGAGTGTCTCTCTATCTAATATCAAATGTGTGATGGGGGATTTTATGCCTCCCCCTGAGAGTGTCCTGTTTTGCATTTAACCTCAATAAAAAGGAGGCTGTGTGCTCCAGCACATCAGACCTATTTTCTGTCCCTCTAACTTGCAGCTTTGACTCATGTTTGTAGGGGACAGCTTCAGCTAATATCACTACAGGGATTGCTGACTATGGTGCTGATGATTCTTTGGTGAGCGCTAGGAGCATCCTTTTCTACGGTCCAACTTCCAGCCAGCCTGGAGGCAACCGTAACATTTGGCGGCAGCGGTGGGATTGGCGTCCTAGCGCAAGGAGCAGCACCACAACAGCACTGGTATCGTAGGAGAGTAATTTAGGGCAACGCTAGCCACTGCGCAGCGTCCCTACCTACAGCAGCATGGAGCTGACAAGATACTGGTCAGAACCATGTGAAGAGCACCTCAACCAGATCCGTCGCTATGAGGGCGCGGATTTCGTTCCAGAGGTAAAGAGGCGGCTAGTCCGATATGGTCCAGACCCTGCGCAGGAGGTAGTCAGTCGCATCATCCGGGAATTGGATACGGAGAACAAAGCGGCACGAGCCTTTGAGCGCCAACTGTGGAGTTTGAGGGTATGGACACCTGGTCTCTCTCCCCAGCCGCAGCATGTTCCACAGGGAGAGGAGAGCAGCGACCTCCCTCCCCAGCGGCAGTATACTGTGCAGAGGGAAGAGACAACCGGTCTCCTTCCCCAACCCCAACCAGAGATACCAGAGGCAGCAGGCCTCATAGACTGGTCCTGGGAGGACCCCCAGCAGGCAGGTGGAGATGGGACCGCAGTCTCTCTACCGGCCCTACAGGGATGCTGGGCAGGCGGCCCAGATCCCCAGCGACAGACCCAGCTACAGGGAGGGGAGAGCATCGACCTCCCTCCCCAGCCGGAGTGTGCCTTCCAGGGAGAGGAGACAACCGGTCTCTCTCCCCAGCCGCAGCATGTTCCACAGGAAGAGGAGAGCATCGACCTCCCTTCCCAATGGCCGCCGGAGTATCAGGAGGAGGAGGTAAGCCAATCTCCCCCTCCCCAGCTAACTCCTAACTTGGGCCCAGGGTTAACAGTGGAGATGTTAACCCCCACTGACCCCCACGTTCCCTTTGCCACCGGGCAGGACTATGCCCCAATTCCCCCAGCAGAAGAGCTGGCATCAGGACAGAGCGCTGCTGGCCTCTGCCCTACAGACCCCCTTGTTACAGGACTGGCCTGCAAACCCCTCACCCCAGCAGAAGCGCGGGCACCAGGGCAGAGTGCCGCTGGCCTCTGCCCCCCAAGTACCTTCAGCTATTTGCCCAGCTGCGCCAGGAAGGCAGAGGATGCTACACTTTCATCCTATAACCTGGAACCTACAGGCCAGTGCTACTTGTTGTGGGGGGGCTGCTTTGCTGCTAGTGTTTATTTGTGGGTGGGTTGCGAGACTAACTTAGGCACTGACCGACAGAAGGTCAGGTGCCTTGTTAGTCTCCCTCCAAAAGGGGAGATATGTTACAAACTGCTATTTGTGACTGGCCCTTTAAATGGAAGGTTGCCCTGCTTCCCTGGATTTTGGAGAAGCCTATTTGCCAGCCTCCTTCCTCATGACTATGGCCCCTGGAAGATTGTGCCCCTGAGAGTATATTGACTTTTGTTGGGTGTGTGTGGCCCTTTGGGAACCGTCTGGGGACATATTGTGACTTTGGTGAACAATGCCCCCTTTAAGACTATGTCCCCAGACCTGTGAAATGACTTGTCCCTGGCTTTCTCCCACTTGGTTCAGTTTCATTGTGTGCCATTAAGAGTTACATTTTGTTCAGCTTCAAGAAACCTATTCTAAATACAAGTCTGCGGGGATTAGCTCTAATTAGGTTTAGTGATCAACTTTCCCATTGTCTAATCAGACTAGTATTGATAAGGTGGACTGCATTGTTTTATTGTGTGTAATGTTATCTGCTGAAGTAAATGTTGTGGCCTGTCAAAGGGAGTGTCTCTCTATCTAATATCAAATGTGTGATGGGGGATTTTATGCCTCCCCCTGAGAGTGTCCTGTTTGCATGTAACCTCAATAAAAAGGAGGCTGTGTGCTCCAGCACATCAGACCTATTTCTGACCCTCTAACTTGCAGCTTTGACTCATGTTTGTAGGGGACAGCTTCAGCTATAATCACTACAGGGATTGCTATGCTTTTCATACTCCCTTAGCTACAGGGATTGCTACAGAAGGAAGAGGTTCACCTACTGGAGCCTGGTCGTAGGTCCAGGGCGCAGAGCAGACGGCGAGATACCAGCCCAGCAGCGGTGGTTCATAGAGTCTGCGTTACTTATGGTGGCTACACAGCAGTTATAGAGTGTCCACGGTGCTGCTGCTCCTTTGGTGAGCGCTAGGAGCATCCTTTTCTACGGTCCAACTTCCAGCCAGCCTGGAGGCAACCGTAACACTCTGGTTAAAGATGCAGCGGTAACCGTCATATCATAGTGACTATGATCAGTCAGCCATATAAGCTGAAGCAGGGTGAATGCTGAGAGAAGGGAAATGGAATAACGGAATCAAGGATGTCATAAGGGTAGGATGAACATTTATATACAAATATAAGCAGCTTCTCTGTAACTTATTGGATATAGAATTGGGGAGGGCGACCCAGCGATCACAGAGACATATACAGTAGACATCTACGACATTAAATAAACATCTAATTGAGGATCTAGGTTCTCATATATTCACTGCCAGATAAAGTATAATTTTATTAATTAAGAGGAATGTAACCCATTAGGCTAGCAAGCTAGCTGCTGGAAGTTATATATAGTTTTCTGTACTTTGCTTTGCCCCAAACTACTGTATTTAAAGGAACTACACGTTACTGCAGGACACATCCCCCATCTAATTAATAATGGCAGCCAGGAAGCAAAATAAGCTACCAGCGGTCAGTAAACCCCAGGTTCCAAACCTCTTTTTTAAGTCTAAAGGAGATAAAGTGTCAGGACTTTGCCAGTCTATTACAGAGGAAGAAGCAGAGTCAGATTCAGACTCTCATTCTGTAA
Source organism: Bombina bombina (assembly GCF_027579735.1). Classification (NCBI taxonomy): domain Eukaryota; kingdom Metazoa; phylum Chordata; class Amphibia; order Anura; family Bombinatoridae; genus Bombina; species Bombina bombina. The sequence goes on from NC_069503.1 coordinate 37,459,247, forward strand.
CGGGGGATTCCACTCCAGTGACCAAAGCGGATCTCAAAATGTTGGTGTCAAAACAGGACATAAATACTAATTTCGAAAAAATTATGGGTCAAGTTTGATAGTTTCCAGACAACAATCACCAACAACGTGGCAGAAATTAGATCTGACATGTTGGATATAGGCAACAGAGTAGCTTCATTAAAAGAAAATGAAACCTCCACTACAGAAGCAATTTCAGTACTAACTCAGCAAATTACTTCCCAGCAACAGGTGATATCCGAAATAGAAGACAAGATGGAGGATATGGAGAATAGGAGCCGCAGATGCAACTTGAGAATTAAGGGGGTCCCAGAATCAGTTACTGCCCCTGAGTTGTCAATTTATCTACAGCAACTATTTCAAGCCATCACCGGAGAAACGGGTGATGAGAAATACCAGATGGAGAGAGCTCACAGATCACTGCGAGCAAAACCTAAAGAAGACGCCCCACCAAGGGATGTGATCATTAAAATGTTTCGGTTCCCAGAGAAAGAGGCCACACTGTCAACGGCGAGGAAAAACCCAACATTCAAGTTTCAAGGGTCTATCATACAGTTTTACCAAGATCTCTGCTTGTGAACGCTGCAAAGAAGAGGCACGATGAGACCATTAACCTCTTTATTGAGAAAACATCAGATAAACTATAGATGGACTTTTCCGTTTGGCCTTAATATCCAATCTGAAGGTAGATCTATCATGCTGAGGGACCTTTCAGAGATACCGGAGATCTGTAAGCGGCTGCATTTGGAAATTCCTGACATGCCCTCCACTTCACCTCCCAAAGAGGATCTACAAAAGAAACACAGAACAAACCACTCTCAGGGACAGAGATGGTCCAAAGCAACTAAGAAAGGAACCAAGACCTGAGGAATATTGAAATTTCTCATTCACAATACCTTGGAGTAAGGACTATTAATGAGTTGGAGCTGGACAGTGATATTTCAACCACAACTTTATGGAACTCTGGACGCTGTGTTTCCACAAATACTATGCAGGAGTCCTAGAATAAGTAACGCAAAGTTTCCCATTTGATAGTTGTTTATGACTTAAACACATGCTAATGTATTCACAATGTTTCAAGTTTGTTCAAAGTTATGACATTTTTCAAAGTATACTACAAAATATTTTTCAAATTACAGGTGTTCACACAATATACTGTTATTGCATATCTGAATTGAGGCGATGTTACACATTGCATAAATGTATTTCTTTTCCCATTTTTTTCTTCTTTTTTTTATTTTCTATCCTTCCCCTCCCTTTTCTTTTTTTTTTTCTTTCTTTTAAGACACAGGTGGATGTCGTTATACATTTTCTTGTTAAGTGTTCAATTATTTTCACTAGTTAGGTTAGGTTTTCATTATTTTGCTTTAATGTCTTACCATGCTTGTAATTGATTTACAATCCAGAAGGAAGGTCGTGGTCATCAGAGCTGGGGGGGGTAGGGAAGATAAATATCAAAGGTCACAAAGAGGTCCAGGAGGACCAATCAAGAATGCATGCAGCATCAGGGTAAGCTAATAATGACTAATTCCATAACCTTATCTCACATAATGTAAGAGGTCTTAACACCGACATCAAGCGCAGAACAGCTATGACCCAATATGATAGACTAAAAGCGAATTTAATATTCCTGCAAGAGACACACTTTACCAACACCATAATTCCCAAATATTGGTCCAGACAGTTTCCCCAACATTATCATTCCGTAACAGATAGCAAAAAGAGAGGAGGTCTCCATATTAATACATCACTCACTAAACTTTATCACAGAGGAAGTATTGAGGGACTCAGAGGGTAGGTACCTAATAGTTAGAGGGTCAATACAGGGGAAGGAGATCTTGTTATGTAACATAGATGCCCCAAATGACAAACAAAACTTTTTTTTTTTAACATATAACTCGATTACTTACAAAATGGTCTCATTCAAGAATATTCCTAGGGGGAGATTTTAATTTACCTATACAGATTCTTGGGACAGATGACGCTTCTGGACTAACCCATAAACAAAGACACCACAATGTAATGGTCAGATCAATCATGGGAGCCTTGTCAACCCATAATGTAATAGACTCATGGGAATCATTTTATGGCAAGACCAATGACTATACATACTACTCTTTCGTGCACAAGACATATTCAAAATTAGATTACATTTACCTTAGTCAAATACTAATACCTAATTTACAATCCTCTTCTATACATGCATGCGCGTGGTCTGATCACTCTATAATTGGTATAAACGTAGGAATAACAGCGAAAGAGGTTATTGATGCAATTAAAAAATTGAAACCGGGTAAGGCAGCAGGCCCAGACGGGTTTCCTGGGGAGTATTATCGACTATTTAGGGTAGCATTGGTGCCACATCTACTAAAATTCTGCAATGACATAATGATAGGTAGAGATATCCCTCCAGACATTTTGGGAGCCAAAATAGTAGTCATCCCTAAATCTGGAAAGAACCAAAAATGATGTCACAGTTACCGCCCTATTTCGTTAATCAACCAAGATATAAAGATTTTTACTAAAATTCTTGCCAATAGGTTAAAAAAACACCTTCCTTACATGTCCCACCCTGACCAGGTGGGGTTTATCAGGGATAGGGAAGCACCTGACAATATTAGACGGACTATAGACTTGGCGGATCATTTGGAGAGGACTAAGACGCCTTCTCTGCTCCTTTCCTTGGATGCGGAGAAGGCGTTGGACAGAGTGGATTGGGAATACATATTCAAGGTTCTGGCAGGCTTTGGGGATAGTGGTCCCTTTGTGAAAGCAATTAGAAATATTTACTCTTTCCCAACAGCTGTAATGAAAGCAGCAGGATATCAATCAGACCCCATAGATATTCGAGGAGGAACCAGACAGGGTTGCCCTCTGTCTCCACTGCTATTCGCAATGTGTATAGAACCCTTAGCTGGGAAGATAAGACATTCCCCAAATATACACGGTGTCAAGGTAAAACAAAATAAATATAAACTTTTGCTATTCGCGGATGACATCCTTTTGACTTTAACAAAACCCTTAATATCTGTACCGAATTTATATAACACTTTACAAGAGTTCTCAGATGTGTTGGGATACAAGGTTAACCTAGACAAATGTGAAGGATTGCTCATTGCTCTCCTGATCCATACTCGTAAGTTAATACAAACCAATTTCACCTTTGCCTGGGCAAAAAAAGCAATACATTATTTAGGAGTCAAATTGTCTTTTGACTACAAAGATTTGTAAAAATTAAACTACACTCCTTTATATAAGAAAATTAGGTCAGACTTGCGTAAATGGAAAAGTAAGCAATTCTCATGGTTCGGACGCCTCTCGGCTATTAAAATGAATATACTTCCGAAGATATTATACCTCTTTAGGGCTTTACCAATAAAAATACCAGCTCCAGACTTACATAGACTACAACAGGATTTAATGGGTTTCTTAAGGGGTAATAAAATAGCCAGAATAGCCTCTAAGATCTTGCAACAACACAAACAGGTGGGAGGAGCAGGGATGCCAAACCTGATGGAGTACTATCAAGCACCCAGACTAGCTCAGGATATATTGTTGAACAAACATTCAGGTGACATTATATGGACAACCCTAGAAGCAGACTTAGGAGGGCATGACAACCCATACTAATCCTAGAACTGACTTATTAACCTCTAAGGAGACAGTACAGACTTGGACAGCACTGACAGGTTCTCTTCATTCAATTGCTACCAAAGGACTCAGTAACTAGACCATTTAAAACCTTACTTCCAAAGGAGCTACATACCCAATTGGGTAAATGGGAAAATAAGGGGCTATATAGGGTAGCAGACCTCTTGGAGAATGGGAAAATTATAACATATACACAAGTTCAGGAGAGATTAGCCCCTCACAAACTTCATTGGTTTCTATATATACAAATATCATCGGCGATCCACAGATATTTACACCTCCCCTTATTAAGAGGGGTAACCATACTGGAACACTTTGTAAGCACCAAGACTAGAGACAAAAGAATGATTTCACATCTGTATTTAGCTATACAAAAAGCGAGATATAACTCTAGAACCCCTTTGGTTGAAAGATGGGTAAAAGATCTAGGTACTGAAATATTGATAGATGACTGGATAGCCATAACCCGAGATTCTAGTAGGGGTATGATTAGTGCTGACTTCAAAGAAAATTGTATTAAGACCGCTTTTAGGTGGTACCTCACCCCGGTTAAAACCTCACATTTTTCAATGGGGTCTACCAACAAATGCTATAGAGGGTGCCAGGAAGTAGGTACATACATTCATATGTGGCGGGAATGCCCTAAGGTGCGATTGATTTGGTCGGGACTTTCGACCCTATTAGGTACAATTTTATCAGAAAATATAAACCTTACAATGGCACAGGCCCTGTTAAATGAACATATCCCAAAATATAATTTAGCCATAAACACATTTATAAAAACACTTTGCACGGCTATCAGAATTTGTGTAGCAAAATATTGGAAAGTGGGGGTTCCATCTTGGGCTGAGATTATGGAGAAAATTAAAACTACATATTCCATGTCGGAACAAGCTTCTCTGATAACTTCCATAAAATTTGGTTTTATTGGATCATGAGGGAACAGATTGAGGAAAGAGGAGACGGGGAGAATGGGCTCTCCTAAACTTTTACATCAATGGGGGGGCAGTATCAGACTCCCGGGAGGATAGAGAATGACCTCTCTCAGCTCTGCTTGACAAATAATATCTTTCCTTAAGGTAACTTTACTGATTTCACCTTTTACTCTTACAAGTAATCGTTTATGTATTAAAGACAAGCAGATTTGTAAGTTAGACACACAAGGTTATTATAGTTCAATAGTAATGTCGCAAACTTAAAATTTTCCGTTTGCAAACAGCGAACGCGAACGTCAGCAACTGTTCGCGAACGGGCAAACTGGGCGAACCGCCATTGACTTCAATAGGCAGGCGAATTTTAAAACCCACAGGGACTCTTTCTGGCCACAATAGTGATGGAAAAGTTGTTTCAAGGGTACTAACACCTGGACTGTGGCATGCCGGAGGGGGATCCATGGCAAAACTCCCACGGAAAATTACATAGTTCATGCAGAGTCTGGTTTTAATCCATAAAGGACATAAATCACCTAACATTCCTAAATTGTTTGGAATAACGTGCTTTAAAACATCAGGTATGATGTTGCATCGATCAGGTAGTGTAAGGGTTACGCCCGCTTCACAGTGACAGACCAAACTCCCCGTTTAACGCACCGCAAACAGTCCATTTGCACAATCACAAGATAGATAGATTTGATAGATAGATACATAGATTAGATAGATAGATCAATAGATGCAATATACATTTGATAGATACGATAGATAGATAGATTTGATAGATATATAATTTCCCAGACAGAGAATTACAAGACGTGCGGTCTGCGACCCATGGTAAGGTTCCCAGAGGCAGTTGCGGCGCCAGGGGACGTGTATATGGCATGGATTTTAGGGGGCAAATTTGGGGCACTGCGCGTGCAATCTACTGTGCCACCAGATATGAGTGGTATTCTGATCATTTTAATACCTGTTACGCCCCCTATCAGGGGACTTGTATATGGCATGGATTTTAGGAACCGGGAGATGGGAAAAGATGCTTGGTCGGTCCTCCTACTTCAAATTTGGGGCACTGCGCGTGCAATTGTGGCCGGACTTTTAGCCAACGGACATTTGGCCGACGGACATTTGGCTGAAACACAAGTGGCTGTCACAAAACAGTCCGGCCACGAGATAGATTTGATAGATAGATACATAGATTAGATAGATAGATCAATAGATGCAATATACATTTGATAGATACGATAGATAGATAGATTTGATCGATAAATAGATAGATTTGATAGATAGATAATTTCCCAGACAGAGAATTACAAGACGTGCGGTCTGGGACCCATGGTAAGGTTCCCAGAGGCAGTTGCGGCACCAGGGGACGTGTATATGGCATGGATTTTAGGAACCAGGAGAAAAGATGCTTGGTCGGTCCTCCTACTTCAAATTTGGGGCACTGCGCATGCAATCTACTGTGCCACCAGATATGAGTGGTGTGTTAAGTAGTACTATTCTTATCAGTTTAATACCTGTTACGTCCCCTATCAGGGTACGTGTATATGGCATGGATTTTAGGAACCGGGAGATAGAAAAAGATGCTTGGTTGGTCCGGTCACGAGATAGATAGATTTGATAGATAGATACATAGATTAGATAGATAGATAAATAGATGCAATAGATACATTTGATAGATTAGATAGATTTGATAGATAAATAGATAGATTTGATAGATAGATAATTTCCCAGACAGAGAATTACAAGACGTGCTTTCTGGGACCCATGGTAAGGTTACTTCCTTTTGCACAATCGAGTACAGGTTGGGGATTGCCTTTTGTGCAAAGAAATTTCGGCCGGGTACCTTCCACTGCGGTGTCCCCTATCAGGGGATGTGTATATGGCATGGATTTTAGGAACCGGGAGATGGAAAAAGATGCTTGGTTGTCCTCCTACTTCAAATTTGGGGCACTGAACATGCAATCTAATGTGCCACCAGATAGGAGTGGTGTGTTAAGTAGTACTATTCCTATCAGTTTAATCCCTGTTAAGTGTCTTTTTTTTGGTTTGGTTTTTGAAGCCACAGTGCAGCACCAGAGGCCAGAAAAATTTGGCATGTACACATGCCTGAAAAATTATGCATTGTTGCAGCCGCTGCTGTTGCAGCCTCTGCTGTAGCAGCGGCCAGAAAAATTGATGTTTGTTTCCCAGGCAGAAAGTGCCCTAAAACATTGCGGCTTGAACCCTAGGTGGTGGCGGATAAGTCACGCAAGTCATCCGGCATTCGAAGATAAAATACAGCAGCGTATGGACCATTTTTAGCCCAAGGCAGCTCATCTCATCAGGCCTTTTTTACTTGAATGTATCGCCCAATGTCAGTCCCTTCGGGATCCATCCCTCATTCATCTTAATAAAGGTGAGGTAATCTAGACTTTTTTGACCTAGGCGACTTCTCTTCTCAGTGACAATACCTCCTGCTGCACTGAAGGTCCTTTCTGACAGGACACTTGAAGCGGGGCAGGCCAGAAGTTCTATTGCAAATTGGGATAGCTCAGGCCACAGGTCAAGCCTGCACACCCAGTAGTCAAGGGGTTCATCGCTCCTCAGAGTGTCGAGATCTGCAGTTAAGGCGAGGTAGTCTGCTACCTGTCGGTCGAGTCGTTCTATGAGGGTGGACCCCGAAGGGCGATGCATAGGAGTTAAAAAGCTCTGCATGTCCTCCATCAACAACACGTCTCTGAAGCGTCCTGTCCTTGCCGGCGTGGCCGTGGGAGTCGGAGGATTACTTTCAGCTCTTCCCCTGTTAGATTCACGTTGTGCTGTGACATCACCCTTATACGCTGTGTAAAGCATACTTTTTAATTTATTTTGGAAATGCTGCATCCTTTCCAACTTGTGGTAATTCGGTAACATTTCTGGCACTTTATGCTTATACCGGGGGTCTAGTAGCGTGGACACCCAGTACAGGTCGTTCTCCTTCAGCTTTTTTATAAGAGTGTCCCTCAACAGGCACAACAGCATGAAAGACCCCATTTGCACAAGGTTGGATGCCGAGCTACTCATGTCCCATTCCTCGTCCTCAGTGATGTCACTGAAGGTATCTTCTTCCCCCCAGCCACGTACAACACCACGGGTACCAGATAGGTGACAATGAGCACCCTGGGATGCCTGTTGTGGTTGGTCTTCCTCCTCCTCAAAGCCACATTCCTCCTCTGACTCCTCTTCCTCACAATCCTCTTCCAGCGTTGCCGCTGGTCCAGCAAGCGATGCTGATAAGGCTGTTTCTGGTGGGGATGGTGACCACAACTCTTCCTCTTCACGCTCATCTACGGCCTGATCCAGCACTCTTCGCAGGGCACGCTCCAGGAAGAAAACAAATGGTATGATGTCGCTGATGGTGCCTTCGGTGCGACTGACTAGTTTTGTCACCTCCTCAAAAGGACGCATGAGCCTACAGGCATTGCGCATGAGCGCCCAGTAGCGTGGCAAAAAAATTCCCAGCTCCGCAGAGGCTGTCCTAGCACCCCGGTCATACAAATACTAGTTAATGGCTTTTTCTTGTTGGAGCAGGCGGTCGAACATTAGGAGTGTTGAATTCCAACGTGTCGGGCTGTCACAAATCAAGCACCTCACTGGCATGTTGTTTCACCACTGGATATCGGAAAAGTGCGCCATGGCCGTGTAGGAACGCCTCAAATGGCCACACACCTTCCTGGCCTGCTTCAGGATGTCCTGTAAGCCTGGGTACTTATGCACAAAGCGTTGTACGATCAGATTACACACATGTGCCATGCACGGCACATGTGTCAACTTGCCCAATTTCAATGCCGCCACCAAATTACTTCCATTGTCAGAAACCACTTTGCCGATCTCCAGTTGGTGCGGAGTCAGCCACTGATCCACCTGTGCGTTCAGGGCGGACAGGAGTGCTGGTCCGGTGTGACTCTCTGCTTTCAGGCAAGTCAACCCCAAGACGGCGTGACACTGCCGTATCCGGGATGTGGAATAGTGCCTGCGGAGCTGGGGGGTGCCGTTGATGTGGAGCAAGACGCAGCAGCAGAAGAGGACTCAGCCGAGGAGGTTATGGAAGAGGATGTAGTAGGAGGTGAAGTCGTTGCGGTGTCACCAACTCCTCCTCTGCAGAGCCACGCATTCCATGCTTGGCAGCCGTCAGCAGGTTTACCCAATGCGCAGTGTAGGTGATATACCTGCCCTGACCATGCTTTGCAGACCAGCTATCAGTGGTCATATGGACCCTTGCCCCAACACTGTGTGCCAGACATGCCATTACTTCATTTCGCACAATCGAGTACAGGTTGGGGATTGCCTTTTGTGCAAAGAAATTTTGGCCGGGTAAGAGTTCAGACAAGACAGCTGTCAGACGCCGGGCAAGGGGGTGACTTTGTGACATTGGCTTCTTACGCTCAAACATGTCCTTGACAGACACCTGACTGTGGGCAGATGAGCAGGAACTGCTCCGGAAGAGAGACGGAGTGGCGGATGGTTGAGAGGGGGCAAGGAGGACAGCAGTGGTTGACGTGGCTGAAGATGCTGGACCAGGAGGAGGATGGTGGCTTTGAGTTTGTGTGCTGCTTCTACTCATGTGTTGATCCCATAGGCGTTTGTGATGTGCGATCATGTGCCTTCACAAAGCAGTTGTACCTAGGTGGGTGTTGGACTTCCCACGACTCAGTTTCTTTTGGCACAGGTTGCAAATGGCATCGCTGTTGTCAGAGGCAGAAACACAAAAAAAATGCCACACTGCTGAGCTCTGCAATGACGGCATTCTGGTGGTGGCAACAGCATGCGTTGATTGGCGTGCTGTCTGGCTGACCCCGGGTGCCGATGCATGCTGTCTGACTGTGCCACTAGCTGCTTGCGACTACCTCCCCCTGCTTCCAACTCGTCTCCTCCTCCTCCTCTCTGTCTCCCCATCTGAACTTTACCCCTGTTCTTCTTCTCTTCTAGCGGGCACCCACGTGACATCCACGGATGCATCATCATCATCAACCACTTCACTTGTATCTGACAAATCAACAAAGGAAGCAGCAGCGGGTACAACATCATCATCATCATCATACACACCGTACGTCCATATCTGTAATGCTGCCTGACTGAGACTTATCTACATCCTCTGTCAATGATTGTTGCGCATCATTTATTTCTTCCAACTGCTGTGTAAATAACTCCTCTGACAGATCAAGTGAAGCGGCTGTGGTGCTAGTGTTGGTGGTGGCGGCAGCAGGCGGGCGAGTGGTAACTTGAGAGGTGCCCGAAGATAAGCTGGGGGAGGATGGTGCATCAAGGTTTGGAGCGGAAGCTATAGAAGATTGGGTGTCCTGTGTTAAAAAGTCAACTATTTCATCAGGATTTTTCGAGTTCATGGGACGTGGGCTCTGAACACTGGGCATTATTCTAGGGCCAAAGGGAATCACATTTTTAAATGTCCACTTACACTACTATTAAACAAGATATGAGTGGTGGCACTGGGCAAGTGGGCACAGTATACGCTGTGAGCCTGACACAAAAAAAGCAGACTGATGTTTCACAGTCCAAAAAGTTTTTATTTTTTTAAATGTACACTTACACTACTATTATACAAGATATGAGTGGTGGCACTGGGCAAGTGGGCACAGTATACGCTGTGAGCCTGACACAAAAAAAGCAGACTGATGTTTCACAGTCCAAAAAGTTTTTATTTTTTTAAATGTACACTTACACTACTATTAAACAAGATATGAGTGGTGGCACTGGGCAAGAGGACACAGTATACGCTGTGAGCCTGACACAAAAAAGCAGACTGATGTTTGACAGTCCAAAAAGTTTTTTTTGTTTTTAAATGTACACTTACACTACTATTAAACAAGATATAAGTGGTGGCACTGGGCAAGTGGGCACAGTTTCACAGTCCAAACAGTTTTTATTTTTTTAAATGTACACTTACACTACTATTAAACAAGATATGAGTGGTGGCACTGGGCAAGTGGGCACAGTATACGCTGTGAGCCTGACACAAAAAGGCAGACTGATGTTTCACAGTCCAAAAAGTTTTTATTTTTTTTAAATGTACACTTACACTACTATTAAACAAGATATGAGTGGTGGCACTGGGCAAGTTGGCCCTGTATAAGCTGTGAGCCTGACACACAAAAGCAGACTGATGTTTCACAGTCCAAAAAGTTTTTTTTGTTTTTAAATGTACACTTACACTACTATTAAACAAGATATAAGTGGTGGCACTGGGCAAGTGGGCACAGTATACGCTGTGAGGCTGGCACACGCTGGCAGGCAGGCAGGCAACTGCAATTAGATTACACAAGCAGACTGATGTTTCACAGTCAAAAAAGTTTTTTAAAAAAAATTATTTACACTATGTTACAAACGGCTATTTGTAACTGACCCTTTAAATGGAAAATTGCCCTGCTTCCCTGGATTTTGGAGAAGCCTATTTGCCAGCCTCCTTCCACATGACTATGGCCCCTGGAAGATTGTGCCCCTGAAAACATATTAACTTTTATTGGGTGTGTATGGCCCTTTAAGAACCGTCTGGGGACATATTGTGACTTTGGTGAACAATGCCCCTTTAAGACTATGTCCCCAGACCTGTGAAATGACTTGTCCCTGGCTTTCTCCCACTTGGTTCAGTTTCATTGTGTGCCATTAAGTGCTATGTGACAGACCCTTCGGTCAGAACTACAGAGATAACTTTGTTCAGCTTCAAGAAGCATTCTAAATACAAGTTTGCTGGGATCAGCTCTAATTAAGTTTAGTGATAAACTTTCCCATTGTCCATTGACTTCTAGTAGTGATAAGGTGGACTGCATTGTTTTATTGTGTGTAAAATGTTATCTGCTGAAGTAATCTTGTGGCCTGTCAAAGGGAGTGTCTCTCTATCTAATATCAAATGTGTGATGGGGGATTTTATGCCTCCCCCTGAGAGTGTCCTGTTTGCATGTAACCTCAATAAAAAGCAGGCTGTGTGCTCCAGCACATCAGACCTATTTCTGACCCTCTAACTTGCAGCTTTGACTCATGTTTGTAGGGGACAGCTTCAGCTATAATCACTACAGGGATTGCTATGCTTTTCATACTCCCTTAGCTACGGGGATTGCTACAGAAGGAAGAGGTTCACCTACTGGAGCCTGGTCGTAGGTCCAGGGCGCAGAGCAGACGGCGAGATACCAGCCCAGCAGCGGTGGTTCATAGAGTCTGCGTTACTTATGGTGGCTGCGCAGCAGTTAGAGTGTCTACGGTGCTGCTGCTCCTTTGGTGAGTGCTAGGAGCATCCTTTTCTACGGTCCAACTTCCAGCCAGCCTGGAGGCAACCGTAACATTTGGCGGCAGCGGTGGGATCGCGTCCTAGCGCAAGGAGCAGCACCACAACAGCACTGGTATCGTAGGAGAGTAATTGAGGACAACGCTAGCCACTGCGCAGCGTCCCTACCTACAGCAGCATGGAGCTGACAAGACACTGGTCAGAACCCTGTGAAGAGCACCTCAACCTGATCCGTCGCTATGAGGGCGCTGATTTCGTTCCAGAGGTAAAGAGGCGGCTAGTCCGATATGGTCCAGACCCTGCACAGGAGGTAGTCAGTCGCCTCATCCGGGAATTGGCTACTGAGAACAAAGCGGCACGAGCCTTTGAGCGCCAACTGTGGAGTTTGAGGGTATGGACACCTGGTCTCTCTCCCCAGCCGCAGCATGTTCCACAGGGAGAGGAGAGCAGCGACCTCCCTCCCCAGCGGCAGTATACTGTGCAGAGGGAAGAGACAACCGGTCTCCTTCCCCAACCCCAACCAGAGATACCAGAGGCAGCAGGCCTCATAGACTGGTCCTTGGAGGACCCCCAGCAGGCAGGTGGAGATGGGACCGCGGTCTCTCTACCGGCCCTACAGGGATGCTGGGCAGGCGGCCCAGATCCCCAGCGACAGACCCAGCTACAGGGAGGGGAGAGCATCGACCTCCCTCCCCAGCCGGAGTGTGCCTTCCAGGGAGAGGAGACAACCGGTCTCTCTCCCCAGCCGCAGCATGTTCCACAGGAAGCGGAGAGCATCGACCTCCCTTCCCAAAGGCCGCCGGAGTATCAGGAGGAGGAGGTAAGCCAATCTCCCCCTCCCTAGCTAACTCCTAACTTGGGCCCAGGGTTAACAGTGGAGATGTTAACCCCCACTGACCCCCACGTTCCCTTTGCCACCGGGCAGGACTATGCCCCAATTCCCCCAGCAGAAGCGCTGGCACCAGGGCAGAGTGCCGCTGGCCTCTGCCCCCCAAGTACCATCAGCTATTTGCCCAGCTGCGCCAGGAAGGCCGAGGATGCTACACTTTCATCCTACAACCTGGAACCTACAGGCCAGTACTACGTATTGTGGGGGGGCTACTTTGCTGCTAACGATTATTTGTGGGTGGGTTGCGAGACTAACTTAGGCACTGACCGGCAGAAGGTCAGGTGCCTGGTTAGTCTCCCTCCAAAAGGGGAGATATGTTACAAATGGCTATTTGTAACTGGCCCTTTAAATGGAAAATTGCCCTGCTTCCCTGGATTTTGGAGAAGCCTATTTGCCAGCCTCCTTCCACATGACTATGGCCCCTGGAAGATTGTGCCCCTGAAAACATATTAACTTTTATTGGGTGTGTATGGCCCTTTAAGAACCGTCTGGGGACATATTGTGACTTTGGTGAACAAGGCCCCTTTAAGACTATGTCCCCAGACCTGTGAAATGACTTGTCCCTGGCTTTCTCTCTTGGTTCAGTTTCATTGTGTGCCATTAAGTGCTATGTGACAGACCCTTCGGTCAGAACTACAGAGATAACTTTGTTCAGCTTCAAGAAGCATTCTAAATACAAGTTTGCTGGGATCAGCTCTAATTAAGTTTAGTGATAAACTTTCCCATTGTCTAATCAGACTTCTAGTAGTGATAAGGTGGACTGCATTGTTTTATTGTGTGTAAAATGTTATCTGCTGAAGTAATGTTGTGGCCTGTCAAAGGGAGTGTCTCTCTATCTAATATCAAATGTGTGATGGGGGATTTTATGCCTCCCCCTGAGAGTGTCCTGTTTGCATGTAACCTCAATAAAAAGCAGGCTGTGTGCTCCAGCACATCAGACCTATTTCTGACCCTCTAACTTGCAGCTTTGACTCATGTTTGTAGGGGACAGCTTCAGCTATAATCACTACAGGGATTGCTATGCTTTTCATACTCCCTTAGCTACGGGGATTGCTACAGAAGGAAGAGGTTCACCTACTGGAGCCTGGTCGTAGGTCCAGGGCGCAGAGCAGACGGCGAGATACCAGCCCAGCAGCGGTGGTTCATAGAGTCTGCGTTACTTATGGTGGCTACGCAGCAGTTAGAGTGTCTACGGTGCTGCTGCTCCTTTGGTGAGCGCTAGGAGCATCCTTTTCTACGGTCCAACTTCCAGCCAGCCTGGAGGCAACCGTAACACACTACTGTTACACCAGATATGAGTGGTGGCACTGGGCAAGTGGGCTTGGCACACACGCAGGCAGGCAGGCAACTGCAATTAGATTACACTAGCAGACTGATGTGTCACAGTCAAATTTTTTTTTTTTAAATTATTTAAACTACTGTTACACCAGATATGAGTGGTGGCAATGGGCAAGTGGGCCTGGCACACACGCTAGCAGGCAGGCAACTGCAATTAGATTACACTAGCAGACTGATGTTTCACAGTCAAAACATTTTATTTTTTTAATTATTTACACTACTGTTACACCAGATATGAGTGGTGGCACTGGGCAAGTGGGCCTGTTACACACGCTGGCAGGCAGGCAACTGCAATTAGATTACACTAGCAGACTGATGTTTCTCAGTCAAAAAAGTTTTTTTTTTTTTTTAATTATTTACACTACTGTTACACCAGATATGAGTGGTGGCACTGGGCAAGTGGGCCTGGCACACATGCTGGCAGGCAGGAAACTGCAATTAGATTACACTAGCAGACTGATGTTTCACAGTCAAAAACGTTTTTTTTTTTAATATTTACACTACTCTTATAACAAATATGATTGGTGGCACTGGGCAAGTGTCTTGGCAGGCAAACAACTGCAATTAGATTACACAGGAAAAATAAATAAATGATGTTCTAGCCCTAAAAAGGGCTTTTTGGGGTGCTGTCCTTAAAGTAGAGATCAGATGAGTCCTTCAGGACTGTAGTGGACACTGAATACACTAGCCTAGCTATCAATTTCCCTATAAAATCACCAGCAGCTACACTGTCCCTCCTCTCACTAACAATGCAGCTTCCGAATGAATCTAAAATGGCTACTGTCCAGGAGCTGGGAGGTTCTGGGAGGGAGGGTCTGCTGCTGATTGGCTGGAATGTGTCTGCAGACTGTGAGATCCAGGGTCAAAGTTTACTCAATGATGATGAATAGGGGGCGGATTGAACATCGCATATGTTCGCCCGCCGTGGCGAATGCGAACAAACTATGTTCTCGGGAACTATTCACCGGCGAACAATTCGCGACATCACTATAGTTCAATAGTATTATGTTTTTTGTTTTTCCTTAAGTATTGGAGTTTACTTAATGGTCATCTATGTTAGAAGATATTGAGATATATGACCACTGAAGACATCATCTTGAGGAGTTTAGTTCTAAGTCTCTCGGAGTTTCATAACTCCGAAGGATTGGTACTTCTTAGTGCTTAATCAATCAAGGGACGAGATAATATTATATGTGTGACTGAACTAAGATATGCTGTTTGCCACTTTTTGTTTACTCATGTTTTGATGTCCTTGAAGATGTTGTATAAATGGAAAATAATAAAAATTATTGCAACTAAAATAAATACAAATTTACCTGTAAAATAAAATCTAACCTAAGTTACAATTACACCTAACACTACACTATAATTTATTTAATTTCCTAAACTAACTACAATTAAATACAATTAAATACAATTATCTAAATTACGGAAAACCCCCCCACTAAATTACAGAAAATAATAAAATAATTAAAAAAATTTAAAACTAATTACACCTAATCTAATCCCAAAATAAAATAAAAAAGCCCACCAAAATAATAAAAATCCCTACCCTATACTAAATTACAAATAGCCCTTAAAAGAACTTTTTGTGGGGCATTGCCCCAAAGTAATCAGCTCTTTTACCTGTAAAAAAAAGACAATACCCCCCCAACATTAAAACCCACAACCCACACACCCAACCCTACTCTAAAACCCATCCAATCCCCCCTTAATAAAACCTAACACTAACCCCTGAAGATCACCCTACCTTGAGACGTCTTCACTCAATCAGGCAGAAGTCCTCAACAAAGCCGGGCTAAGTGGTCCTCCAGACGGCCAGAAGTCTTCATCCTATCCAAGAAGAAGAGGTCCTCCAGACGGGCAGAAGTCTTCATCAAGATGGCATCTTCTATCTTCATCCATCTAGAGCGGAGCAGCTCCATCTTCAAGACATCGGACGCGGAGCATCCTCTTCCAGTCCGACGACTAACACTAAATGACGGTACCTTTAAGTGACGTCATCCAAGATGGCGTCCCTTCAATTCCGATTGGCTGATAGAATTCTATCAGCCAATCGGAATTAAGGTAGAAAAAATCCTATTGGCTGATGCAATCAGCCAATAGGATTGAGCTCTCATTGTATTGGCTGATTGGATCAGCCAATAGAATGGGAGCTCAATCCTATTGGCTGATTGCATCAGCCAATAGGATTTTTTCTACCTTAATTCCGACTGGCTGATAGAATTCTATCAGCCAATCGGAATTGAAGGGACGCCATCTTGGATGACGTCACTTAAAGACGTCTCAAGGTAGGGTGATCTTCAAGGGGTTAGTGTTAGGTTTTATTAAAGGGGGATTGGGTGGGTTCAGTGGCGTCACTAGGGTTGGTGTCACCCGGTGTGGTAAGTTATGGTGTCACCCCCCCCCCCCCAGAAAGCAGACACACAAAAACACAGGCAAACACACATACAAACACTCAGACACACTTAAAAACATACTCAGATGCACACACAAACACTCGGAAACACACTCAGACACACACACAAAAACACACACACAAAAACACTGAGACACACACACAAACAAAAATTCAGACACACCTATAATATGTAAACTGCACTGCATTAATTATAAAGCGCATGCCTAGAGCTGCTCCCTGGCTCAGCAGAGCATCAAATGAAAGATAAACAGAGCACTCTAAAAATAAATCACTAAAGAAAAGGTTTAGGCGCAAACTATGAAAATTCTGCTCTCTGACTCTGTTCCAAGTCTGTCAGTGCACAGCCCCGGGCCGCGTGCCTACCGCTTCTTATGGCCAATCACCTCTGCACTCTGCACTCTGCACTCTGCCCACCCCCAGACCCCCGCCCGCCCTCCTACCTGTTCAGTGTGCACTTAGTGTACCGTAACCGTAATGGTCTGGTGGGCATCATACGTGGCTCCTTCACTTTAAAGACAGTGTCAAACAATCATGCGGTCAGGTGCCAGGCATCCCCTCATGATTTGCCAGTTCCCGTTTAGAGAGACTGAGCAGTGAGCACAGATAGGCAGGCAGGTTTAGGAAAGCAGCGCAACTTTGCAAGCCCCACGGCATGCCCACAACATTCATAGCGAAATTGGGCAGGGGAGAAGGAAAGTACAAACAAGCAAAAGCAGACGGGAAAACTATTTGTTGAAATTGCAGCACTGGCTCAAGGGGCCAAAAAATTGTGTGTCTACAACTTCCCCAGTCCCACCAATGTTCACAAATGCCAGCCCCTCTAATAAAAAAAAATCTATGCATCTCAACATTGTATTTCTTTGAATTTCAATAAAATTTAAAAAAAAAAAAAATTTTTTTTTTTTGGTGTCACCCCCTGGAGGGTGTCACCCGGGTGCGGCCCGACCCCCCCCCCTAGTGACGCCACTGGGTGGGTTTTAGAGTAGGGTTGGGTGTGTAGGTGGTGGGTTTTAACGTTGGGGGGGTATTGACTTTTTTTTTACAGGTAAAACAGCTGATTACTTTGGGGCAATGCCCCACAAAAGCCCTTTTAAGGGCTTTTTGTAATTAAATACAAAGTTGCCTGTAAAATAAAAATAAACCATAAGCTAGCTACAATGTAACTATTAGTTATATTGTAGCTAGCTTAGGGTTTATTTTATAGGTAAGTATTTAGTTTTAAATAGGAATTATTTAGTTAATTAAAGTTATTTTATTTAGATTATTTTAAATTATATTTAAGTTAGGGGGTGTTAGGGTTAGACTTAGGTTTAGGGGTTAATATATTTATTATAGTGGCGGCGAAGTTTGCAGCGGCAGATTAGGGGTTAATAAGTGTAGTTAGGTTGTGGCGACATTGTGGGAGGCAGATTAGGGGTTAATAAATAAAATGTAGGGTTTGGCCATGTTGGGGGCAGCAGATTAGGGGTTCATAAGTATAATGTAGGTGGCGGCAGATTAGGGGGTAATAAGTTTAATATTAGGGGTGTTTAGACTCGGGGTTCATGTTAGGGTGTTAGGTGTAGACATAAAAAAAATTCCCCATAGGAATCAATGGGGCTCTGTTAGAAGCTGAACACTGCTTTTTTGCAGGTGTTAGGTTTTTTTTCTGCCGGATCTGCCCCATTGATTTCTATGGGGAAATCGTGCACGAGCACGTTTAGCCAGCTCACCGCTACCATAAGCAGCGCTGGTATTACAGTGAGATGTGGAGCTAAACTTTGCTCTCACTTTTCTGCGACTAATGCCGGGTTTAGAAAAACCTATAATACCAGCGTTGTTTGTAGGTGAGTGGTGAGCACGTTAGCACCGCAAGCCTTACCGACAAAAACTCGTAATCTAGCCGTTAAATTTGTGTATCTCTGTCTAAATTAGACATGGATCCGTCAGGATCCGGCTGTTTTTCTGTAAAAAAAAGTGTTGGTTATGTTGGTTGTGTAAAAAAATAAATGCTGGATCCAGAAGTGTCTGGATGTGTTTGTGTGGAAAACAGTTAAATTTATGTATCAGCTTTCTGTTCTTGTGAATGTTTAATACACACTGTGCAGCTCTCTGTGCTAGTGAAGGGTTAATAATACACACTGTGCTGCTCTCTGTGCTAGTGAAGGGTTAAAGTGAAGGTAAAGTTTTCCTGTTTTTTAAGCTTTATCTTATTACGCATATGCTATACAGTATAGTATGATCGCTATTTTTTTTTTAAGTATTTCAATATATATGATTGTATTATAAAGTATTCTTTTTTACTTACGCTTCCATTCTTAGCTCCTCCCTCCATGAATTTCCTGGTTTTTCACTCTATTACGTACAGAGCGGTCTCACCCGCTCTATACGTACTTCAAAAGCGCGTTCTCGCTTGCCGGACCATTTGCGCATGCGCACACTTCGCCCTATATTCTATTTGCGTCTGTGTGACTGAAATCCTTTGCGACCTAAAGCGCAGGCGTCAATCCCCGTTTTGTTGTCAGTGCTTGCTTTTATCTGCGCAGGCGCGAAACTGGAGCGAGCCCGGCTAAAAATGGAGAGGAAGTAATCCAAACACATGCGCAGAAGGACACGGACTGTTGTGACGTCAATTGACGGCCGCCTAACGGCCAGACTTACTATTGGATGATGCCCAAACATGACCGGACAGATAAAAAAAACAAAAAACGGGTTGTTTGGGAAACAAAATGAAATAGAAACAAATAAGGTAATAACTCTGTAAATATATGAAATTAAACAAAATCATGAATTAAAGTATCATTCATTTTATAAGTAATAACATTGACTATAATCGAATCCTGCTAACTTTACCTTCACTTTAATACACACTGTGCTGCTCTCTGTGCTAGTGAAGGGTTAATAAACACTGTGCTGCTCTCTGTGCTAGTGAAGGGTTAATACACACTGTGCAGCTCTCTGTGCTAGTGAAGGGTTAATACACACTGTGCTGCTCTCTGTGCTAGTGAAGGGTTAATACACACTTGCAGCTCTCTGTGTTAGTGAACGGTTAATACACACTGTGCTGATCTTTGTGCTAGTGAAGGATTAATACACACTGTGCTGCTCTCTGTGCTAGTGATGGGCTTAAACCACACTAAACTTATCTCTGTGCTAGTGAAGGGTTAATACACACTGTGCTGCTCTCTGTGCTAGTGAAAGGGTTAATACACACTGTGCTGCTCTCTGTGCTAGTGAAGGGTTAATACACACTGTGCAGCTCTCTGTGCTAGTGAAGGGTTAATACACACAGTGCTGCTCTCTGTGCCAGTGAAGGGTTAATACACACAGTGCTGCTCTCTATGCCACTGAAGGGTTAATACACACTGTGCTGCTCTCTGTGCTAGTGAAGGGTTAATACACACAGTGCTGCTCTCTGTGCTAGTGAAGGGTTAATACACACTGTACTGCTCTCTGTGCTAGTGAAGGGTTAATACACACTGTGCTGCTCTCTGTGCTAGTGAAGGGTTAATACACACTGCAGCTCTCTGTGCTAGTAAAGGTTTAATCCACACTGTGCAGCTCTCTGTGCTAGTGAAGGGTTAATACACACTGTGCTGCTCTCTGTGCTAGTGAAGGGTTAATACACACTGTGCTGATCTCTGTGCTAGTGAATGGTTAATACACACGGTTCTGCTCTCTGTGCTAATGAAGGGTTAATACACACTGTGCTGCTCTCTCTGCTAGTGAAGGGTTAATACACACTGTGCTGCTCTCTGTGCCAGTGAAGGGTTAATACACACTGTGCTACTCTCTGTGCTAGTGAAGGGTTAATACACACTGTGCTGCTCCTTGTGCTAGTGAAAGGTTAATACACACTGTGCAGCTCTCTGTGCTAGTGAAGGGTTAATACAAACTGTGCAGCTCTCTGTGCTAGTGAAGGGTTAATACAAACTGTGCTGCTCTCTGTGCTAGTGAAGGGTTAATACACACTGTGCTGCTCTCTGTGCCAGTGAAGGGTTAATACACACTGTGCTACTCTCTGTGCCAGTGAAGGGTTAATACATACTGTGCTGCTCTCTGTGCTAGTGAAGGGTTAATACATACTGTGCTGCTCTCTGTGCTAGTGAGGGGTTAATACATACTGTGCTGCACTCTGTGCTAATGAGGGGTTAATACACACTGTGCTGCTCTCTGTGCCAGTGAAGGGTTAATACACACTGTGCTGCTCTCTGTGCCAGTAACTGTAATGCACTAGTAGAGGATATGACAGTGACAATGGGCTCAGTGCTAGTGAAAGTGCTAATATATATTGTGTAGCTTTATGTATATAGTGTAGCTGTAATGCACTAGTAGAGGATATGACAGTGACAATGTGCTCAGTGCTAGTGAAAGTGCTAATATATATAGTGTAGCTTTATGTATATAGTGTAGCTGTAATGCACTAGTAGAGGATATGACAGTGACAATGGGCTCAGTGCTAGTGAAAGTGCTAATATATATTGTGTAGCTTTATGTATATAGTGTAGCTGTAATATACTAGTAGAGGATATGACAGTGACAATGTGCTCAGTGCTAGTGAAAGTGCTAATATATATTGTGTAGCTTTATGCATATAGTGTAGCTTTAATGCACTAGTAGAGGATATGACAGTGACAATGTGCTCAGTGCTAGTGAAAGTGCTAATATATATTGTGTAGCTTTATGTATATAGTGTAGCTGTAATATACTAGTAGAGGATATGACAGTGACAATGTGCTCAGTGCTAGTGAAAGTGCTAATATATATTGTGTAGCTTTATGTATATAGTGTAGCTGTAATGCACTAGTAGAGGATATGACAGTGACAATGGGCTCAGTGCTAGTGAAAGTGCTAATATATATTGTGTAGCTTGATGTATATAGTGTAGCTGTAATGCACTAGTAGAGGATATGACAGTGACAATGTGCTCAGTGCTAGTGAAAGTGCTAATATATATAGTGTAGCTTTATGTATATAGTGTAGCTGTAATGTACTAGTAGAGGATATGACAGTGACAATGGGCTCAGTGCTAGTGAAAGTGCTAATATATATAGTGTAGCTTTATGTATATAGTGTAGCTGTAATGTACTAGTAGAGGATATGACAGTGACAATGGGCTCACTGCTAGTGAAAGTGCTAATATATATTGTGTAGCTTTATGTATATAGTGTAGATGTAATGCACTAGTAGAGGATATGACAGTGACAATGTGCTCAGTGCTAGTGAAAGTGCTAATATATATTGTGTAACTTTATGTATATAGTGTAGCTGTAATGCACTAGTAGAGGATATGACAGTGACAATGTGCTCAGTGCTAGTGAAAGTGCTTATATATATATTTTGTAGCTTTATGTATATAGTGTAGCTGTAATGCACTAGTAGAGGATATGACAGTGACAATGGGCTCAGTGCTAGTGAAAGTGCTAATATATATTGTGTAGCTTTATGTATATAGTGTAGCTGTAATGCACTAGTAGAGGATATGACAGTGACAATGGGCTCAGTGCTAGTGAAAGTGCTAATATATATTGTGTAGCTTTATGTATATAGTGTATCTGTAATGCACTAGTAGAGGATATGACAGTGACACTGGGCTCAGTGCTAGTGAAAGTGCTAATATATATTGTGTAGCTTTATGTATATAGTGTAGCTGTAATGCACTAGTAGAGGATATGACAGTGACAATGGGCTCAGTGCTAGTGAAAGTGCTAATATATATTGTGTAGCTTTATGTATATAGTGTAGCTGTAATGCACTAGTAGAGGATATGACAGTGACAATGTGCTCAGTGCTAGTGAAAGTGCTAATATATATATAGTGTAGCTTTATGTATATAGTGTAGCTGTAATGCACTAGTAGAGGATATGACAGTGACAATGTGCTCAGTGCTAGTGAAAGTGCTAATATATATTGTGTAGCTTTATGTATATAGTGTAGCTGTAATGCACTAGTAGAGGATATGACAGTGACAATGTGCTCAGTGCTAATGAAAGTGCTAATATATATTGTGTAGCTTTATGTATATAGTGTAGCTGTAATGCACTAGTAGAGGATATGACAGTGATAATGGGCTCAGTGCTAATGAAAGTGCTAATATATATTGTGTAGCTTTATGTATATAGTGTAGCTGTAATGCACTAGTAGAGGATATGACAGTGACGAATGTGCTCAGTGCTAGTGAAAGTGCTAATATATATTGTGTAGCTTTATGTATATAGTATAGCTGTAATGCACTAGTAGAGGATATGACAGTGACAATGGGCTCAGTGCTAGTGAAAGTGCTAATATATATTGTGTAGCTTTATGTATATAGTGTAGCTGCAATGCACTAGTAGAGGATATGACAGTGTCAATGGGCTCAGTGCTAATGAAAGTGCTAATATATATTGTGTAGCTTTATGTATATAGTGTAGCTGTAATGCACTAGTAGAGGATATGGCAGTGACATTGTGCTCAGTGCTAGTGAAAGTGCTAATATATATTGTGTAGCTTTATGTATATAGTGTAGCTGTAATGCACTAGTAGAGGTTATGACAGTGACAATGTGCTCAGTGCTAGTGAAAGTGCTAATATATATTGTGTAGCTTTATGTATATAGTGTAGCTGTAATGCACTAGTAGAGGATATGACAGTGACAATGTGCTCAGCGCTAGTGAAAGTGCTAATATATATTGTGTAGCTTTATGTATATAGTGCAGCTGTAATGCACTAGTAGAGGATATGACACTGACAATGTGCTCAGTGCTAGTGAAAGTGCTAATATATATTGTGTAGCTTTATGTATATAGTGCAGCTGTAATGCACTAGTAGAGGATATGACAGTGACAATGTTCTCAGTGCTAGTGAAAGTGCTAATATATATTGTGTAGCTTTATGTATATAGTGTAGCTGTAATGCACTAGTAGAGGATATGACAGTGACAATGGGCTCAGTGCTAGTGAAAGTGCTAATATATATTGTGTAGCTTTATGTATATAGTGTAGCTGTAATGCACTAGTAGAGGATATGACAGTGACAATGTGCTCAGTGCTAGTGAAAGTGCTAATATATATTGTGTAGCTTTATGTATATAGTGTAGCTGTAATGCACTAGTAGAGGATATGACAGTGACAATGTGCTCAGTGCTAGTGATATTGTGTAGCTTTATGTATATAGTGCAGCTGTAATGCACTAGTAGAGGATATATGACAGTGACAATGTGCTCAGTGCTAATGAAAGTGCTAATATATATTGTGTAGCTTTATGTATATAGTGCAGCTGTAATGCACTAGTAGAGGATATGACAGTGACAATGGGCTCAGTGCTAGTGAAAGTGCTAATATATATTGTGTAGCTTTATGTATATAGTGTAGTAATGCACTAGTAGAGGATATGACAGTGACAATGGGCTCAGTGCTAGTGAAAGTGCTAATATATATTGTGTAGCTTTATGTATATAGTGTAGCTGTAATGCACTAGTAGAGGATATGACAGTGACAATGGGCTCAGTGCTAGTGAAAGTGCTAATATATATTGTGTAGCTTTATGTATATAGTGTAGCTGTAATGCACTAGTAGAGGATATGACAGTGACAATGGGCTCAGTGCTAGTGAAAGTGCTAATATATATTGTGTAGCTTTATGTATATAGTGTAGCTGTAATGCACTAGTAGAGGATATGACAGTGACAATGGGCTCAGTGCTAGTGAAAGTGCTAATATATATTGTGTAGCTTTATGTATATAGTGTAGCTGTAATGCACTAGTAGAGGATATGACAGTGACAATGTGCTCAGTGCTAGTGAAAGTGCTAATATATATTGTGTAGCTTTATGTATATAGTGTAGCTGTAATGCACTAGTAGAGGATATGACAGTGACAATGGGCTCAGTGCTAGTGAAAGTGCTAATATATATTGTGTAGCTTTATGTATATAGTTTAACTGTAATGCACTAGTAGAGGATATGACAGTGACAATGTGCTCAGTGCTAGTGAAAGTGCTAATATATATTGTGTAGCTTTATGTATATAGTGTAGCTGTAATGCACTAGTAGAGGATATGACAGTGACAATGTGCTCAGTGCTAGTGAAAGTGCTAATATATATTGTGTAGCTTTATGTATATAGTGTAGCTGTAATGCACTAGTATAGAATATGACAGTGACAATGGGCTCAGTGCTAGTGAAAGTGCTAATATATATTGTTTAGCTTTATGTATATAGTGTAGCTGTAATGCACTAGTAGAGGATATGACAGTGACAATGGGCTCAGTGCTAGTGAAAGTGCTAATATATATTGTGTAGCTTTATGTATATAGTGTAGCTGTAATGCACTAGTAGAGGATATGACAGTGACAGTGTGCTCAGTGCTAGTGAAAGTGCTAATATATATTGTGTTGCTTTATGTATATAGTGTAGCTGTAATGCACTAGTAGAGGATATGACAGTGACAATGTGCTCAGTGCTAGTGAAAGTGCTAATATATATTGTGTAGCTTTATGTATATAGTGCAGCTGTAATGCACTAGTAGAGGATATGACAGTGACAATGGGCTCAGTGCTAGTGAAAGTGCTAATATATATTGTGTAGCTTTATGTATATAGTGTAGCTGTAATGCACTAGTAGAGGATATGACAGTGACAATGTGCTCAGTGCTAGTGAAAGTGCTAATATATATTGTGTAGCTTTATGTATATAGTATAGCTGTAATGCACTAGTAGAGGATATGACAGTGACAATGGGCTCAGTGCTAGTGAAAGTGCTAATATATATTGTGTAGCTTTATGTATATAGTGTAGCTGTAATGCACTAGTAGAGGATATGACAGTGACAATGGGCTCAGTGCTAGTGAAAGTGCTAATATATATTGTGTAGCTTTATGTATATAGTGTAGCTGTAATATACTAGTAGAGGATATGACAGTGACAATGTGCTCAGTGCTAGTGAAAGTGCTAATATATATTGTGTAGCTTTATGTATATAGTGCAGCTGTAATGCACTAGTAGAGGATATGACAGTGACAATGTTCTCAGTGCTAGTGAAAGTGCTAATATATATTGTGTAGCTTTATGTATATAGTGTAGCTGTAATGCACTAGTAGAGGATATGACAGTGACAATGGGCTCAGTGCTAGTGAAAGTGCTAATATATATTGTGTAGCTTTATGTATATAGTGTAGCTGTAATGCACTAGTAGAGGATATGACAGTGACAATGTGCTCAGTGCTAGTGAAAGTGCTAATATATATTGTGTAGCTTTATGTATATAGTGTAGCTGTAATGCACTAGTAGAGGATATGACAGTGACAATGTGCTCAGTGCTAGTGATATTGTGTAGCTTTATGTATATAGTGCAGCTGTAATGCACTAGTAGAGGATATATGACAGTGACAATGTGCTCAGTGCTAATGAAAGTGCTAATATATATTGTGTAGCTTTATGTATATAGTGCAGCTGTAATGCACTAGTAGAGGATATGACAGTGACAATGGGCTCAGTGCTAGTGAAAGTGCTAATATATATTGTGTAGCTTTATGTATATAGTGTAGTAATGCACTAGTAGAGGATATGACAATGACAATGGGCTCAGTGCTAGTGAAAGTGCTAATATATATTGTGTAGCTTTATGTATATAGTGTAGCTGTAATGCACTAGTAGAGGATATGACAGTGACAATGGGCTCAGTGCTAGTGAAAGTGCTAATATATATTGTGTAGCTTTATGTATATAGTGTAGCTGTAATGCACTAGTAGAGGATATGACAGTGACAATGGGCTCAGTGCTAGTGAAAGTGCTAATATATATTGTGTAGCTTTATGTATATAGTGTAGCTGTAATGCACTAGTAGAGGATATGACAGTGACAATGGGCTCAGTGCTAGTGAAAGTGCTAATATATATTGTGTAGCTTTATGTATATAGTGTAGCTGTAATGCACTAGTAGAGGATATGACAGTGACAATGTGCTCAGTGCTAGTGAAAGTGCTAATATATATTGTGTAGCTTTATGTATATAGTGTAGCTGTAATGCACTAGTAGAGGATATGACAGTGACAATGGGCTCAGTGCTAGTGAAAGTGCTAATATATATTGTGTAGCTTTATGTATATAGTTTAACTGTAATGCACTAGTAGAGGATATGACAGTGACAATGTGCTCAGTGCTAGTGAAAGTGCTAATATATATTGTGTAGCTTTATGTATATAGTGTAGCTGTAATGCACTAGTAGAGGATATGACAGTGACAATGTGCTCAGTGCTAGTGAAAGTGCTAATATATATTGTGTAGCTTTATGTATATAGTGTAGCTGTAATGCACTAGTAGAGGATATGACAGTGACAATGGGCTCAGTGCTAGTGAAAGTGCTAATATATATTGTTTAGCTTTATGTATATAGTGTAGCTGTAATGCACTAGTAGAGGATATGACAGTGACAATGGGCTCAGTGCTAGTGAAAGTGCTAATATATATTGTGTAGCTTTATGTATATAGTGTAGCTGTAATGCACTAGTAGAGGATATGACAGTGACAGTGTGCTCAGTGCTAGTGAAAGTGCTAATATATATTGTGTAGCTTTATGTATATAGTGTAGCTGTAATGCACTAGTAGAGGATATGACAGTGACAATGTGCTCAGTGCTAGTGAAAGTGCTAATATATATTGTGTAGCTTTATGTATATAGTGCAGCTGTAATGCACTAGTAGAGGATATGACAGTGACAATGGGCTCAGTGCTAGTGAAAGTGCTAATATATATTGTTTAGCTTTATGTATATAGTATAGCTGTAATGCACTAGTAGAGGATATGACAGTGACAATGGGCTCAGTGCTAGTGAAAGTGCTAATATATATTGTGTAGCTTTATGTATATAGTGTAGCTGTAATGCACTAGTAGAGGATATGACAGTGACAATGTGCTCAGTGCTAGTGAAAGTGCTAATATATATTGTGTAGCTTTATGTATATAGTGTAGCTGTAATGCACTAGTAGAGGATATGACAGTGACAATGTGCTCAGTGCTAGTGAAAGTGCTAATATATATTGTGTAGCTTTATGTATATAGTGTAGCTGTAATGCACTAGTAGAGGATATGACAGTGACAATGTGCTCAGTGCTAGTGAAAGTGCTAATATATATTGTGTAGCTTTATGTATATAGTGTAGCTGTAATGCACTAGTAGAGGATATGACAGTGACAATGGGCTCAGTGCTAGTGAAAGTGCTAATATATATAGTGTAGCTGTAATGCACTAGTAGAGGATATGACAGTGACAATGGGCTCAGTGCTAGTGAAAGTGCTAATATATATTGTGTAGCTTTATGTATATAGTGTAGCTGTAATGCACCAGTAGAGGATATGACAGTGACAATGTGCTCAGTGCTAATGAAAGTGCTAATATATATATTGTGTAGCTTTATGTATATAGTGTAGCTGTAATGCACTAGTAGAGGATATGACAGTGACAATGTGCTCAGTGCTAGTGAAAGTGCTAATATATATTGTGTAGCTTTATGTATATAGTGTAGCTGTAATGCACTAGTAGAGGATATGACAGTGACAATGTGCTCAGTGCTAGTGAAAGTGCTAATATATATTGTGTAGCTTTATGTATATAGTGCAGCTGTAATGCACTAGTAGAGGATATGACAGTGACAATGTGCTCAGTGCTAGTGAAAGTGCTAATATATATTGTGTAGCTTTATGTATATAGTGCAGCTGTAATGCACTAGTAGAGGATATGACAGTGACAATGTGCTCAGTGCTAGTGAAACTGCTAATATATATTGTGTAGCTTTATGTATATAGTGTAGCTGTAATGCACTAGTAGAGGATATGACAGTGACAATGTGCTCAGTGCTAGTGAAAGTGCTAATATATATTGTGTAGCTTTATGTATATAGTGTAGCTGTAATGCACTAGTAGAGGATATGACAGTGACAATGGGCTCAGTGCTAGTGAAAGTGCTAATATATATAGTGTAGCTTTATGTATATAGTGTAGCTGTAATGCACTAGTATAGGATATGACAGTGACAATGTGCTCTGTGCTAGTGAAAGTGCTAATATATATTGTGTAGCTTTATGTATATAGTGTAGCTGTAATGCACTAGTAGAGGATATGACAGTGACAATGTGCTCAGTGCTAGTGAAAGTGCTAATATATATTGTGTAGCTTTATGTATATAGTGTATCTGTAATGCACTAGTAGAGGATATGACAGTGACAATTTGCTCAGTGCTAGTGAAAGTGCTAATATATATAGTGTAGCTTTATGTATATAGTGTAGCTGTAATGCACTAGTAGAGGATATGACAGTGACAATGTGCTCAGTGCTAGTGAAAGTGCTAATATATATTGTGTAGCTTTATGTATATAGTGTAGCTGTAATGCACTAGTAGAGGATATGACAGTGACAATGTGCTCAGTGCTAGTGAAAGTGCTACTATATATTGTGTAGCTTTATGTATATAGTGTAGCTGTAATGCACTAGTAGAGGATATGACAGTGACAATGTGCTCAGTGCTAGTGAAAGTGCTAATATATATTGTGTAGCTTTATGTATATAGTGTAGCTGTAATGCACTAGTAGAGGATATGACAGTGACAATGTGCTCAGTGCTAATGAAAGTGCTAATATATATTGTGTAGCTTTATGTATATAGTGTAGCTGTAATGCACTAGTAGAGGATATGACAGTGACAATGTGCTCAGTGCTAGTGAAAGTGCTAATATATATTGTGTAGCTTTATGTATATAGTGTAGCTGTAATGTACTAGTAGAGGATATGACAGTGACAATGTGCTCAGTGCTAGTGAAAGTGCTAATATATATTGTGTAGCTTTATGTATATAGTGTAGCTGTAATGCACTAGTAGAGGATATGACAGTGACAATGTGCTCAGTGCTAGTGAAAGTGCTAATATATATTGTGTAGCTTTATGTATATAGTGTAGATGTAATGCACTAGTAGAGGATATGACAGTGACAATGGGGTCAGTGCTAGTGAAAGTGCTAATATATATTGTGTAGCTTTATGTATATAGTGTAGCTGTAATGCACTAGTAGAGGATATGACAGTGACAATGGGCTCAGTGCTAGTGAAAGTGCTAATATATATTGTGTAGCTTTATGTATATAGTGTAGCTGTAATGCACTAGTAGAGGATATGACAGTGACAATGTGCTCAGTGCTAATGAAAGTGCTAATATATATTGTGTAGCTTTATGTATATAGTGTAGCTGTAATGCACTAGTAGAGGATATGACAGTGACAATGTGCTCAGTGCTAGTGAAAGTGCTAATATATATTGTGTAGCTTTATGTATATAGTGTATCTGTAATGCACTAGTAGAGGATATGACAGTGACAATTTGCTCAGTGCTAGTGAAAGTGCTAATATATATAGTGTAGCTTTATGTATATAGTGTAGCTGTAATGCACTAGTAGAGGATATGACAGTGACAATGTGCTCAGTGCTAGTGAAAGTGCTAATATATATTGTGTAGCTTTATGTATATAGTGTAGCTGTAATGCACTAGTAGAGGATATGACAGTGACAATGGGCTCAGTGCTAGTGAAAGTGCTAATATATATTGTGTAGCTTTATGTATATAGTGTAGCTGTAATGCACTAGTAGAGGATATGACAGTGACAATGTGCTCAGTGCTAGTGAAAGTGCTACTATATATTGTGTAGCTTTATGTATATAGTGTAGCTGTAATGCACTAGTAGAGGATATGACAGTGACAATGTGCTCAGTGCTAGTGAAAGTGCTAATATATATTGTGTAGCTTTATGTATATAGTGTAGCTGTAATGCACTAGTAGAGGATATGACAGTGACAATGTGCTCAGTGCTAATGAAAGTGCTAATATATATTGTGTAGCTTTATGTATATAGTGTAGCTGTAATGCACTAGTAGAGGATATGACAGTGACAATGTGCTCAGTGCTAGTGAAAGTGCTAATATATATTGTGTAGCTTTATGTATATAGTGTAGCTGTAATGTACTAGTAGAGGATATGACAGTGACAATGTGCTCAGTGCTAGTGAAAGTGCTAATATATATTGTGTAGCTTTATGTATATAGCGTAGCTGTAATGCACTAGTAGAGGATATGACAGTGACAATGTGCTCAGTGCTAGTGAAAGTGCTAATATATATTGTGTAGCTTTATGTATATAGTGTAGATGTAATGCACTAGTAGAGGATATGACAGTGACAATGGGGTCAGTGCTAGTGAAAGTGCTAATATATATTGTGTAGCTTTATGTATATAGTGTAGCTGTAATGCACTAGTAGAGGATATGACAGTGACAATGGGCTCAGTGCTAGTGAAAGTGCTAATATATATTGTGTAGCTTTATGTATATAGTGTAGCTGTAATGCACTAGTAGAGGATATGACAGTGACAATGTGCTCAGTGCTAATGAAAGTGCTAATATATATTGTGTAGCTTTATGTATATAGTGTAGCTGTAATGCACTAGTAGAGGATATGACAGTGACAATGGGCTCAGTGCTAGTGAAAGTGCTAATATATATTGTGTAGCTTTATGTATATAGTGTAGCTGTAGTGCACTAGTAGAGGATATGACAGTGACAATGTGCTCAGTGCTAGTGAGTGAAAGTGCTAATATATATTGTGTAGCTTTATGTATATAGTGTAGCTGTAATGCACTAGTAGAGGATATGACAGTGACAATGGGCTCAGTGCTAGTGAAAGTGATAACATATATTGTGTAGCTTTATGTATATAGTGTAGCTGTAATGCACTAGTAGAGGATATGACAGTGACAATGGGCTCAGTGCTAGTGAAAGTGCTAATATATATTGTGTAGCTTTATGTATATAGTGTAGCTGTAATGCACTAGTAGAGGATATGACAGTGACAATGGGCTCAGTGCCAGTGAAAGTGCTAATATATATTGTGTAGCTTTATGTATATAGTGTAGCTGTAATGCACTAGTAGAGGATATGACAGTGACAATGTGCTCAGTGCTAGTGAAAGTGCTAATATATATTGTGTAGCTTTATGTATATAGTGTAGCTGTAATGCACTAGTAGAGGATATGACAGTGACAATGGGCTCAGTTACTAATTTTATTAATTTGCAGCATTTAAACAATATTAAAAAGCATCTGATTTGTCTTTGAAATGGTTGGTTGCATATTTTGTTTGTCTGATTGGCTGCTGATTAACATGTGACTTCTCTGAGTGTATTCTGGGAGATTATTGAACTGACCTTCGTTCCCCTCCCATTTACTTCCTGTGCAGCCGTAACTGGGTGAGTGAGTCAGGCTGTGTGTATTGTGTGATAAATAATTTATTGAAGGGGGCTGGGGACATAATTTCTTACAGGGGGCTGGGGACATAATTTCTTACAAGAGGGCTGGGGACATAATTTCTTACAGGGGGCTGGGGACATAATTTCTTACAGTGGGCTGGGGACATAATTTCTTACAAGAGGGCTGGGGACATAATTTCTTACAGGGGGCTGGGGACATAATTTCTTACAGGGGGCTGAGG
Organism: Bombina bombina; assembly: GCF_027579735.1. Classification (NCBI taxonomy): domain Eukaryota; kingdom Metazoa; phylum Chordata; class Amphibia; order Anura; family Bombinatoridae; genus Bombina; species Bombina bombina. Next base: position 37,491,230 of record NC_069503.1, read on the forward strand.
ACATAATTTCTTACAGGGGGCTGAGGACATAATTTCTTACAGGGGGCTGGGGACATAATTTCTTACAGGGGGCTGAGGACATAATTTCTTACAGGGGGCTGGGGACATAATTTCTTACAGGGGGCTGAGGACATAATTTCTTACAGGGGGCTGAGGACATAATTTCTTACAGGGGGCTGAGGATATAATTTCTTACAAGAGGGCTGGGGACATAATTTCTTACAAGGGGGATGGGAACATAATTTCTTACAAGAGGGCTGGGGACATAATTTCTTACAGGGGGCTGGGGACATAATTTCTTACAAGGGGGATGGGAACATAATTTCTTACAAGAGGGCTGGGGACATAATTTCTTACAGGGGGCTGGGGACATAATTTCTTACAGTGGGCTGGGGACATAATTTCTTACAGGGGGCTGGGGACATAATTTCTTACAGTGGGCTGGGGACATAATTTCTTACAGGGGGCTGGGGACATAATTTCTTACAGGGGGCTGGGGACATAATTTCTTACAAGAGGGCTGGGGACATAATTTCTTACAGGGGGCTGGGGACATAATTTCTTACAGGGGGCTGGGGACATAATTTCTTACAGGGGGCTGGGGACATAATTTCTTACAGGGGGCTGGGGACATAATTTCTTACAGGGGGCTGGGGACATAATTTCTTACAAGAGGGCTGGGGACATAATTTCTTACAGGGGGCTGGGGACATAATTTATTACAAGAGGGCTGGGGCATAATTTCTTACAGGGGGCTGGGGACATAATTTCTTACAGGGGGCTGGGGACATAATTTCTTACAAGAGGGCTGGGGACATAATTTCTTACAGGGGGCTGGGGACATAATTTCTTACAGGGGGCTGGGGACATAATTTCTTACAGGGGGCTGAGGACATAATTTCTTACAGGGGGCTGAGGACATAATTTCTTACAGGGGGCTGAGGACATAATTTCTTACAGGGGGCTGAGGACATAATTTCTTACAAGAGGGCTGGGGACATAATTTCTTACAAGGGGGCTGGGGACATAATTTCTTACAAGAGGGCTGGGGACATAATTTCTTACAAGGGGGCTGGGGACATCATTTCTTACAAGAGGGCTGGGGACATAATTTCTTACAGGGGGCTGGGGACATAATTTCTTACAGGGGGCTGGGGACATAATTTCTTACAAGAGGGCTGGGGACATAATTTCTTACAAGAGGGCTGGGGACATAATTTCTTACAGGGGGCTGGGGACATAATTTCTTACAGGGAGCTGGGGACATAATTTCTTACAAGAGGGCTGGGGACATAATTTCTTACAAGAGGGCTGGGGACATAATTTCTTACAGGGGGCTGGGGACATAATTTCTTACAGGGGGCTGGGGACATAATTTCTTACAAGAGGGCTGGGGACATAATTTCTTACAAGAGGGCTGGGGACATAATTTCTTACAGGGGGCTGGGGACATAATTTCTTACAGGGGGCTGGGGGCATAATTTCTTACAGGGGGCTGAGGACATAATTTCTTACAGGGGGCTGAGGACATAATTTCTTACAGGGGTCTGGGGACATAATTTCTTACAGGGGTCTGGGGACATAATTTCTTACAAGAGGGCTGGTGGACATAATTTCTTACAAGAGGGCTGGGGACATAATTTCTTACAGGGGGCTGGGGACATAATTTCTTACAGGGGGCTGGGGACATAATTTCTTACAGGGGGCTGAGGATATAATTTCTTACAGGGGTCTGGGGACATAATTTCTTACAAGAGGGCTGGGGACATAATTTCTTACAAGAGGGCTGGGGACATAATTTCTTACAGGGGGCTGGGGACATAATTTCTTACAGGGGGCTGGGGACATAATTTCTTACAAGAGGGCTGGGGACATAATTTCTTACAAGAGGGCTGGGGACATAATTTCTTACAGGGGGCTGGGGACATAATTTCTTACAGGGGGCTGGGGACATAATTTCTTACAGGGGGCTGAGGACATAATTTCTTACAGGGGGCTGGGGACATAATTTCTTACAAGGGGACTGGGGCATAATTTCTTACAGGGGGGCTGGTGGTATGATTTCTTTACAGGGGGCTGTCGGGGCATAATGTATTGATGGGGGGTTGTGGGGGCATAATGTATTGATGGGGGGGTTGTGGAGGGATAATGTATTATACCTATGTGGGGGGGGGGCATAATTTATTACACGGGGAATGGGGGGGCATAATATGTTGTAAACTGACAGATTTATTTTTCTTTAAAACCTTTGTTGACAGATTTATTTCATATTTACACACGTGCAGCTGCACACATTTTAGCTATACCCTACGTTTGTCTAAAGATATTTGACTTACGAATAAGTGGTTATGAGATAAATAAAATTCTAGAAACTGTGAATTCGAAGTACATAGGATATAAGGCTTGTCATATTATATGCAATTTATACAGTTAGTTTCTATCGCTTGCATTCTTTTCATTATTGGCGTCAGTGGGGCCCCATGTTTAAGTGTCACTTAAGGCCTCTCAAAGTCTAAAGCCGCCACCGTGCATTCCCCTCATATAGAGCATCAATACAAATACAGATGCCACAGCACCACATACAGTATATCTCCAGAAAATTGTTCCTTTGTTCAAAGCATAACATTTGCTAGTGAAGGGTTAATGCACACTGCTGCTCTTTGTGCTAGTGAAGGGTTAATACACACTGTGCTGCTCTCAGTGCTAGTGAAGGGTTAATACAAACTGTGCTGCTCTCTGTGCCAGTGAAGGGTTAGTACACACTGTGCTGCTCTCTGTGCTAGTGAAGGGTTAATACACACTGTGCTGCTCTCTGTGCTAGTGAAGGGTTAATACACACTGCTGCTCTTTGTGCTAATGAAGGGCTTAAAGGGACAGTCAACCCAAATAGCGTTTTCATTTATCTATATAAACTTGCCCTGGATCATCATTTCTCAATGTTGCCCACTTTTCAAAGATATAGAGTTTGTCAGTAAAATCACTTACTTTTCACGGTGCAGCTGTTTCAAAATGTCCATTAAGCCCCTCCCCTTTTACATCAGCAGTGACATCAGCGGGTTCTTGTAACTTGTGTACATGTTCTATCTTGCTCGTAACCTGATTTTTGCGCATGCGCAGTGCGCCTCTGTTAATAGTATTGAAGGGGAATGCTTGAACACAGGCTCAGTATCTGTGCGGTTTACAGTGGAAGTGTACCAGTGTCCTGTTTCTTCAACCCTCCGGCCGGCAGAAGTTATCAGCAGTTAGCGGCTTGTATTCTTCGTAGCAGTGCAACTTATATGCTATGTCACTGGTATTTAGAAAAAATGACTTTCATTTCAGGTCCTTTTTTTCCAGGTAGTACAGTGTGTGTGAGCTCACACGTGTATGCGTTACGTATACTATATATGTCTGGGATGTCTGTATATCAGGGGACTGGCTATTATAAAGAGCTACAAAATAGATTCCAAAAATAAAAGGTTTTATTCAAATATATAAGGCTTTGCTTAGAATTGCAAACGACAGAAACGTGGGCAGACTAGATATTTTCCCATCAGTCAAACTGTTTACTTTTATTCTCTGATTTTACAAATAATCTGTATGTTACATAAATGAATACAGTACTGTTGTTGAACCAATTGTAAATGAAGTGCCAGATAAATAGGAGCTCAGTGGTGCCACTGGGGCCCTAAATTGAACACCAGTGTTATAAATGGCAAGCAACACATTTCACAGATTGTTGGTCTAACACATTACCCAATCTGCTCCCAACAACTCAACGACCGTACTGTATTCATTTATGTAACATACAGATTATTAATGTGTTTAAAAATATCCCTTACCAGATCTACAATTGGCTTTTAATCAAATAATAAGTACAGTATAAGATATCAATTCTACAGCATATGTACGTTTCAGAGTTCAACAATGTGTAGAAATCATTTACTCTCGCAGGCTCATTTTCCACTTCCTATACTTGCTGCTATGTGCAACACCCCATTCACTAGCAGTAATAACAAGAAGCCACTTCTGCTACATAATAAAAACAGCTGGCAAAGTAAATCCATAAAACAACGGAGCAATATGCTACAGGACAGTTTGGCAAAGAAAGTCAAAATGTGGTCCAAAAAAAAAGGATCCATAGAAACTATAGTATTTCTAAATATATCTATAAACGGACATAACAAGCTGATGGACAAATATTCATACAAGTGTGTAGGAGTAGACAATGGGGCATATTTATCAAGCCCCGTGTTTCTGGCAAGCCTGCAGCCTCGCCAGAAACAGCAGTTACGAAGCAGTGGTCACAAAGACCGCTGCTCCGTAACCTGTCCGCTTGCTCTGAGCAGGCGGACAGACATCGCCGGAAATCAACCCGATCGAGTACGATCGGGTTGATTGACACCTCCTGCTGGCAGCCCATTGGCCGCGAGTCTGCAGGGGGCGGCGTTGCACCAGCAACTCTTGCAAGCTGCTGGTGCAATGCTGAATACAGCGAGCGTATTGCTCGCCGTATTCAGCGAGGTCTGTCGGACCTAGGGTTGCCACCTCAGCCATGTTTTCCTGGACACTTATGAGTTACACATGCTGCAGGGCGTGCAGGGAGGAACATGTATTGTGTTTCTGGACAGCACTATTCATATTCCTCCCTGCACACCCTGCAGCATGTGTAACTTATAAGTGCTCTGTATTTTAAGGGACAGGTGGCAACCCTAGTCGGACCTGATCCGCACTGTCGGATCAGGTCCGACAGACCTTGCTAAATATGGGCCATTGAGTATATTTATGTAATTTGTTGGGAGGATAAGAGACTGACTGTATGATTAAAAACCTTTGCCTTCAGCTGTTTTATGTTATGTGTCCAAAACACTGATCTGGAATCTGCACACCTTTTGTATGCTGTATAATCCGGTTTGCAAAAAGTTTGAAGTTTTAGAACACAGCAAATAGACTTTCTGATTCAGATAAAGTCATCAAATGTCTAACATGACGTAAAATGCCTATTTTTATGTCTTGCAATATAGATCCGAGAACAGGAAATATCAGGAGGACAAAACTGAGTAGCTTTTGTGTTTTTTTTACGTGCGTTTTCTCTGATTCGGAGTTAATGGTTTGAGACTTATTTGTAAAATCAGAAAATAAAAGTAAACATTTTGACTGATGGGAAAATATCTAGTCTGCCCACATTTCTGTCGTTTGCAATTCTAAGCAAAGCCTTATATATTTGAATAAAACCTTTTATTTTTGGAATCTATTTTGTAGCTCTTTATAATAGCCAGTCCCCTGATATACAGACATCCCAGACATATATAGTATACGTAACGCATACACGTGTGAGCTCACACACACTGTACTACCTGGAAAAAAAGGACCTGAAATGAAAGTCATTTTTTCTAAATACCAGTGACATAGCATATAAGTTGCACTGCTACGAACAATACAAGCTAATAACTGCTGATAACTTCTGCCGGCCGGAGGGTTGAAGAAACAGGACACTGGTACGCTTCCACTGTAAACCGCACAGATAATGAGCCTGTGTTGAAACATTCCCCTTCAATACTATTACCAGAGGCGCACTGCGCATGCGCAAAAATCAGGTTACGAGCAAGATAGAACATGTACACAAGTTACAAAAACCTGCTGATGTCACTGCTGACGTAAAAGGGGAGGGGCTTAATGGACCTTTTGAAATGGCTGCAGCGCGAAAAGTAAGTGATTTTACTGACAAACTCTATATCTTTGAAAAGTGGGCTACATTGAGAAATGATGATCCATGAAAACCCTATTTGGGTTGACTATCCCTTTAATACACACTCTGCAGATCTTTGTCTTAGTGAAGGGGTTTGTTTATTGGACCCTGTGAGGCTCTGAAAAGGCTGTGCTGCTATCTGTGTCAGTGAAGGGTTAATACACACTGTGCTGCTATCTGTGTCAGTGAAGGGTTAATACACACTGTGCTGCTCTCTGTGCTAGTGAAGGGTTAATACACACTGTGCTGCTCTCTGTGCTAGTGAAGGGTTAATACACTGTGCTGCTCTCTGTGCTAGTGAAGGGTTAATACACACTGTGCTGCTCTCTGTGCTAGTGAAGGGTTAATACACACTGTGCTAGTGAAGGGTTAATACACACTGTGCTGCTCTCTGTGCTAGTGAAGGGTTAATACACACTGTGCTGCTCCCTGTGCTAGTGTAGGGGTTAATACACACTGTGCTGCTCTCTGTGCCAGTGAAGGGTTAATACACACTGTGCTGCTCTCTGTGCTAGTGAAGGGTTAATACACACTGTGCTGCTCTCTGTGCTAGTGAAGGGTTAATACACACTGTGCTGCTCTCTGTGCTAGTGAAGGGTTAATACACACTGTGCTGCTCTCTTTGCTAGTGATGGGTTAATACACACTGTGCTGCTTTCTGTGATAGTGAAGGGTTAATACACACTGTGCTAGTGAAGGGTTAATAGACACTGTGATGCTCTCTGTGCTAGTGATGGGTTAATACACACTGTGCTGCTTTCTGTGCTAGTGTAGGGGTTAATACACACTGTGCTGCTCTCTGTGCCAGTGAAGGGTTAATACACACTGTGCTGCTCTCTGTGCTAGTGAAGGGTTAATACACACTGTGCTGCTCTCTGTGCTAGTGAAGGGTTAATACACACTGTGCTGCTCTCTGTGCTAGTGAAGGGTTAATACACACTGTGCTGCTCTCTTTGCTAGTGATGGGTTAATACACACTGTGCTGCTTTCTGTGATAGTGAAGGGTTAATACACACTGTGCTAGTGAAGGGTTAATAGACACTGTGATGCTCTCTGTGCTAGTGATGGGTTAATACACACTGTGCTGCTTTCTGTGCTAGTGAAGGGTTAATACACACTGTGCCAGTGAAGGGTTAATACACACTGTGCTGCTCTCTTTGCTAGTGATGGGTTAATACACACTGTGCTGCTCTCTGTGCTAGTGAAGGGTTAATACACACTGTGCCAGTGAAGGGTTAATACACACTGTGCTGCTCTCTTTGCTAGTGATGGGTTAATACACACTGTGCTGCTCTCTGTGCTAGTGAAGGGTTAATACACACTGTGCTAGTGAAGGGTTAATACACACTGTGCTGCTCTCTGTGCCAGTGAAGGGTTAAAGGGACAGTCAACACAAAACTAGTTTTAACATGTATCAATAAAGTTTCCCTAGATCGTTTTTTCCAAATATATGCCATTTTTTTAAAGATAATCCATTTTCAAGTTAAATCACTTACTTTTCCCCCTGTTGCCATTTTAAAATGTCCGTGTAGCTCCACCCCTTTTTGTCATCCGTGACATCATGAAAATCCTGTGTTCACTGTAATTGTTCTAAGTTACTCGTAACCCGTTTTTCGCGCATGCGCAATGCGCCTATTGTACTCTGGCCACTTTTTCACACACCGTACCTGTTTCCTGTGCTCCCCTCTTGCAGCAGTTCCCAGGACTTATCGATTCTGTCATTATCCTATGTGCTTATTTATTAAAATGTGTCATATAGAGACCCTGGTGCAATGATCTGTTACTTCACACAGACAAGGCTGCATCCCACTCCTATTTGTTCCATCATTGTTCATTAAGGCTGTTTTGAAATAAATGCAAAGAAAACAGCAAAATTATTCTTTCTTTTTTGTATTTGTCTGAATTCAAAAGCAGGTCTAGTATTCAGGTGCTCTGAATAACCACTGTGTATTATTGATCTTCCACTATCTGCTATTTTCCCTTTTCATTCACGTAAAAGAAGTGACTAAAAAATATTAATATGCAAGCAGTCCTGTTAGCCAGTGTGAAACGTTGCTGAATTAATGACAGTGAGGATCTGCTCGATATCCCTGTCAATCTATTGCTAGACTGTAGCCACACGCTAGCTGGGCAATTGCTCTGGGTTCTGCATTTCTGAGTACACAAAGCTACTAGATATTGTTTTACAGGATGTCTGTAGTTCATTTGACTTATTGTTCAGTTTCCTATAAATATGGATAGAGTGAGACAGTACTTTTTTACTATGTTTATTTGTTGCTTTTATGGCATTCTGTAAATGACTTTGTCTTTTTCCTTCCCCAAAGCTATTAGTTGTTGGTTGACATAAATTTGAAAACACAAACTTTTACGCTAGTGGACCGTGTGACACTGCAATCATTGGCATTTATATGTCAGACTCTGGATCTCATAGACACATAACTGTACGTATTCTATGTAAAACAATATCTAGTAGCTTTGTGTACTCAGAAATGCAGAACCCAGAGCAATTGCCCAGCTAGCGTGTGGCTACAGTCTAGCAATAGATTGACAGGGATATCGAGCAGATCCTCACCGTCATTAATTCAGCAACGTTTCACACTGGCTAACAGGACTGCTTGCATATTAATATTTTTTAGTCACTTCTTTTACGTGAATGAAAAGGAAAAATAGCAGATTTTCATTTTTGCGCATATCGCCCAGCCCTAGTTAATACACACAGCTGCTAGTGAAGGGTTAATACGCTCTGTACAGCTCTCTGTGCTAGTGATGGGTTAATACACACTGTGCTGCTCTCTGTGCTAGTGAAGGGTTAATACACACTGTGCAGCTCTCTGTGCTAGTGAAGGGTTAATACACACTGTGCTGCTCTCTGTGTTAGTGAAGGGTTAATACACACTGTGCTGCTCTCTGTGCTAGTGAAGGGTTAATACACACTGTGCTGCTCTCTGTGCTAGTGAAGGGTTAATACACACTGTGCAGCTCTCTGTGCTAGTGAAGGGTTAATACACACTGTGCTGCTCTCTGTGCTAGTGAAGGGTTAATACATACTGTGCTGCTCTCTGTGTTAGTGAAGGGTTAATACACACTGTGCTGCTCTCTGTGCTAGTGAAGGGTTAATACACACTGTGCTGCTCTCTGTGCTTTTGAAGGGTTAATACACCTAGGTAAAAAGGAGAGATGTGCGCTAAGCTACTTAACCAAACTCCTAGGGTCCTAATATATCCTCTAACAATTTAGGAAAAAATGAGTATAGTCAAAGAGAAATGCTTAGGAGCGCTAAACAGCTAAAGGTTAAAAGACCAGGAGGTGAACCAAAAAAGTTATACACCACAAGCTAGTAAAAGCAATAGTTTTATATTTCTAAAATAAGCTAAAATCAGAACATAGAGACAAATGTAACAAGTGTGTAATTCTATAGTAATAAATGTTACTAAACAATTTGCAACAATATAATAAAGAACCGGACGTCTCCGATTAGAGTAAAAATAGGATATTACAAAGTATAATTGCCACCACTAAGAAAGTAGAAAAAATGTGTTTTGCAAAACATATCAGTCAGTTCAAATTTCAACCCGAATAGTCATAGTTTATAAATCTGTATATCCAAATGTATTTATTTTAATGTTATTATATTGTTGCAAATGGTTTAGTAACATTTATTACTATAGAATTACACACTTGTTACATTTGTCTCTATGTTCTGATTTTAGCTTATTTTAGAAATATAAAACTATTGCTTTTACTAGCTTGTGGTGTATAACTTTTTTGGTTCACCTCCTAATGTCTTTTTAACCTTTAGCTATTTAGCGCTCCTAAGTATTTCTCTTTGACTATAAGGGTTAATACACACTGTGCTGCTCTCTGTGCTAGTGAAGGGTTATACACTGTGCAGCTCTCTGTGCTAGTGAAGGGTTAATACACACTGTGCTACTCTCTCTGCTAGTGAAGGGTTAATACACACTGTGCTGCTCTCTGTGCTAGTGAAGGGTTAATACACACTGTGCTGCTCTCTGTGCTAGTGAAGGGTAAATACACACTGTGCAGCTCTCTGTGCTAGTGAAGGGCTAATACACACTGTGCTGCTCTCTGTGCTAGGGAAGGGTTAATACACACTGTGCTGTTCTCTGTACTAGTGAAGGGTTAATACACACTGTGCTGCTCTCTGTGCTAGTGAAGGGTTAATACACACTGTGCTGCTCTCTGTGCTAGTGAAGGATTAATACACACTGTGCTGCACTCTGCTAGTGAAGGGTTAATACACACTGTGCTGCTCTCTGTGCCAGTGAAGGGTTAATACACACTGTGCTGCTCTCTGTGCTAGTGATGGGTTAATACACACTGTGCAGCTCTTTGTGCTAGTGAAGGGTTAATACACACTGTGCTGCTCTCTGTGCTAGTGCAGGGTTAATACACACTGTGCTGCTCTCTGTGCCAGTGAAGGGTTAATACACACTGTGCTGCTATCTGTGCTATTGAAGGGTTAATACACACTGTGCTGCTCTCTGTGCTAGTGAAGGGTTAATACACACTGGGCTGCTCTCTGTGCCAGTGAAGGGTTAATACACACTGGGCTGCTCTCTGTGCTAGTGATGGGTTAATACACACTGTGCTGCTCTCTGTGCTAGTGAAGGGTTAATACACACTGTGCTGCTCTCTGTGCTAGTGAATGGTTAATACACACTGTGCAGCTCTCTGTGTTAGTGAAGGGTTAATACACACTGTACTGCTCTCTGTGCTAGTGAAGGGTTAATACACACTGTGCAGCTCTCTGTGCTAGTAAATGGTTAATACACACTGTGCTGCTCTCTGTGCTAGTGAAGGGTTAATACACACTGTGCTGCTCTCTGTGCTAGTGAGGGGTTAATACACACTGTGCTGCTCTCTGTGCTAGTAAATGGTTAATACACACTGTGCTGCTCTCTGTGCTAGTGAAGGGTTAATACACACTGTGCTGCTCTCTGTGCTAGTGAGGGGTTAATACACACTGTGCTGCTCTCTGTGCCAGTGAAGGGTTAATACACACTGTGCTGCTCTCTGTGCTAGTGAAGGGTTAATACACACTGTGCTGCTCTCTGTGCCAGTGAAGGGTTAATACACACTGTGCTGCTCTCTGTGCTTTTGAAGGGTTAATACACACTGTGCTGCTCTCTGTGCTTTTGAAGGGTTAATACACACTGTGCTGCTCTCTGTGCTTTTGAAGGGTTAATACACCTAGGTAAAAAGGAGAGATGTGCGCTAAGCTACTTAACCAAACTCCTAGGGCCCTAATATATCCTCTAACAATTAGGAAAAAATGAGTATAGTCAAAGAGAAATGCTTAGGAGCGCTAAATAGCTAAAGGTTAAAAAGACATTAGGAGGTGAACCAAAAAAGTTATACACCACGGGCGCGATCCGATATAGATCGCAGTTTGCGGCGCAAGCGAGGGAACCGGCGTCGCCCGCAGTTTCAGCTCGCAACTCGAGCTATCCCATATAAGTCGCCGTCAGATGCTAACGTGCCGTAAGTCTGACAAACCAGCGATGTCCAGAAATCTGCGCAAGTACAAATTTCTGGCGTCACCAGTGACTTGCGCCACGTTAGAAACTGCCGGCGCCTATAAAACCTGACTAAAGTCTAAAACACCCGTACTGTCTAACACGCCTCCCTAACATAGCCCGCACTGTCTAACCCTCTATCCGCTATCCCCCCTCACTATCCTAACAATAAAAAAGCTATTAACCCCTAAACCGCCGCTCCCGTACCCCGCCGCAACCTAATAAAGTTATTAACCCCTAAACCGCCGCTCCCGTACCCCGCCGCCAGCTATATTATATCTATAACCCCCTAAAGTGAGCCCCTAACACCGCCGCCATCTATATTAAAATTATTAACCCCTAATGTAAGCCCCTTACACCGCCGCCATCTCTATTAAAATGATTAACCCCTAATTTAATCTACCTACCCCGCCGCCAGCTATATTATCTATATTAACCCTAAGTATATTATAGTTAATATAGGTATTACATTATATATATTAACTATATTAACCCTAATTATATTAGGGTTAATATAGTTAATATAGTTACTATAGTATTTATATTAACTATATTAACTCTATCTAACCCTAACACCCCTAACTAAATTTATATTAAATTAATCTAATTCATTTATAAACTAAAATATTCCTATTTAAATCTAAATACTTACCTATAAAATAAACCCTAAGATAGCTACAATATAATTAATAATTACATTGTAGCTATGTTAGGGTTAATATTTATTTTACAGGTAAATTGTTAATTATTTTAACTAGGTATAATAGATATTAAATAGTTATTAACTATTTAATATCTACCTAGTTAAAATAATTACCCAATTACCTGTAAAATAAATCCTAACCTAAGTTACAAATACACCTACACTATCAATAAATTAAATAAACTACAAACATCTATCTAAAAATACAATTAAATTAACTAAACTAAATTACAAAAAATAAAAAAAAGATTACAAGATTTTTAAGCTAATTACACCTATTCTAAGCCCCCTAATAAAATAATAAACCCCCAAAATAAAAAAAATTTCCCTGCCCTATTCTAAATTAAACAAATTTCAAAGCTCTTTACCTTACCAGCCCTTAAAAGGGCCTTTTGTGGGGCATGCCCCAAAGAATTCAGCTCTTTTGCATACAAATACAATACCCCCCCCCCATTACAACCCACCACCCACATACCCCTATTCTAAAACCACCAAAACCCCCCTTAAAAAAGCCTAACACTACCCCCTGAAGATCTCCCTACCTTGTCTTCACCACACCGGGCCGAACTCCTGATCCGATCCGGGCGATGTCTTCCTCCAAGCGGCAAAGAAGAATTCTTCCTCCGACGACGTCTTCCTCCAAGCGGCAGCAAAGTCTTCATTCTTCCGGCGGCATCTTCAATCTTCTTTCTTCGCTCCGCCGCCGCGGAGCATCCATCCCGGCCGACTGCTGTACTACGAATGAGGTACCTTTAAATGACGTCATCCAAGATGGCGTCCGCCGAATTCCGATTGGCTGATAGGATTCTATCAGCCAATCGGAATTAAGTTAGAAAAATCTGATTGGCTGATTGAATCAGCCAATCAGATTCAAGTTCAATCCGATTGGCTGATCCGAACAGCCAATCAGATTGAGCTCGCATTTTATTGGCTGATCGGAACAGCCAATAGAATGCGAGCTCAATCTCATTGGCTGATTGGATCAGCCAATCGGATTGAACTTGAATCTGATTGGCTGATTCAATCAGCCAATCAGATTTTTCTAACTTAATTCCGATTGGCTGATAGAATCCTATCAGCCAATCGGAATTCGGCGGACGCCATCTTGGATGACGTCATTTAAAGGTACCTCATTCGTAGTACAGCAGTCGGCCGGGATGGATGCTCCGCGGCGGCGGAGCGAAGAAAGAAGATTGAAGATGCCGCCGGAAGAATGAAGACTCTGCTGCCGCTTGGAGGAAGACGTCGCCGGAGGAAGAATTCTTCTTTGCCGCTTGGAGGAAGACATCGCCGGAGGAAGAATTCTTCTTTGCCGCTTGGAGGAAGACATCGCCCGGATCGGATCAGGAGTTCGGCCCGGTGTGGTGAAGACAAGGTAGGGAGATCTTCAGGGGGTAGTGTTAGGCTTTTTTAAGGGGGGTTTGGGTGGTTTTAGAATAGGGGTATGTGGGTGGTGGGTTGTAATGGGGGGGGGGGGGTATTGTATTTGTATGCAAAAGAGCTGAATTCTTTGGGGCATGCCCCACAAAAGGCCCTTTTAAGGGCTGGTAAGGTAAAGAGCTTTGAAATTTGTTTAATTTAGAATAGGGCAGGGAATTTTTTTTATTTTGGGGGTTTATTATTTTATTAGGGGGCTTAGAATAGGTGTAATTAGCTTAAAAATCTTGTAATCTTTTTTTTATTTTTTGTAATTTAGTGTTTTTTTTTTTTTGTAATTTAGTTTAGTTAATTTAATTGTATTTTTAGATAGATGTTTGTAGTTTATTTAATTTATTGATAGTGTAGGTGTATTTGTAACTTAGGTTAGGATTTATTTTACAGGTAATTGGGTAATTATTTTAACTAGGTATAATAGCTATTAAATAGTTAATAACTATTTAATATCTATTATACCTAGTTAAAATAATTACCAATTTACCTGTAAAATAAATATTAACCCTAACATAGCTACAATGTAATTATTAATTATATTGTAGCTATCTTAGGATTTATTTTATAGGTAAGTATTTAGATTTAAATAGGAATATTTTAGTTTATAAATGAATTAGATTAATTTAATATAAATTTAGTTAGGGGTGTTAGGGTTAGATAGAGTTAATATAGTTAATATAAATACTATAGTAACTATATTAACTATATTAACCCTAATATAATTAGGGTTAATATAGTTAATATATATAATGTAATACCTATATTAACTATAATATACTTAGGGTTAATATAGATAATATAGCTGGCGGCGGGGTAGGTAGATTAAATTAGGGGTTAATCATTTTAATAGAGATGGCGGCGGTGTAAGGGGCTTACATTAGGGGTTAATAATATTAATATAGCTGGCGGCGGTATAGGGGGATTAGATTAGGGGTTAATAATTTTTATATAGGTGGCGGCGGTGTAAGGGGTCAGATTAGGGGATAGATAAGGTAGATGGCGGCGGTTTTAGGGGCTCACAGTAGGGGGTTAGTTTATGTAGATGGCGGCGGGGTCCGGGAGCGGCGGTTTAGGGGTTAATAACTTTATTAGGGATTTCGGGGGGGGGGGATCGCGGTTGACAGGTAGATAGACATTGCGCATGCGTTAGGTGTTAGGTTTATTTTAGCAGATCGCGGTTGACAGGGAGATAGACATTGCGCATGCGTTAGGTGTTAGGTTTATTTTAGCAGCCAGTTTAGGAAGTTACGGGTCTCCAATAGTCAGCGTAAGGCTTCTTACGGCTGCTTTTTGTGGCGAGGTGAAAATGGAGTAAGTTTTCTCCATTTTCGCCACGTAAGTCCTTACGCTGCATATTGGATACCAAACTGCGCGGGTTTGGTATACCTGCCTATGGCCCAAAAAACTACGGGCGACGGCAGAAATATACGCGCGTAACTTCTAGGTTACGCCGTATATGTGATACCAAACCCGTGCAAATATTGGCGTCGCCGGCTTTTGCGGGCGGCGATTTTTATCGGATCGACCCCTACAAGCTAGTAAAAGCAATAGTTTTATATTTCTAAAATAAGCTAAAATCAGAACATAGAGACAAATGTAACAAGTGTGTAATTCTATAGTAATAAATGTTACTAAACAATTTGCAACAATATAATAAAGAACCGGACGTCTCCGATTAGAGTAAAAATAGGATATTACAAAGTATAATTGCCACCACTAAGAAAGTAGAAAAAATGTGTTTTGCAAAACATATCAGTCAGTTCAAATTTCAACCCGAATAGTCATAGTTTATAAATCTGTATATCCAAATGTATTTATTTTAATGTTATTATATTGTTGCAAATGGTTTAGTAACATTTATTACTATAGAATTACACACTTGTTACATTTGTCTCTATGTTCTGATTTTAGCTTATTTTAGAAATATAAAACTATTGCTTTTACTAGCTTGTGGTGTATAACTTTTTTGGTTCACCTCCTAATGTCTTTTTAACCTTTAGCTATTTAGCGCTCCTAAGTATTTCTCTTTGACTATAAGGGTTAATACACACTGTGCTGCTCTCTGTGCTAGTGAAGGGTTATACACTGTGCAGCTCTCTGTGCTAGTGAAGGGTTAATACACACTGTGCTACTCTCTCTGCTAGTGAAGGGTTAATACACACTGTGCTGCTCTCTGTGCTAGTGAAGGGTTAATACACACTGTGCTGCTCTCTGTGCTAGTGAAGGGTTATACACCGTGCTGCTCTGTGCTAGTAAAGGGTTAATACAGAATGTGCTGCTCTCTGTGCTAGTGAAGGGTTAATACAGAATGTGCTGCTCTCTGTGCTAGTGAAGGGTTAATACAGAATGTGCTGCTCTCTGTGCTAGTGAAGGGTTAATACACACTGTGAAGCTCTTTGTTCTAGTAAAGGGGTTAATATACACTGTGCTGCTCTCTGTGCCAGTGAAGGGTTAATACACACACACTGTGCTGCTCTCTGTGTGAATGAAGGGGTTAATACACACTGTGCTGCACTCTGTGCAGGTGAAGGGTTAATCCACACTGTGCTGCTCTCTGTGTTAGTGAAGGGTTAATACACATTGTGCAGCTCTGTTCTAGTGAAGGGTTAATACACACTGTGCTACTCTCTCTGTGCCAGTGAAGGGTTAATACACACTGTGCTGCTCTCTGTGCTAGTGAAGGGTTAATGCACACTGTGCAGCTCTCTGTGCTAGTGAAGGGTTAATACACACTGTGCAGCTCTCTGTGCCAGTGAAGGGTTAATACACACTGTGCTGCTGTCTGTGCTAGTGAAGGGTCAATACACACTGTGCTGCTGTCTGTGCTAGTGAAGGGTTAATACACACTGTGCAGCTCTCTGTGCCAGTGAAGGGTTAATACACACTGTGCAGCTCTGTGTGCTAGTGAAGGGTTAATACACACTGTGCTGCTCTCTGTGCTAGTGAAGGGTTAATACACACTGTGCAGCTATCTGTGCCGGTGAAGGGTTAATACACACTGTGCTGCTCTGTGTGCTGGTGAAGGGTTAATACACACTGTGCTGCTCTCTGTGCTAGTGAAGGGTTAATACACACTGTGCTGCTCTCTGTGCTAGTGAAGGGTTAATACACACTGTGCTGCTCTCTGTGCTAGTGAAGGGTTAATACACACTGTGCTGCTGTCTGTGCTAGTGAAGGGTTAATACACACTGTGCTGCTCTCTGTGCCATTTAAGGGTTAATACACACTGTGCTGCTCTCTGTGCCATTTAAGGGTTAATACACACTGTGCTGCTCTCTGTGTTAGTGAAAGGGTTAATACACACTGTGCTGCTCTCTGTGCTAATGAAGAGTTAATCCACACTGCTGCTCTCTGTGCTAGTGAAAGGTTAATACACACTATACTGCTCTCTGTGCTAGTGAAGGGTTAATACACACTGTGCAGCTCTTTGTGCTAGTGAAGGGTTAATACACACTGTGCTGCTCTCTGTGCCAGTGAAGGGTTAATACACACTGTGCTGCTCTCTGTGCTAGTGAAGGGTCAATACACACTGTGCTGCTGTCTGTGCTAGTGAAGGGTTAATACACACTGTGCAGCTCTCTGTGCCAGTGAAGGGTTAATACACACTGTGCAGCTCTCTGTGCTAGTGAAGGGTCAATACACACTGTGCTGCTGTCTGTGCTAGTGAAGGGTTAATACACACTGTGCAGCTCTCTGTGCCAGTGAAGGGTTAATACACACTGTGCAGCTCTCTGTGCTAGTGAAGGGTTAATACACACTGTGCTGCTCTCTGTGCTAGTGAAGGGTTAATACACACTGTGCAGCTATCTGTGCCGGTGAAGGGTTAATACACACTGTGCTGCTCTGTGTGCTGGTGAAGGGTTAATACACACTGTGCTGCTCTCTGTGCTAGTGAAGGGTTAATACACACTGTGCTGCTCTCTGTGCTAGTGAAGGGTTAATACACACTGTGCTGCTCTCTGTGCTAGTGAAGGGTTAATACACACTGTGCTGCTCTCTGTGCTAGTGAAGGGTTAATACACACTGTGCTGCTCTCTGTGCCATTTAAGGGTTAATACACACTGTGCTGCTCTCTGTGCTAATGAAGAGTTAATCCACACTGCTGCTCTCTGTGCTAGTGAAAGGTTAATACACACTGTGCTGCTCTCTGTGCTAGTGAAAGGTTAATACACACTATACTGCTCTCTGTGCTAGTGAAGGGTTAATACACACTGTGCTGCTCTATGTGCTAGTGAAGGGTTAATACACACTGTGCTGCTCTCTGTGCTAGTGAAGGGTTAATACACACTATACTGCTCTCTGTGCTAGTGAAGGGTTAATACACACTGTGCAGCTCTCTGTGCTAGTGAAGGGTTAATACACACTGTGCTGCTCTCTGTGCTAGTGAAGGGTTAATACACACTGTGCAGCTCTCTGTGCTAGTGAAGGGTTAATACACACTGTGCTGCTCTCTGTGCTAGTGAAGAGTTAATACACCCTGTGCAGCTCTCTGTGCTAGTGAAGGGTTAATACACACTGTGCTGCTCTCTGTGCCATTTAAGGGTTAATACACACTGTGCTGCTCTCTGTGCTAATGAAGAGTTAATCCACACTGCTGCTCTCTGTGCTAGTGAAAGGTTAATACACACTGTGCTGCTCTCTGTGCTAGTGAAGGGTTAATACACACTATACTGCTCTCTGTGCTAGTGAAGGGTTAATACACACTGTGCTGCTCTATGTGCTAGTGAAGGGTTAATACACACTGTGCTGCTCTCTGTGCTAGTGAAGGGTTAATACACACTATACTGCTCTCTGTGCTAGTGAAGGGTTAATACACACTGTGCAGCTCTCTGTGCTAGTGAAGGGTTAATACACACTGTGCTGCTCTCTGTGCTAGTGAAGGGTTAATACACACTGTGCAGCTCTCTGTGCTAGTGAAGGGTTAATACACACTGTGCTGCTCTCTGTGCTAGTGAAGAGTTAATACACCCTGTGCAGCTCTCTGTGCTAGTGAAGGGTTAATACACACTGTGCAGCCTGCCCCCTATGATGTCACCTATGACGTACAGGAGGGCTGGCTGCAACTGTTCATTGTGCGCGGGCTTCTGTAAGGAAAGAAGAAGGAGGAGGGGTTGTATAGAGGCTGTGCAGGAGCTGCGCTATGGAGGAATTTGACGGTTTGCTCTGATGTCAGCAGTCACAGCTGTTACACAGGTAAAATAAAGCCGTTTACAAAGAAACACATAGCCTCTTCTTTACAAGAAAGTATTTATTTACGCAAACAGTTCAGAAAGTGAAGCATGGAAAACGGCTCAGACAGTGAAGCACAAGTGCACTTTTACTCTACTGTCTGATCTGCACATTCTGAGATGGTTTTAACCCCTTCAACAAGACTTTCTCATAAAGAAGAGGCTTCGTTTTTGAAAGATTTATATTTTTCTGATGTATGGGAAGTTGTGGGCTCCTTTTTAATCCTGTGTGGGAGCTTATGCATAAAATAAAGGCAGACCGTTCAGAGATACTGTGCTCTGAGTGTTAATGCAAATTGTATTTATCAGGGCAGGCACAGGGAGGTCATGACATGTAACTGGGAGAGAAAACAAGCCCCTCACAGTAAGCAGAAGGGAGGCCGGTAGGGGAGGGGGATGGGCATAGGGAGGTCATGACATGTAACTGGGAGAGAAAACAAGCCCCTCACAGTAAGCAGAAGGGAGGCCGGTAGGGGAGGGGGATGGGCATAGGGAGGTCATGACATGTAACTGGGAGAGAAAACAAGCCCCTCACAGTAAGCAGAAGGGAGGCCGGTAGGGGAGGGGGATGGGCAGAGGGAGGTCATGACATGTAACTGGGAGAGAAAACAAGCCCCTCACAGTAAGCAGAAGGGAGGTCGGTAGGGGTGGGGGATGGGCATAGGGAGGTCATGACATGTAACTGGGAGAGAAAACAAGCCCCTCACAGTAAGCAGAAGGGAGGCCGGTAGGGGAGGGGGATGGGCAGAGGGAGGTCATGACATGTAACTGGGAGAGAAAACAAGCCCCTCACAGTAAGCAGAAGGGAGGCCGGTAGGGGAGGGGGATGGGCAGAGGGAGGTCATGACATGTAACTGAGAGAGAAAACAAGCCCCTCACAGTAAGCAGAAGGGAGGCCGGTAGGGGAGGGGGATGGGCAGAGGGAGGTCATGACATGTAACTGGGAGAGAAAACAAGCCCCTCACAGTAAGCAGAAGGGAGGCCAGTAGGGGAGGGGGGTGGGCAGAGGGAGGTCATGACATGTAACTGGGAGAGAAAACAAGCCCCTCACAGTAAGCAGAAGGGAGGCCGGTAGGGGAGGGGGATGGGCAGGCAGAGGGAGGTCATGACATGTAACTGAGAGAGAAAACAAGCCCCTCACAGTAAGCAGAAGGGAGGCCGGTAGGGGAGGGGGATGGGCAGAGGGAGGTCATGACATGTAACTGGGAGAGAAAACAAGCCCCTCACAGTAAGCAGAAGGGAGGCCGGTAGGGGAGGGGGGTGGGCAGAGGGAGGTCATGACATGTAACTGGGAGAGAAAACAAGCCCCTCACAGTAAGCAGAAGGGAGGCCGGTAGGGGAGGGGGATGGGCAGGCAGAGGGAGGTCATGACATGTAACTGAGAGAGAAAACAAGCCCCTCACAGTAAGCAGAAGGGAGGCCGGTAGGGGAGGGGGATGGGCAGAGGGAGGTCATGACATGTAACTGGGAGAGAAAACAAGCCCCTCACAGTAAGCAGAAGGGAGGCCGGTAGGGGAGGGGGGTGGGCAGAGGGAGGTCATGACATGTAACTGGGAGAGAAAACAAGCCCCTCACAGTAAGCAGAAGGGAGGCCGGTAGGGGAGGGGGGTGGGCAGAGGGAGGTCATGACATGTAACTGGGAGAGAAAACAAGCCCCTCACAGTAAGCAGAAGGGAGGCCGGTAGGGGAGGGGGGTGGGCATAGGGAGGTCATGACATGTAACTGGGAGAGAAAACAAGCCCCTCACAGTAAGCAGAAGGGAGGCCGGTAGGGGAGGGGGATGGGCAGGCATAGGGAGGTCATGACATGTAACTGAGAGAGAAAACAAGCCCCTCACAGTAAGCAGAAGGGAGGCCGGTAGGGGGATGGGCATAGGGAGGTCATGACATGTAACTGAGAGAGAAAACAAGCCCCTCACAGTAAGCAGAAGGGAGGCCGGTAGGGGGATGGGCATAGGGAGGTCATGACATGTAACTGAGAGAGAAAACAAGCCCCTCACAGTAAGCAGAAGGGAGGCCGGTAGGGGAGGGGGGTGGGCATAGGGAGGTCATGACATGTAACTGGGAGAGAAAACAAGCCCCTCACAGTAAGCAGAAGGGAGGCCGGTAGGTGAGGGGGGTGGGCAGAGGGAGGTCATGACATGTAACTGGGAGAGAAAACAAGCCCCTCACAGTAAGCAGAAGGGAGGCCGGTAGGGGAGGGGGGTGGGCATAGGGAGGTCATGACATGTAACTGGGAGAGAAAACAAGCCCCTCACAGTAAGCAGAAGGGAGGCCGGTAGGGGGATGGGCATAGGGAGGTCATGACATGTAACTGGGAGAGAAAACAAGCCCCTCACAGTAAGCAGAAGGGAGGCCGGTAGGGGAGGGGGATGGGCAGGCATAGGGAGGTCATGACATGTAACTGAGAGAGAAAACAAGCCCCTCACAGTAAGCAGAAGGGAGGCCGGTAGGGGGATGGGCATAGGGAGGTCATGACATGTAACTGAGAGAGAAAACAAGCCCCTCACAGTAAGCAGAAGGGAGGCCGATAGGGGGATGGGCATAGGGAGGTCATGACATGTAAATGAGAGAGAAAACAAGCCCCTCACAGTAAGCAGAAGGGAGGCCGGTAGGGGTGGGGGATGGGCAGAGGGAGGTCATGACATGTAACTGGGAGAGAAAACAAGCCCCTCACAGTAAGCAGAAGGGAGGCCGGTAGGGGGATGGGCATAGGGAGGTCATGACATGTAACTGGGAGAGAAAACAAGCCCCTCACAGTAAGCAGAAGGGAGGCCGGTAGGGGAGGGGGATGGGCAGAGGGAGGTCATGACATGTAACTGGGAGAGAAAACAAGCCCCTCACAGTAAGCAGAAGGGAGGCCGGTAGGGGAGGGGGGTGGGCAGAGGGAGGTCATGACATGTAACTGGGAGAGAAAACAAGCCCCTCACAGTAAGCAGAAGGGAGGCCGGTAGGGGTGGGGGATGGGCAGAGGGAGGTCATGACATGTAACTGGGAGAGAAAACAAGCCCCTCACAGTAAGCAGAAGGGAGGCCGGTAGGGGAGGGGGGTGGGCAGAGTGAGGTCATGACATGTAACTGGGAGAGAAAACAAGCCCCTCACAGTAAGCAGAAGGGAGGCCGGTAGGGGGATGGGCATAGGGAGGTCATGACATGTAACGGGAGAGAAAACAAGCCCCTCACAGTAAGCAGAAGGGAGGCCGGTAGGGGAGGGGGGTGGGCAGAGGGAGGTCATGACATGTAACTGGGAGAGAAAACAAGCCCCCTCACAGTAAGCAGAAGGGAGGCAGGTAGGGGAGGGGGATGGGCAGGCATAGGGAGGTCATGACATGTAACTGGGAGAGAAAACAAGCCCCTCACAGTAAGCAGAAGGGAGGCCGGTAGGGGGATGGGCATAGGGAGGTCATGACATGTAACTGGGAGAGAAAACAAGGCCCTCACAGTAAGCAGAAGGGAGGCCGGTAGGGGAGGGGGGTGGGCAGAGGGAGGTCATGACATGTAACTGGGAGAGAAAACAAGGCCCTCACAGTAAGCAGAAGGGAGGCCGGTAGGGGGATGGGCATAGGGAGGTCATGACATGTAACTGGGAGAGAAAACAAGCCCCTCACAGTAAGCAGAAGGGAGGCCGGTAGGGGAGGGGGGTGGGCAGAGGGAGGTCATGACATGTAACTGGGAGAGAAAACAAGCCCCTCACAGTAAGCAGAAGGGAGGCAGGTAGGGGAGGGGGATGGGCAGGCATAGGGAGGTCATGACATGTAACTGGGAGAGAAAACAAGCCCCTCACAGTAAGCAGAAGGGAGGCCGGTAGGGGGATGGGCATAGGGAGGTCATGACATGTAACTGGGAGAGAAAACAAGGCCCTCACAGTAAGCAGAAGGGAGGCCGGTAGGGGAGGGGGGTGGGCAGAGGGAGGTCATGACATGTAACTGGGAGAGAAAACAAGGCCCTCACAGTAAGCAGAAGGGAGGCCGGTAGGGGAGGGGGGTGGGCAGAGGGAGGTCATGACATGTAACTGGGAGAGAAAACAAGCCCCTCATAGTAAGCAGAAGGGAGGCCGGTAGGGGAGGGGGATGGGCATAGAGAGGTCATGACATGTAACTGGGAGAGAAAACAAGGCCCTCACAGTAAGCAGAAGGGAGGCCGGTAGGGGAGGGGGGTGGGCAGAGGGAGGTCATGACATGTAACTGAGAGAGAAAACAAGCCCCTCACAGTAAGCAGAAGGGAGGCCGGTAGGGGGGTGGGCATATGGAGGTCATGACATGTAACTGGGAGAGAAAACAAGCCCCTCACAGTAAGCAGAAGGGAGGCCGGTAGGGGAGGGGGATGGGCATAGGGAGGTCATGACATGTAACTGGGAGAGAAAACAAGCCCCTCACAGTAAGCAGAAGGGAGGCCGGTAGGGGAGGGGGGTGGGCAGAGGGAGGTCATGACATGTAACTGAGAGAGAAAACAAGGCCCTCACAGTAAGCAGAAGGGAGGCCGGTAGGGGGATGGGCAGAGGGAGGTCATGACATGTAACTGGGAGAGAAAACAAGGCCCTCACAGTAAGCAGAAGGGAGGCCGGTAGGGGAGGGGGGTGGGCAGAGGGAGGTCATGACATGTAACTGGGAGAGAAAACAAGGCCCTCACAGTAAGCAGAAGGGAGGCCGGTAGGGGGATGGGCATAGGGAGGTCATGACATGTAACTGGGAGAGAAAACAAGCCCCTCACAGTAAGCAGAAGGGAGGCCGGTAGGGGAGGGGGGTGGGCAGAGGGAGGTCATGACATGTAACTGGGAGAGAAAACAAGCCCCTCACAGTAAGCAGAAGGGAGGCAGGTAGGGGAGGGGGATGGGCAGGCATAGGGAGGTCATGACATGTAACTGGGAGAGAAAACAAGCCCCTCACAGTAAGCAGAAGGGAGGCCGGTAGGGGGATGGGCATAGGGAGGTCATGACATGTAACTGGGAGAGAAAACAAGGCCCTCACAGTAAGCAGAAGGGAGGCCGGTAGGGGAGGGGGGTGGGCAGAGGGAGGTCATGACATGTAACTGGGAGAGAAAACAAGCCCCTCACAGTAAGCAGAAGGGAGGCCGGTAGGGGAGGGGGGTGGGCAGAGGGAGGTCATGACATGTAACTGGGAGAGAAAACAAGCCCCTCATAGTAAGCAGAAGGGAGGCCGGTAGGGGAGGGGGATGGGCATAGAGAGGTCATGACATGTAACTGGGAGAGAAAACAAGGCCCTCACAGTAAGCAGAAGGGAGGCCGGTAGGGGAGGGGGGTGGGCAGAGGGAGGTCATGACATGTAACTGAGAGAGAAAACAAGCCCCTCACAGTAAGCAGAAGGGAGGCCGGTAGGGGGGTGGGCATATGGAGGTCATGACATGTAACTGGGAGAGAAAACAAGCCCCTCACAGTAAGCAGAAGGGAGGCCGGTAGGGGAGGGGGATGGGCATAGGGAGGTCATGACATGTAACTGGGAGAGAAAACAAGCCCCTCACAGTAAGCAGAAGGGAGGCCGGTAGGGGAGGGGGGTGGGCAGAGGGAGGTCATGACATGTAACTGAGAGAGAAAACAAGCCCCTCACAGTAAGCAGAAGGGAGGCCGGTAGGGGAGGGGGGTGGGCAGAGGGAGGTCATGACATGTAACTGGGAGAGAAAACAAGCCCCTCACAGTAAGCAGAAGGGAGGCCGGTAGGGGTGGGGGATGGGCATAGGGAGGTCATGACATGTAACTGTGAGAGAAAACAAGCCCCTCACAGTAAGCAGAAGGGAGGCCGGTAGGGGAGGGGGGTGGGCAGAGGGAGGTCATGACATGTAACGGAGAGAGAAAACAAGCCCCTCACAGTAAGCAGAAGGGAGGCCGGTAGGAGGATGGGCAGAGGGAGGTCATGACATGTAACTGGGAGAGAAAACAAGCCCCTCACAGTAAGCAGAAGGGAGGCCGGTAGGGGTGGGGGATGGGCAGAGGGAGGTCATGACATGTAACTGAGAGAGAAAACAAGCCCCTCACAGTAAGCAGAAGGGAGGCCGGTAGGGGTGGGGGATGGGCAGAGGGAGGTCATGACATGTAACTGGGAGAGAAAACAAGCCCCTCACAGTAAGCAGAAGGGAGGCCGGTAGGGGGATGGGCATAGGGAGGTCATGACATGTAACTGGGAGAGAAAACAAGCCCCTCACAGTAAGCAGAAGGGAGGCCGTTAGGGGAGGGGGGTGGGCAGAGGGAGGTCATGACATGTAACTGGGAGAGAAAACAAGCCCCTCACAGTAAGCAGAAGGGAGGCCGGTAGGGGAGGGGGATGGGCAGGCATAGGGAGGTCATGACATGTAACTGGGAGAGAAAACAAGCCCCTCACAGTAAGCAGAAGGGAGGCCGGTAGGGGGATGGGCATAGGGAGGTCATGACATGTAACTGAGAGAGAAAACAAGCCCCTCACAGTAAGCAGAAGGGAGGCCGGTAGGGGGATGGGCATAGGGAGGTCATGACATGTAACTGGGAGAGAAAACAAGCCCCTCACAGTAAGCAGAAGGGAGGCCGGTAGGGGAGGGGGATGGGCAGAGGGAGGTCATGACATGTAACTGAGAGAGAAAACAAGCCCCTCACAGTAAGCAGAAGGGAGGCCGGTAGGGGAGGGGGATGGGCAGAGGGAGGTCATGACATGTAACTGGGAGAGAAAACAAGCCCCTCACAGTAAGCAGAAGGGAGGCCGGTAGGGGAGGGGGGTGGGCAGAGGGAGGTCATGACATGTAACTGGGAGAGAAAAGAAGCCCCTCACAGTAAGCAGAAGGGAGGCCGGTAGGGGAGGGGGGTGGGCAGAGGGAGGTCATGACATGTAACTGGGAGAGAAAACAAGCCCCTCACAGTAAGCAGAAGGGAGGCCGGTAGGGGAGGGGGGTGGGCAGAGGGAGGTCATGACATGTAACTGGGAGAGAAAACAAGCCCCTCACAGTAAGCAGAAGGGAGGCCGGTAGGGGAGGGGGGTGGGCATATGGAGGTCATGACATGTAACTGGGAGAGAAAACAAGCCCCTCACAGTAAGCAGAAGGGAGGCCGGTAGGGGAGGGGGATGGGCAGGCAGAGGGAGGTCATGACATGTAACTGAGAGAGAAAACAAGCCCCTCACAGTAAGCAGAAAAGAGGCCGGTAGGGGGATGGGCATATGGAGGTCATGACATGTAACTGGGAGAGAAAACAAGCCCCTCACAGTAAGCAGAAGGGAGGCCGGTAGGGGAGGGGGATGGGCATAGGGAGGTCATGACATGTAACTGGGAGAGAAAACAAGCCCCTCACAGTAAGCAGAAGGGAGGCCGGTAGGGGAGGGGGATGGGCAGAGGGAGGTCATGACATGTAACGGAGAGAGAAAACAAGCCCCTCACAGTAAGCAGAAGGGAGGCCGGTAGGGGAGGGGGGTGGGCAGAGGGAGGTCATGACATGTAACTGGGAGAGAAAACAAGCCCCTCACAGTAAGCAGAAGGGAGGCCGGTAGGGGAGGGGGATGGGCATAGGGAGGTCATGACATGTAACTGGGAGAGAAAACAAGCCCCTCACAGTAAGCAGAAGGGAGGCCGGTAGGGGGATGGGCAGAGGGAGGTCATGACATGTAACTGGGAGAGAAAACAAGCCCCTCACAGTAAGCAGAAGGGAGGCCGGTAGGGGAGGGGGATGGGCAGAGGGAGGTCATGACATGTAACTGGGAGAGAAAACAAGCCCCTCACAGTAAGCAGAAGGGAGGCCGGTAGGGGAGGGGGATGGGCATAGGGAGGTCATGACATGTAACTGGGAGAGAAAACAAGCCCCTCACAGTAAGCAGAAGGGAGGTCGGTAGGGGTGGGGGATGGGCATAGGGAGGTCATGACATGTAACTGAGAGAGAAAACAAGCCCCTCACAGTAAGCAGAAGGGAGGCCGGTAGGGGAGGGGGATGGGCAGAGGGAGGTCATGACATGTAACTGGGAGAGAAAACAAGACCCTCACAGTAAGCAGAAGGGAGGCCGGTAGGGGTGGGGGATGGGCAGAGGGAGGTCATGACATGTAACTGAGAGAGAAAACAAGCCCCTCACAGTAAGCAGAAGGGAGGCCGGTAGGGGTGGGGGATGGGCAGAGGGAGGTCATGACATGTAACTGGGAGAGAAAACAAGCCCCTCACAGTAAGCAGAAGGGAGGCCGGTAGGGGGATGGGCAGGCAGAGGGAGGACATGACATGTAACTGGGAGAGAAAACAAGTCCCTCACAGTAAGCAGAAGGGAGGCCGGTAGGGGGATGGGCATAGGGAGGTCATGACATGTAACTGGGAGAGAAAACAAGCCCCTCACAGTAAGCAGAAGGGAGGCCGGTAGGGGAGGGGGATGGGCAGGCATAGGGAGGTCATGACATGTAACTGGGAGAGAAAACAAGCCCCTCACAGTAAGCAGAAGGGAGGCCGGTAGGGGAGGGGGGTGGGCAGAGGGAGGTCATGACATGTAACTGGGAGAGAAAACAAGCCCCTCACAGTAAGCAGAAGGGAGGCCGGTAGGGGAGGGGGGTGGGCAGAGGGAGGTCATGACATGTAACTGGGAGAGAAAACAAGCCCCTCACAGTAAGCAGAAGGGAGGCCGGTAGGGGGATGGGCAGACAGAGGGAGGTCATGACATGTAACTGGGAGAGAAAACAAGGCCCTCACAGTAAGCAGAAGGGAGGCCGGTAGGGGGATGGGCATAGGGAGGTCATGACATGTAACTGGGAGAGAAAACAAGCCCCTCACAGTAAGCAGAAGGGAGGCCGGTAGGGGAGAGGGGTGGGCAGAGGGAGGTCATGACATGTAACTGGGAGAGAAAACAAGCCCCTCACAGTAAGCAGAAGGGAGGCAGGTAGGGGAGGGGGATGGGCAGGCATAGGGAGGTCATGACATGTAACTGGGAGAGAAAACAAGCCCCTCACAGTAAGCAGAAGGGAGGCCGGTAGGGGGATGGGCATAGGGAGGTCATGACATGTAACTGGGAGAGAAAACAAGGCCCTCACAGTAAGCAGAAGGGAGGCCGGTAGGGGAGGGGGATGGGCAGAGGGAGGTCATGACATGTAACTGGGAGAGAAAACAAGGCCCTCACAGTAAGCAGAAGGGAGGCCGGTAGGGGAGGGGGGTGGGCAGAGGGAGGTCATGACATGTAACTGGGAGAGAAAACAAGCCCCTCATAGTAAGCAGAAGGGAGGCCGGTAGGGGAGGGGGATGGGCATAGAGAGGTCATGACATGTAACTGGGAGAGAAAACAAGCCCCTCACAGTAAGCAGAAGGGAGGCCGGTAGGGGAGGGGGGTGGGCAGAGGGAGGTCATGACATGTAACTGAGAGAGAAAACAAGCCCCTCACAGTAAGCAGAAGGGAGGCCGGTAGGGGGGTGGGCATATGGAGGTCATGACATGTAACTGGGAGAGAAAACAAGCCCCTCACAGTAAGCAGAAGGGAGGCCGGTAGGGGAGGGGGATGGGCATAGGGAGGTCATGACATGTAACTGGGAGAGAAAACAAGCCCCTCACAGTAAGCAGAAGGGAGGCCGGTAGGGGAGGGGGGTGGGCAGAGGGAGGTCATGACATGTAACTGAGAGAGAAAACAAGGCCCTCACAGTAAGCAGAAGGGAGGCCGGTAGGGGGATGGGCAGAGGGAGGTCATGACATGTAACTGGGAGAGAAAACAAGGCCCTCACAGTAAGCAGAAGGGAGGCCGGTAGGGGAGGGGGATGGGCAGAGGGAGGTCATGACATGTAACTGGGAGAGAAAACAAGGCCCTCACAGTAAGCAGAAGGGAGGCCGGTAGGGGGATGGGCATAGGGAGGTCATGACATGTAACTGGGAGAGAAAACAAGCCCCTCACAGTAAGCAGAAGGGAGGCCGGTAGGGGAGGGGGGTGGGCAGAGGGAGGTCATGACATGTAACTGGGAGAGAAAACAAGCCCCTCACAGTAAGCAGAAGGGAGGCAGGTAGGGGAGGGGGATGGGCAGGCATAGGGAGGTCATGACATGTAACTGGGAGAGAAAACAAGCCCCTCACAGTAAGCAGAAGGGAGGCCGGTAGGGGGATGGGCATAGGGAGGTCATGACATGTAACTGGGAGAGAAAACAAGCCCCTCACAGTAAGCAGAAGGGAGGCCGGTAGGGGAGGGGGGTGGGCAGAGGGAGGTCATGACATGTAACTGGGAGAGAAAACAAGGCCCTCACAGTAAGCAGAAGGGAGGCCGGTAGGGGAGGGGGGTGGGCAGAGGGAGGTCATGACATGTAACTGGGAGAGAAAACAAGCCCCTCATAGTAAGCAGAAGGGAGGCCGGTAGGGGAGGGGGATGGGCATAGAGAGGTCATGACATGTAACTGGGAGAGAAAACAAGGCCCTCACAGTAAGCAGAAGGGAGGCCGGTAGGGGAGGGGGGTGGGCAGAGGGAGGTCATGACATGTAACTGAGAGAGAAAACAAGCCCCTCACAGTAAGCAGAAGGGAGGCCGGTAGGGGGGTGGGCATATGGAGGTCATGACATGTAACTGGGAGAGAAAACAAGCCCCTCACAGTAAGCAGAAGGGAGGCCGGTAGGGGAGGGGGGATGGGCATAGGGAGGTCATGACATGTAACTGGGAGAGAAAACAAGCCCCTCACAGTAAGCAGAAGGGAGGCCGGTAGGGGAGGGGGGTGGGCAGAGGGAGGTCATGACATGTAACTGAGAGAGAAAACAAGCCCCTCACAGTAAGCAGAAGGGAGGCCGGTAGGGGAGGGGGGTGGGCAGAGGGAGGTCATGACATGTAACTGGGAGAGAAAACAAGCCCCTCACAGTAAGCAGAAGGGAGGCCGGTAGG
Organism: Bombina bombina; assembly: GCF_027579735.1. Lineage (NCBI taxonomy): Eukaryota > Metazoa > Chordata > Amphibia > Anura > Bombinatoridae > Bombina > Bombina bombina. Next base: position 37,520,639 of record NC_069503.1, read on the forward strand.
GGTGGGGGATGGGCATAGGGAGGTCATGACATGTAACTGTGAGAGAAAACAAGCCCCTCACAGTAAGCAGAAGGGAGGCCGGTAGGGGAGGGGGGTGGGCAGAGGGAGGTCATGACATGTAACGGAGAGAGAAAACAAGCCCCTCACAGTAAGCAGAAGGGAGGCCGGTAGGAGGATGGGCAGAGGGAGGTCATGACATGTAACTGGGAGAGAAAACAAGCCCCTCACAGTAAGCAGAAGGGAGGCCGGTAGGGGTGGGGGATGGGCAGAGGGAGGTCATGACATGTAACTGAGAGAGAAAACAAGCCCCTCACAGTAAGCAGAAGGGAGGCCGGTAGGGGTGGGGGATGGGCAGAGGGAGGTCATGACATGTAACTGGGAGAGAAAACAAGCCCCTCACAGTAAGCAGAAGGGAGGCCGGTAGGGGGATGGGCATAGGGAGGTCATGACATGTAACTGGGAGAGAAAACAAGCCCCTCACAGTAAGCAGAAGGGAGGCCGTTAGGGGAGGGGGGTGGGCAGAGGGAGGTCATGACATGTAACTGGGAGAGAAAACAAGCCCCTCACAGTAAGCAGAAGGGAGGCCGGTAGGGGAGGGGGATGGGCAGGCATAGGGAGGTCATGACATGTAACTGGGAGAGAAAACAAGCCCCTCACAGTAAGCAGAAGGGAGGCCGGTAGGGGGATGGGCATAGGGAGGTCATGACATGTAACTGAGAGAGAAAACAAGCCCCTCACAGTAAGCAGAAGGGAGGCCGGTAGGGGGATGGGCATAGGGAGGTCATGACATGTAACTGGGAGAGAAAACAAGCCCCTCACAGTAAGCAGAAGGGAGGCCGGTAGGGGAGGGGGATGGGCAGAGGGAGGTCATGACATGTAACTGAGAGAGAAAACAAGCCCCTCACAGTAAGCAGAAGGGAGGCCGGTAGGGGAGGGGGATGGGCAGAGGGAGGTCATGACATGTAACTGGGAGAGAAAACAAGCCCCTCACAGTAAGCAGAAGGGAGGCCGGTAGGGGAGGGGGGTGGGCAGAGGGAGGTCATGACATGTAACTGGGAGAGAAAAGAAGCCCCTCACAGTAAGCAGAAGGGAGGCCGGTAGGGGAGGCGGGTGGGCAGAGGGAGGTCATGACATGTAACTGGGAGAGAAAACAAGCCCCTCACAGTAAGCAGAAGGGAGGCCGGTAGGGGAGGGGGGTGGGCAGAGGGAGGTCATGACATGTAACTGGGAGAGAAAACAAGCCCCTCACAGTAAGCAGAAGGGAGGCCGGTAGGGGAGGGGGGTGGGCATATGGAGGTCATGACATGTAACTGGGAGAGAAAACAAGCCCCTCACAGTAAGCAGAAGGGAGGCCGGTAGGGGAGGGGGATGGGCAGGCAGAGGGAGGTGATGACATGTAACTGAGAGAGAAAACAAGCCCCTCACAGTAAGCAGAAGGGAGGCCGGTAGGGGGATGGGCATATGGAGGTCATGACATGTAACTGGGAGAGAAAACAAGCCCCTCACAGTAAGCAGAAGGGAGGCCGGTAGGGGAGGGGGATGGGCATAGGGAGGTCATGACATGTAACTGGGAGAGAAAACAAGCCCCTCACAGTAAGCAGAAGGGAGGCCGGTAGGGGAGGGGGGTGGGCAGAGGGAGGTCATGACATGTAACGGAGAGAGAAAACAAGCCCCTCACAGTAAGCAGAAGGGAGGCCGGTAGGGGAGGGGGGTGGGCAGAGGGAGGTCATGACATGTAACTGGGAGAGAAAACAAGCCCCTCACAGTAAGCAGAAGGGAGGCCGGTAGGGGAGGGGGATGGGCATAGGGAGGTCATGACATGTAACTGGGAGAGAAAACAAGCCCCTCACAGTAAGCAGAAGGGAGGCCGGTAGGGGGATGGGCAGAGGGAGGTCATGACATGTAACTGGGAGAGAAAACAAGCCCCTCACAGTAAGCAGAAGGGAGGCCGGTAGGGGAGGGGGATGGGCAGAGGGAGGTCATGACATGTAACTGGGAGAGAAAACAAGCCCCTCACAGTAAGCAGAAGGGAGGCCGGTAGGGGAGGGGGATGGGCATAGGGAGGTCATGACATGTAACTGGGAGAGAAAACAAGCCCCTCACAGTAAGCAGAAGGGAGGTCGGTAGGGGTGGGGGATGGGCATAGGGAGGTCATGACATGTAACTGAGAGAGAAAACAAGCCCCTCACAGTAAGCAGAAGGGAGGCCGGTAGGGGAGGGGGATGGGCAGAGGGAGGTCATGACATGTAACTGGGAGAGAAAACAAGACCCTCACAGTAAGCAGAAGGGAGGCCGGTAGGGGTGGGGGATGGGCAGAGGGAGGTCATGACATGTAACTGAGAGAGAAAACAAGCCCCTCACAGTAAGCAGAAGGGAGGCCGGTAGGGGTGGGGGATGGGCAGAGGGAGGTCATGACATGTAACTGGGAGAGAAAACAAGCCCCTCACAGTAAGCAGAAGGGAGGCCGGTAGGGGGATGGGCAGGCAGAGGGAGGACATGACATGTAACTGGGAGAGAAAACAAGTCCCTCACAGTAAGCAGAAGGGAGGCCGGTAGGGGGATGGGCATAGGGAGGTCATGACATGTAACTGGGAGAGAAAACAAGCCCCTCACAGTAAGCAGAAGGGAGGCCGGTAGGGGAGGGGGATGGGCAGGCATAGGGAGGTCATGACATGTAACTGGGAGAGAAAACAAGCCCCTCACAGTAAGCAGAAGGGAGGCCGGTAGGGGGATGGGCAGACAGAGGGAGGTCATCACATGTAACTGGGAGAGAAAACAAGCCCCTCACAGTAAGCAGAAGGGAGGCCGGTAGGGGAGGGGGGTGGGCAGAGGGAGGTCATGACATGTAACTGGGAGAGAAAACAAGCCCCTCACAGTAAGCAGAAGGGAGGCCGGTAGGGGAGGGGGGTGGGCAGAGGGAGGTCATGACATGTAACTGGGAGAGAAAACAAGCCCCTCACAGTAAGCAGAAGGGAGGCCGGTAGGGGGATGGGCAGACAGAGGGAGGTCATGACATGTAACTGGGAGAGAAAACAAGGCCCTCACAGTAAGCAGAAGGGAGGCCGGTAGGGGGATGGGCAGACAGAGGGAGGTCATGACATGTAACTGGGAGAGAAAACAAGCCCCTCACAGTAAGCAGAAGGGAGGCCGGTAGGGGAGGGGGGTGGGCAGAGGGAGGTCATGACATGTAACTGGGAGAGAAAACAAGCCCCTCACAGTAAGCAGAAGGGAGGCCGGTAGGGGAGGGGGGGTGGGCAGAGGGAGGTCATGACATGTAACTGGGAGAGAAAACAAGCCCCTCACAGTAAGCAGAAGGGAGGCCGGTAGGGGGATGGGCAGACAGAGGGAGGTCATGACATGTAACTGGGAGAGAAAACAAGGCCCTCACAGTAAGCAGAAGGGAGGCCGGTAGGGGGATGGGCAGACAGAGGGAGGTCATGACATGTAACTGGGAGAGAAAACAAGCCCCTCACAGTAAGCAGAAGGGAGGCCGGTAGGGGGATGGGCATAGGCAGAGAGAGCTTTGCTCGTTCAGCACAACCTGGGGATGTGATACAGTGAGAGAGACTGGTAACTGAGTGACAGGGGCAGGTCACATTATGCTGCACTGAATATCTGCAGAAACCTCAGCTGCTAACACTAGAAGTGTGTTACTTGCTGGGAGGTATGAGGCTTTATTCCAACACAAATCTGCATGGACCTCAATGATGGATAATATAGGAGGTGTTGATTATGCTTTTACTAGCATTAGAATAGGCTAAACGTTTTATTTTAATGCAATTGTACAGAGTGTTTTCAACTCTTTCCCTCAGTCTCTCCTAATTGTATCAGTTTTATGAACATCTGATCATGCTGCAGAACAGGGCTGCTAGAATAAGGAACTTCATAAAACAATCACTACCCAAGATTTTGCTAATTGCTATTAGATTAGATTAGACATTGAGAAACGTGCATTAAAATTCTGTAGTCTTAAATAAAAATATTGAAAAATGAAGGTGTTATAGTAATTTATAAGAAAATTGCGATTAAATCGCAATCATGATTTTTTTTGGGACAAAATTGTGATTTTCATTTTTGCCCATATCACCCAGCCCTAGTTAATACACACAGCTCTCTGTGCTAGTGAAGGGTTAATACACCGTGCTGCTCTCTATGCTAGTGAAAGGTTAATACACACTGTGCTGCTCTCTGTGCTAGAGAAGGGTTAATACACACTGTGCTAGTGAAGGGTTAATACACACTGTTCTGCTCTCTGTGCTAGTGAAGGGTTAATACACACTGTGCAGCTCTCTGTGCTAGTGAAGGGTTAATACACACTGTGCTGCTCTCTGTGCTACTAATTCTGTCCACCCAGACTAAAACAAAAGTTTTAGACTTTAGGAAGGCAGATTTTTCATTAATGGGAGAATACCTAAAAAAAACTCTCTGTGCTAGTGAAGGGTTAATGCACACTGTGCTGCTCTATGTACTAGTGAAGGGTTAATACACACTGTGCTGCTCTCTGTGCTAGTGAAGGGTTAATACACACTGTGCTGCTCTCTGTGCTAGTGAAGGTTTAATACACACTGTGCTGCTCTTTGTGCTAGTGAAGGGTTAATACACACTGTGCTGCTCTCTGTGCTAGTGAAGGGTTATACACTGTGCTGCTCTCTGTGCTAATGAAGGGTTAATACACACTGTGCTGCTCTCTGTGCTAGTGAAGGGTTATACACTGTGCTGCTCTCTGTGCTAGTGAAGGGTTAATACACACTGTGCTGCTCTATGTGCTAGTGAAGGGTTAATACAGAATGTGCTGCTCTCTGTGCTAGTGAAGGGTTAATACACGCTGTGCAGCTCTCTGTTCTAGTAAAGGGGTTAATATACACTGCGCTGCTCTCTGCCAGTGAAGGGTTAATACACACTGTGCTGCTCTCTGTGCTAATGAAGGGGTTAATACACACTGTGCAGCTCTCTGTGCCAGTGAAGGGTTAATACACACTGTGCTGCTCTCTGTGCCAGTGAAGGGTTAATACACACTGTGCTGCTCTCCGTGCTAGTGAAGGGTTAATACGCACTGTGCAGCTCTGTGTCAGTTAAGGGTTAATACACACTGTGCTGCTCTCTGTGTTAGTGAAGGGTTAATACACACTGTGCTGCTCTCTGTGTTAGTGAAGGGTTAATACACACTGTGCAGCTCTCTGTGCTAGTGAAGGGTTAATACACACTGTGCTGCTCTCTGTGCTAGTGAAGGGTTAATACACACTGTGCTGCTCTCTGTGCCAGTAATTCTGTCCACCTAGACTAAAACAAAAGTTTTAGACTTTAGGAAGGCAGATTTTTCATTAATGGGAGAATACCTAAAAAAACTATTTAAAATGGAAAACTCTTATTACAGGGGTTTAAGAACAGTGGGAATTTCTGAAGGGTGCCATTTTAGATGCAACCGCACACTTTATTAGACATGCCTGTAAAAGTAAAAGAAAGCGGAAACCAATTTGGTTTTCCAAAGAAGTAGCACATGCTGTAAAGACAAAAAAGATAGCTTATAAAAATTACAGACACACACAAGCAGATGATGATATGAAAATATGGAGACTCCAATAAAAAAAGACTAAGCAGTTAATTAGGATGGTTAAAGTTCATGGAGAAGAGAAGATAGCACAGTCAATAAAACATGGGGGACAAAACATTCTTTAGATATATCAGTGAAAGAAGAAAAAATGAGGTAGGAATAGTAAAATTGAAATGAGTTGATGGTAGGATAATAGAAGGAGATAAGCAAATTGCAGACTCTCAATTATTATTTCTGTTTTCTATTTTAACAAAAGATTGTGAATATAGAATGTCTACATTAAGGGATGCTTCGAAAAATAGAAACAAGCTTAACACTAATCTTTATACAGAGGATGAGGTTTTGTTAACGTACAAGCAATATACAGAAGTGCTAGATGGAATAAACACAATATTGGGAAAAATAACACAATATTCTGTAATAGATGAACTAAGAACTAATACTCTCCTTTAGATCAGACCGCAGCCTTCTTGCAGTCTCTCCTCTGTGACTGTATAAAAAAAGGCTTGAAGCGTATATAAAAGCCAATTAATATGGGTGCAGTATACTCACTCCATAAGATGTATCTGTTCAGCTGAAATAGGGTGTAACATCAGATGACAAGAGTCCACAGGATCTTAGTGTTAAATGACCAGGGTATCCATATTTAGGACTGTGAATGAATGGAAACCTGAGTGACAAAGATATCCAATGTACAATAAAAAAGATGTAGTAACTTACTCCATATATAAGGAGATTCTGGCACGGCACAGCAAATAAATATCTTGACAGTCTTTCAACTAAGGTAAAAAAGGTTTTATTTGCTCAACGCGTTTCAACGTATTATACGTCTTTGTCAAGAGCAAAGATTAAAACAAGTGAAACAGGTAAGTAAAAACAAATGCTGAGTATGTCTGCTGTGACTAAAGAACCGGTTTATATACAGGATAACAAATGTTCCAATTTCCTGTTTGGCACAGGAAGTTGGACTCACAAAGTTTACAATCCAATAAATATGCATCAATATCAAACTATTACTATGATAGAATGCAGTTACAATTGAAATAATGTCGCTAAATGACCATAAGATCGATTTAAATAAATTTAGAGGTTTAAAAGTATAGTTTGGCATTAATACGTTTTTTAGCCAATCAAAACACATATTCAATATATTAGCCAATGAGCAAATGATGTTAAAAAGTCCTCAAACTAGTAGTCCGTTGTATGTCAGTTCCATTTCAGGTCCGATCCATGGTCATGTGCTGTTGTGGTCCAATGGTAGAAGGGCTGTAGTCTAAAAGTCTATGATGAAATGTTTGAAGGAGGTGGCAATCCGGAATGAGTCAGTGTTCATTGTGCCACGTAATAGTGAAGGGAGTGTCCTAGATGACATCAACATGTGAACCTTAACCAATGAACAAGAGAGAGGATTCTACAATGGAAGCAAAGAAAAAAAGTGACCAGCAACTGCTCTTTGAACTAATTTTGTGCGATCGCAACACAATGTATTCATGCCAAAAAATAAAATACAAAATTCAAAATGCAAAATAAACATACATATTTAGTAAAGTTTATTAAGATCCCCTCATATTCAACCATGTGTGTTCACAGTATCAGTAAACCTCTATGTATGAGAATATATATCAACCGCTTACAGTACCCCTCATCAAAACCTAATAGGTTCTTTATTCTACACATTATTTGCTCATTGGCTAATATATTGAATATGTGTTTTGATTGGCTAAAAAACGTATCAATGCCAAACTATACTTTTAAACCTCTAAATTTATTTAAATCGATCTTATGGTCATTTAGCGACATTATTTAAATTCTAACTGCATTCTATCATAGTAATAGTTTTATATTGATGCATATTTATTGGATTGTAAACTTTGTGAGTCCAACTTCCTGTGCCAAACAGGAAATTGGAACATTTGTTATCCTGTATATAAACCGGTTCTTTAGTCACAGCAGACATACTCAGCATTTGTTTTTACTTACCTGTTTCACTTGCTTTAATCTATGCTCTTGATAAAGACGTATAATACGTTGAAACGCGTTGAGAAAATAAAACCTTTTTTACCTTAGTTGAAAGACTGTCAAGATCTTTCTTTGCTGTGCCGGGCCGGAATCTCCTTACATATGGAGTAAGTTACTACATCTTTTTTTATTGTACATTGGATATCTTTGTCACTCGGTTTCCATTCATTCACAGTCCTAAATTTGGATACCCTGGGCATTTAACACTAAGATCCTGTGGACTCTTGTCATCTGATGTTACACCCTATTTCAGCTGAACAGATACATCTTATGGAGTGAGTATACTGAACCCATATTAATTGGCATTTATATACGCTTCAAGCCTTTTTCTCTTCATTTATTAGATGAGGTTTTGTTAGCATTATCAAAAATAAATGTTAAAAAGGCAGTGGGTCCTGATAATATTCATCCAAGGGGTTTAAAAGAACTTTAATCAGTGCTAACTGTCCCATTAACTCATCTGTTTAATCAGTCACTATTAACAGGAGCTGTTCCCGATGATTGGAGTATATAAAATGTAATACCTCTTCATAAAAATGGCAGTAGGGAAGAACCTGGTTACTACAGGCCAGTTAGATTAACTTCAGGGGCAGACTGAGACCAACCAGGGCCCCCAGGCAACCACGGCCCCCTTTTCGCTTCACCTACCTACCTCCTCTGCCCCTCCTCCACCCTAATTCCCCTCCTCCACCATATTGCCCCTCCCACCACTTGTGCTCCTCCCACCTCATAGTTCCCTCCCCTGTCATGTTTTTAATTGCTATATAGAGACAATTTAGTTTACTTAAATATTTTTATAAGACAAAATATAAATCAAAAGTGCTGCATTGTGCCCAAAAATTCTTCCTGCAATGTATAACCCACATACACAAACAGGACACACTTCTGAGACAAATCACATGCAGAAAAGGGATAATCTCTAACCCAAATTTGTCTCAGTGATGAGTCATGTGTGTGCTTATGTCTTATGAAAGAGAATGTGAAGCGGATGTCCAAGTGCTTTATTGTGACATAAAGATACCACATTCTGCTTAAACACAGGGTAAGGTCACAACAAGTACCCTTAAAGGGACAGTCAACACCAAAATTTTTGTTGTTTAAAAAGATAGATAATCCCTTTATTACCCATTCCCCAGTTTTGCATAACCAACACTGTTATATTACACTTTTTACTTCTGTGACTAACTTGTATCTAAGCATCTTCTGACCACCCCTAATCACATGACTTTTAGTTATTATCTATTGACTTGCATTTAAGCCAATTAGTGCAGTGTCTGCCACTAGCCACGGGTGTGATCACAATGCTATCTATATGGCCTACATGAGCTAGCTCTCCCCTGCTGTGAAAAGCAAATAAAAAAGAGGCGGCCTTCAAGGGCTTAGAAATTATCATATGAACCTTCCTAGGTTTGCTTTCAACTAAGAATACCAAGAGAACAAAGCAAAATTGGTGCTAAAAGTAAATTGCAAAGTTGTTTAAAATTACATGTCCTATTTGAAAAATTAGGTTTTTTTTTTTTAATTGACTGTCCCTTTAACACTGAACATGTTGCATTCTGATTTAAAGAGACAGTCAAGTCAAAATTAAACTTTCATGATTCAGATTGGGCATGCAATTTTTAATAATTACATTTTCCTATTTACTTTTATAATCAAATTTGCTTTGTTCTCTTTGTATTCTTTGTTGAAATCTAAACCTAGGTAGGCTCATTTGCTAATTTCTAAGCCCTTGAAGGCAGGCACTTATTTCAGTACATTTTGCCATTTTTTTTTTCTCAGCTAGACAGCGCTAGGTCATATGTACCGTATAGATAACATTGTGCTCACTCCTGTGTAGTCATTTATGAGTCAGCACTGATTAGCTAAAATGCAAATCTGTCAAAAGAACTGAAATAAGGGGGCAGTCTGCAGAGGCTTAGATACAAGGTAATCAGTTTATTAATATAACCGTGTTGGTTATGCAAAACTGGGGAATGGGTAATTAAGGGATTATCTATCTTTTTAGACAATAAACATTATCAAGTAGACTGTCCCAATAATGATGCACTCAGTTGTTTGTCACTGAGCATACTCGCATACATTAGCCAGAATAAACCTTCTACGTCCTCACTATCTTTTGTCTCAATCTAAATTCCTATGCTATTACTGTACTGAATGGTTGTTGTGGCAATTTCTGTGTATCCTCTTCCCATACACAAGTTTAGCAATTTACTGGCAAAAATAAATATGTAAGCATAGTTTATAGACACCTGCACAGACCTTGTGAATCAAATGTATAGGAAAAGCAGGAGATTCATATTTTGGGTCATTCAATAGTTTCCTTGTTATTATTTCTGGTTTACTGTATACACAAACTAATCACTGAATACAATGCCATTTAACAAAATACAACAATATACAATACACACTGCGTAAGAGTGAGAGTGTTACACTGTCACTTATGATGTGACCATGTGTAAAAAGTGTGTATTATTAATCTTCACCACAAAAACATGTAGATATAGGCTTAACAGAAGTCCCACTTTTACTGGGATTGTCCCGGTTTGGAGGCGCTGTCCCAGTGTCCCACCCAGTTGTTCATTCTGTCCCAGTAGGGTTGACACCTCCAGGTTTCAAATCATGTGTCTGTGTTTCAGACCACCTGAAACCCAGACACATTATTCAAAATGACTGGACTGTGGCTCTCCAGCATAGTTGGATGTTGGTACTTTGTTACATACAGCCCTGCTTAGCTTAACGTTTGTGTCCTTCAAAGTTTACATTTAGTAATACAGGCTGAGTGAGCAGCATAGGGTTTTTTAATTTTGTAGTACTACTTGGTTTATTTTTCTAAGAATTTAACACCCCCGACCCCTGGTGACATTGCCGGTAATACACCTTTAGGGGAATCATATGGGTATGACCAGGAAGTACAGACAGGCAGGATTTTTGGCCTGGATCTTGCTTTACTTCATGCAGGATAGCATTTTGGCTGTAATCTTCCTGCATTATGGTATAGCGTAGCCTCTTAAACAGCTTTAGCAGGTACGTGTTTCTTTTTTACTTTCATTCAATGTTGTATTTATGCCTTATCAGTATTTGGCTCTGTTCCTTAGACACATACAACACATATTACACTGCAGATATTAAATTGTGAAATTGATAATTATGAAATTGATAATTATGCTTGATGTTTGGCACTATTTAGAATCTGAGATTTAGATGAATGATTTATTTGCCATGACAACTTAATGGTGCCTTTTTCACTAGGGGGTGGTGTTGTGCTCTATTTAAACTGTGTGATTCACTTGTTTGACTGAGGAAGGGTAGAGTATCCACAAAACATTACCGACATAAAAGCTACCCCCCTTGACCACGCTCCTGACCACACCCCCACTGGCACCTCACCAGGTGGTCCCAGTTTCACCTCTAAAAATTATGGTAAGCCTATGTAGATATAAACACATATGTTCACATGGACCTAACAAAGACATATACCAACAGAAATATACACACACACACACACACACACACACAGGCACACAAACATATATACACACACACACACACACAGTACAGACACACATACATACCAGTGATGTGCATTCACTAGAGGCAGGTGAGGCAGTGCTTCACCTCTCATATGGGCAAAAATATATATTTTTTTATTGGCTTTAAAAAAAAATTGTAATTTTTTTTCCCCAGCATTTTTTTCTCTCACAGCTATATGTTGTGCAATGGATAGGCACAAGCAGGTCTGCCCACCATTACACAACATGCTGCGCCATCTACTGGATGCAAGTGGTTAAGATCATTGCATGGCCCATTAACTGCTTATTTGAGGCAGTCCTATTTGGGCTGAACCAATCCAGCGAGAGGCATTAGTAAGTGGAACATAGGGTTGGGGCTGGATGTTAAATCATATAAAACAAAACAAAAACGGAAAAAAACAACTTTCATATATTTTGTTGCTGTCCTGTGAACCTGCTAGCTTTGCTAAAGTGAAAAAGAGAGTTCTGTTCTTCCCCTCTAAGTGCAGTGGAATGTGCCACTGTCACTTCCTGAATCCTTACAGAGCAGGAGAGAGGCACAGAGAGCACTGCACTGTTTCACCCACATCTTATTAAAGTAAGATTTTACTGAAAGGGATTCTGTTAGTGAAAATGATAATTTAATGAATGTGGTTTAGTGTTTGTTTACTCTTTTACAGCAGGGTCGTTTTTATATTTTGTTTACTCAAACTTTACACCCACTAACTTAGCAGCTTGCCTCTGTACTTCACACTAAATTATAGACTAATTTTCTGAACTCTCTGTAGCTCTGCTGTTTTATTACTTTAAAATGCAGTGGTCCCCCCCCCCTTGTGTGTGTGTGTGTGTGTGTGTCTCTCTCTATCTATCCATCTCTCTCCTTATGTGTTGTTCTCCCCCATGGTCTCTTTCTCTCTCTGTCTCTCTTCCTCCCCCTCTGACTCTCATCCCTTATGTAATGAATCTATAAGCATCATTTGCAGCATTAAAGTAAAAAGTATGTTTTAAACATATTTTAATGGGCATGGATTTCTAGATCTCATAATCAGAGCAAGCATTTTGTTATCTGGCAAGAGTTTCTGTTAAAATCCTTTAAACTAAAATCAGATATTTACTAAGTTGACCAGTTTTCCAAGACACCATTTAAAGGGACATGAAACCCATATGAAACCCATATGCAAATTTAAATAACTTTCCAATTTACATCTAATATCTAATTTTCTTCATTCTTTTGATGTCCTTTGTTGAAAATCATATCTAAATATGCTCATTAGCTGCTGATTGGTGGCTGCACATAGATACCTCATGTGATTGGCTCACCCATGTGCATTGCTATTTCTTCAACAAAGGATATCTAAAGAATGAAGGCGTATCCTGCCACTGCCTCACCAGCCTCTGACGTCACTGCACGTCACTGATACATACACATATCTATATATAACACTTACATTAGCAACTGTTATGAAATGTACCTGCAGAACAGGCATAGTTGATGTGGACTTAAAAAAACAAACAAAAAACCCCATAACACAAGACCTTTGATTACTCCATAAGGATACAAATGATACATGTTATGGGTGTTATGTTTAGCTTATATGCAACTCTATGATTTATTTCTATTGCACTTGTTTCCTGTTTGGCATTTCCTGTTCCTGTTAGTTCTCTGCTAAGATCATGGCTTCTGTACACTAATGCTTGTACTGTCATTATTTACACCACATGGTGTCAGAAGTATCTGAGTCTGCACTGTTTCTATACATCTGATGCTAAGATCATGGCTTCTGTACACTAATGCTTGTACTGTCATTATTTACACCACATGGTGTCAGAAGTATCTGAGTCTGCGCTGTTTCTATACATCTGATGCTAAGATCATGGCTTCTATACACTAATGCTTGTACTGTCATTATTTACACCACATGGTGTCAGAAGTATCTGAGTCTGCGCTGTTTCTATACACCTGATGCTAAGATCATGGCTTCTGTACACTAATGCTTGTACTGTCATTATTTACACCACATGGTGTCAGAAGTATCTGAGTCTGCGCTGTTTCTATACACCTGATGCTAAGATCATGGCTTCTGTACACTAATGCTTGTACTGTCATTATTTACACCACATGGTGTCAGAAGTATCTGAGTCTGCACTGTTTCTATACATCTGATGCTAAGATCATGGCTTCTGTACACTAATGCTTGTACTGTCATTATTTACACCACATGGTGTCAGAAGTATCTGAGTCTGCACTGTTTCTATAGATCTGATGCTAAGATCATGGCTTCTGTACACTAATGCTTGTACTGTCATTATTTACACCACATGGTGTCAGAAGTATCTGAGTCTGCACTGTTTCTATACATCTGATGCTAAGATCATGGCTTCTGTACACTAATGCTTGTACTGTCATTATTTACACCACATGGTGTCAGAAGTATCTGAGTCTGCACTGTTTCTATACATCTGATGCTAAGATCATGGCTTCTGTACACTAATGCTTGTACTGTCATTATTTACACCACATGGTGTCAGAAGTATCTGAGTCTGCACTGTTTCTATACATCTGATGCTAAGATCATGGCTTCTGTACACTAATGCTTGTACTGTCATTGTTTACACCACATGGTGTCAGAAGTATCTGAGTCTGCACTGTTTCTATACATCTGATGCTAAGATCATGGCTTCTGTACACTAATGCTTGTACTGTCATTATTTACACCACATGGTGTCAGAAGTATCTGAGTCTGCACTGTTTCTATACATCTGATGCTAAGATCATGGCTTCTGTACACTAATGCTTGTACTGTCATTATTTACACCACATGGTGTCAGAAGTATCTGAGTCTGCACTGTTTCTATACATCTGATGCTAAGATCATGGCTTCTGTACACTAATGCTTGTACTGTCATTATTTACACCACATGGTGTCAGAAGTATCTGAGTCTGCACTGTTTCTATACATCTGATGCTAAGATCATGGCTTCTGTACACTAATGCTTGTACTGTCATTATTTACACCACATGGTGTCAGAAGTATCTGAGTCTGCACTGTTTCTATACATCTGATGCTAAGATGATGGCTTCTGTACACTAATGCTTGTACTGTCATTATTTACACCACATGGTGTCAGAAGTATCTGAGTCTGCACTGTTTCTATACATCTGATGCTAAGATGATGGCTTCTGTACACTAATGCTTGTACTGTCATTATTTACACCACATGGTGTCAGAAGTATCTGAATCTGCGCTGTTTCTATACATCTGATGCTAAGAACTTGCCAGTCTTGCAGTGAGAGACTTTAGAGCTGATTGTCAGTTTTGCCAGTTCAGCCAGTATGTATAATTTATTATTTTTTTTGTGAAGGGTTTCATTACATTAGGTAAGATAATAAGGACTCTAGCCTCTATTAGATCATCAGGTAAGATACTAATCACCAGTGACCTGTCATTAACAATTTGGTTGCCATTGTTCTTCAATCCACTGGAAGCCAAAAGGTTAATGATAACTGACATATGTCACAGCTATTCCTATGTTGTTTATTGTAAATATCCTCATTAGCAACAAGGCCTGGATATGAGTCTGACTCTCTTGACATTTCATTTGATGTTTAACTCTCTAAACTAGTAATCCATCTCTAGTCTCTATTAAATATCTCACTCTGAAGGAATTACATCTTGACATGGCACATGAATGATTTGCCTCTGTCTGGCAGCCCGCCCAGCTCCTTCACTTGCTGCCTGAGACATTGCCTGCCAGTGTCACCACGAACTGCTCACTGAGTCACTGCTCAGCCTGCTGCAAATCCGCGGCTGCCGCCTCTAATGCATGTGCAGTTGAAATAGTGTGCGCAGTTGCGCACGGCATGCCGCCTGTGGGTGTAGCTTCAGCTGAGCAGCTAGGAGACAAGACAAGGTGCCGTGTAATCATCATAATATGTGGACCGGATTCAGGATTTATACACACCCGGTCCACATATTGAAGGGCAGCACTTCGCTAGGTCTGCCAGTGCCAGGCCTTTAAGTCAGTCTGCTCTGTGTGTTTTTTTCAGTCATTGTCACTTAATTACCGGCTCGGCGGCTCCTTCCTTCTCCAAGTCTCCACAGCCACGCTGCGCTGATGATGATGGATCATGGCCACACGCCCTAATTCACACCCCCCCAGAACAAAATCCAAAGCCCAAAAGAAAATAAAAAAATATTTTGCATATAAATAAATAAAAAAAATCTAGCTTCAGTATGATAATGCATGGATGGGGGAGGGGCCCCTAAGAAGCCGGTCCCTCGGACAGGGGGCCGATTTGCCCAACTTGTCAGTCCGCCCCTGTTCAGTAGTAAGGAAATTAAAGGAAAGCTTATTAAAATAATCTCTCTCACTCACTCACTCTCTCTCACACTCACTTGTCAGATCCAACCCTAGCACTCTAAGCAAACATGCTACCTGTAAAAATGCTCCCGTGCTGCTGAACGTGCCTGGAGGAAATCCCGCTCTGAACCAGATTTCCTCCACTATAAGTTCATTCTTTATTCTTGCTCCTCTGTCCTTTACTTAGCTAAGAAAACCTACATATCTTATATCTACTCACTCCTCAAACCCTAAACATCTCTTTTCCATTTTCAACTCTCTCATCTATCCACTTGCACCAACCCCTTCATCTGCCTTTAGTGCTCAAGACCTGGCAGAATACTTTTCTCTTGTAAGGTGTATCCAGTCCACGGATTCATCCATTACTTGTGGGATATTCTCCTTCCCAACAGGAAGCTGCAAGAGGATCACCCACAGCAGAGCTGTCTATATAGCTCCTCCCCTAACTGCCACCTCCAGTCATTCTCTTGCAGCTCTCGACATGGGAAGTAGCTAGAGAGATGTGGTGAATTAGTGTAGTTTATCTTCATTCAAAAGTTTATTTTTAAACGGTGCCGGCGTTGTACTGTTTTTTTACCTCAGGCAGAAATTAGAAGAAGAATTTGGTTTTTGATGATCTTAGCAGGTTGTAACTAAGGTCCACTGCTGTTCTTACACATAACTGAAGAGTATGGGGAAACTTCAACTGGGAGAACGGCCTGCAGAATTAACTGCCCTGAGGTATGTTCAGTATATTTTTTTCTAGAGGATAAGAACTAGAAAATGCTGACAGTGCCTGATATAGTTAAGGTAAGCCTGATTGCAGTGATTTAATAATGACTGGCATCATGCTTGCAGTAAAGGGTAATTTTCATATTACTTTCTATTATGGCTTAGTATGTAAAACAACTGTTATAACGGTTTTTACCGTTTTTTTGCTTCGTTTTTGAACCTGCGGGGTTAATCATCCATTTGCAAGTGGGTGCAATGCTATTTTAGTCTATATACACTGTAAAATTTTCATAGAGTTAACTGCTTTTTTCACTGTTTTGCAGTTTTTGTGTTTGTTTTTTTTCCCTTAAAGGCACAGTACCGTTTTTTATATTCTGCTTTTTCACATTAAATAAAGTGTTTTCAAAGCTTGCTGGTCTCATTACTAGTCTGTTAAACATGTCTGACATAGAGGAAACTCCTTGTTCATTATGTTTAGAAGCCATTGTGGAACCCCCTCTTAGAATGTGTACCAAATGCACTGATCTTACTATAAGTTATAAAGACCATATTCTGGCTTTAAAAGATTTATCACCAGAGGAAATTGACAGGGGGGAAGTTATGCCAACTTACTCTCCCCACGTGTCAGAGCCTTTAACTCCCGCTCAAGAGGCGCCAAGTACATCTAGCGCGCCCATTGCGTATACTTTACAAGACATGGCGGCAGTTATGAATCATACTCTTACAGAAGTATTGTCCAAACTGCCAGGGTTACAAGGAAAGCGAGACAGTTCTGGGACTAGAAAAAATACAGAGCTCTCTGACGCTTTAGTAGCTATGTCCGATATACCCTCACAATGTGCAGAAGCCGAAGAAGGAGAGCTTCTATCTGTGGGTGATTTTTCTGACTCAGGGAAGACACTTCAACCTGATTCTGATATGTCTACATTTAAATTTAAGCTTGAACACCTCCGCATGTTGCTCAGGGAGGTTTTAGCAACTCAGGATGACTGTGACGCCATTGTAGTCCCAGAGAAATTGTGTAAATTGGATAAATACTACGCAGTGCCTGTTTACACTGATGTTTTTCCAATACCTAAGAGGTTTTCAGAAATTATTACTAAGGAACGGGATAGACCAGGTGTACCGTTCTCTCCCCCTCCTGTTTTTAAAAAGATGTTTCCCATAGATGCCGCTACACAGGACTTGTGGCAAACGGTCCCTAAGGTGGAGGGAGCAGTCTCTACTCTAGCGAAGTGTACAACTATCCCTGTCGAGGACAGTTGTGCTTTTCTAGATCCAATGGATAAAAAATTAGAGGGTTACCTTAAGAAAATTTTTATTCAACAGGGTTTTATTCTCCAGCCCCTTGCATGCATTGCCCCAGTCACTGCTGCTGCGGCTTTCTGGTTTGAGTCTTTAGAAGAGGCTATACAGGTAGAAACCCCATTGGATGATATCCTTGACAAGCTTAAAGCTCTTAAGCTAGCCAATTCATTTGTTTCTGACGCCGTTGTTCATTTAACCAAACTAACGGCTAAGAACTCAGGTTTTGCTATTCAGGTGCGTAGGGCACTATGGCTTAAATCCTGGTCAGCTGACGTTACTTCAAAGTCTAAGCTTCTCAACATTCCCTTCAAGGGGCCGACCCTATTCGGGCCTGGACTTAAGGAGATCATTTCTGATATTACTGGAGGAAAAGGTCACGCCCTTCCTCAGGATAGGTCCAACAAATTAAGGACCAAACAGCCTAATTTTCGTGCCTTTCGAAACTTCAAGAGTGGCGCAGCTTCAACTTCCTCTAATACAAAACAAGAGGGAAATTTTGCCCAGTCCAAGCCGGTCTGGAGACCTAACCAGGCTTGGAACAAAGGAAAGCAGGCCAAAAAACCTGCTGCTGCCTCTAAGACAGCATGAAAGATCAGCCCCCGATCCGGTAACGGATCTAGTAGGGGGCAGACTTTCTCTCTTCGCCCAGGCTTGGGCAAGAGATGTCCAGGATCCCTGGGCGTTGGAAATTGTGTCCCAGGGATATCTTCTGGACTTCAAAGCTTCTTCCCCAAAAGGAAGATTTCATCTCTCACAATTATCTGCAAACCAGATAAAGAGAGAGGCATTCTTACATTGTGTTCAAGACCTCCTAGTTATGGGAGTGATCCACCCAGTTCCAAAGGAGGAACAGGGGCAAGGCTTCTATTCAAATCTATTTGTGGTTCCCAAGAAAGAGGGAACCTTCAGACCAATCTTAAACTCAATTTCTCAGGGTCCCATCCTTCAAGATGGAGACTATTCGAACCATCCTACCTATGATCCAGGAGGGTCAATATATGACTACCATGGACTTAAAGGATGCTTATCTGCACATTCCGATACACAGAGATCATCATCGGTTTCTCAGGTTCGCCTTCCTAGACAGGCATTACCAGTTTGTGACTCTTCCCTTTGGGTTAGCCACGGCACCAATAATCTTTACGAAGGTTCTGGGGTCACTCCTAGCGGTCCTAAGGCCGCGGGGTATAGCAGTAGCCCCTTACCTAGACGACATTCAAATACAAGCGTCGAATTTTCAAATCGCCAACTACCATACAGACATTGTTCTGGCATTTCTGAGGTCGCATGGGTGGAAAGTGAACGAAGAAAAAAGTTCTCTATCCCCTCACAAAAAGGAGTGATCAATACATTTAGGTTCAAGGCTCTGATTGGCTGTAATATTCCCACCTTCTCTTAAAAAAAAGACCAGTGAAGGGAGGCTGCACCAGCACTGCAGAAACGGGTTGGATATTGATGCAATCAGAATACATAGAAGTGAAATCTTGGCATTTATGGTTTAATTGTAGCTGTCAAATGGAACATTAAGGCATTTCGAACTGGAAAACAGACGTAGAAAGGAACACCAGAGTCGTTACTAACGACCGCAAAGATCTCCTAGTCGCTATAAAGTGACCGCCAAGCTCTTCTAATCAAAGACTTTCTAGCAAAGATACACCTGCCCAAATAGTCGTTTTTGAATGTCCGCCAAGTTTCAACATCAAAAGGGCCCACCAGTTGCTACTAGCAACCAAAGGGAACAAACCGCACTTTTAGTCGCTACATCGCGACCGCACAGCCTGCACAATTTGAGGATCACTTATCCCCATATTACATTAAGCAACCATCAAGTCATTTATTTTGACCTCCAAGTTCTACATTTATTCCCCCAAGACTTCCACAATCTTTGCGGAATAGGGGCTACCATAGAAACGCCATACGCAACCGGCATTAGTGACGTCACACCGGTCACTTAAAAGGCGCAATCAACACCATCTGATAACGCCAAGCCGCACACAACGCGGTCTCTACCCGACAGTTACCTCGCATCTCTACTGAACATCTTAGGAGATACATTTTTACTCTACAGTTGCTAACAGCAATTTAAAAACGCAAGTACTTTACACTGCCATTTGATCTTTTTTATCAACTGTTACTAAATAGTAACGAATAAGGGAGACGTCCCTGCACTTTTAGATACATATGTTTTAATTGCCTAATACTTGATATATTGTTTTAAACCTTTATTTTAATAAATTGTATCTATATTTGTACTCTCTTCGCTTCTTTCAATCTTTTAGTTCACTATACCAATATATATATATATATATATATATATATATATATATATATATATATATAGACATTATCCCCACATATTTTTAGTACTGGTACCTACACAGCACTTATCACCAATCTAATATTAGATTTTATATCCATAATATACGCCGTCACATAGCCTTATTTATAGATCAATAACATCCTCCCACAAACCTCGCTCTTAGCGCTTAACTACCATCTGATCTTTTTGCTCTCAATTTCTTGCTTTCCTGGAGGGGAATTCAATAGTTAAGCTGGTTTTTCACCTCTAGCGCTTATAATTTAATTTTTAACTGTATCGCCTTCCTAGACAGGCATTACCAGTTTGTGACTCTTCCCTTTGGGTTAGCTACGGCACCAAGAATCTTTACGAAGGTTCTGGGGTCACTCCTAGCGGTCCTAAGGCCGCGGGGTATAGCAGTAGCCCCTTACCTAGACGACATTCTAATACAAGCATCAAATTTTCAAATCGCCAACTCCCATACAGACATTGTTCTGGCATTTCTGAGGTCGCATGGGTGGAAAGTGAACGAAGAAAAAAGTTCTCTATCCCCTCACAAAAGTTTCCTTCCTAGGAACTCTGATAGATTCTGTAGAAATGAAGATTTATCTGACAGAGGCCAGGTTGTCAAAACTTCTAAATTCCTGCCGTGTTCTTTATTCTACTTCTCGCCCTTCAGTGGCTCAGTGTATGGAAGTAATCGGCTTAATGGTAGCGGCAATGGACATAGTGCCGTTTGCCCGCCTACATCTCAGACCGCTGCAACTCTGCATGCTCAGTCAGTGGAATGGGGATTACACAGATTTATCCCCTCTACTAAATCTGGATCAAGAGACCAGGGATTCTCTTCTCTGGTGGTTATCTCGGGTCCATCTGTTCAAGGGTATGACCTTCCGCAGGCCAGATTGGACAATAGTAACGACAGATGCCAGCCTTCTGGGCTGGGGTGCAGTCTGGAACTCCCTGAAGGCTCAGGGCTTGTGGACTCAGGAGGAGACACTCCTTCCGATAAACATTCTGGAACTAAGAGCGATATTCAATGCTCTTCAGGCTTGGCCTCAGCTAGCTGCGGTCAGGTTAATCAGATTTCAGTCAGACAACATCACGACTGTAGCCTACATCAACCATCAAGGGGGAACAAGGAGTTCCCTAGCAATGTTGGAGGTTTCAAAGATAATTCTATGGGCAGAGGTTCACTCTTGCCATCTATCAGCTATCCATATCCCAGGAGTAGAGAACTGGGAGGCGGATTTTCTAAGTCAACAGACTTTTCATCCGGGGGAGTGGGAACTCCATCCGGAGGTGTTTGCACAGTTGATTCAACTTTGGGGCAAACCAGAACTGGATCTCATGGCGTCTTGTCAGAACGCCAAGCTTCCTTGTTACGGATCCAGGTCCAGGGATCCCAAGGCAGCGCTGATAGATGCTCTAGCAGCGCCTTGGTCTTTCAACCTGGCTTATGTGTTTCTACCGTTTCCTCTGCTCCCTCGTCTGATTGCCAAGATCAAGCAGGAGAGAGCTTCGGTGATTTTGATAGCACCTGCGTGGCCACGCAGGACTTGGTATGCAGATCTGGTGGACATGTCATCCCTTCCACCATGGACTCTACCGCTGAGGCAGGACCTTCTACTTCAGGGTCCTTTCAACCATCCAAATCTAATTTCTCTGCGTCTGACTGCTTGGAGATTGAACGCTTGATTTTATCAAAACGGGGTTTCTCTGAATCGGTCATTGATACCTTAATTCAGGCTCGAAAGCCTGTCACCAGAAAAATCTATCATAAGATATGGTGTAAATATCTTCATTGGTGTGAATCCAAGGGTTACTCATGGAGTAAAGTCAGGATTCCCAGGATATTATCTTTTCTCCAAGAAGGATTGGAGAAGGGATTGTCAGCTAGTTCCTTAAAGGGAGAGATTTCTGCTCTGTCCTTTTGCACAAGCGTCTGGCAGATGTTCCAGACATTCAGGTGTTTTGTCAGGCTTTAGTTAGAATCAAGCCTGTGTTCAAACCTGTTGCTCCGCCATGGAGTTTAAATTTAGTTCTTAAAGTTCTTCAAGGGGTTCCGTTTGAACCTCTGCATTCCATAGATATCAAGCTTTTATCTTGGAAAGTTCTGTTTTTGGTAGCTATCTCTTCGTCTCGAAGAGTTTCAGAGTTATCTGCCTTGCAGTGTGATTCCCCTTATCTGATCTTCCATGCAGATAAGGTAGTTTTGCGTACCAAACCTGGGTTTCTTCCTAAGGTGGTATCTAATAAGAATATCAATCAGGAGATTGTTGTTCCGTCACTGTGTACTAATCCTTCTTCAAAGAAGGAACGTCTATTACACAATCTTGACGTGGTTCGTGCTTTAAAGTTTTATTTACAAGCTACTAAAGATTTTCGTCAAACATCTGCATTGTTTGTTGTCTACTCTGGACAGAGGAAAGGCCAAAAGGCTTCAGCAACTTCTCTTTCCTTTTGGTTAAGAAGTATAATTCGCTTAGCTTATGAGACTGCTGGCCAGCAGCCTCCTGAAAGAATTACAGCTCATTCCACTAGAGCGGTGGCTTCCACATGGGCTTTTAAAAATGAGGCTTCTGTTGAACAGATTTGTAAGGCGGCGACTTGGTCTTCGCCTCATACTTTTTCTAAATTCTACAAATTTGATACTTTTGCTTCTTCGGAGGCTATTTTTGGGAGAAAGGTCTTACAGGCAGTGGTGCCTTCCATTTAAGCGCCTGCCTTGTCCCTCCCTTCATCCGTGTCCTATAGCTTTGGTATTGGTATCCCACAAGTAATGGATGAATCCGTGGACTGGATACACCTTACAAGAGAAAACAAAATTTATGCTTACCTGATAAATTTATTTCTCTTGTGGTGTATCCAGTCCACGGCCCGCCCTGTCATTTTAAGGCAGGTGTTTTTTATTTTTAAACTACAGTCACCACTGCACCCTATAGTTTCTCCTTTCTCTTGCTTGTCTTTGGTCGAATGACTGGAGGTGGCAGTTAGGGGAGGAGCTATAAAGACAGCTCTGCTGTGGGTGATCCTCTTGCAGCTTCCTGTTGGGAAGGAGAATATCCCACAAGTAATGGATGAATCCGTGGACTGGATACACCACAAGAGAAATAAATTTATCAAGTAAGCATAAATTTTGTTTTTCAACAAAACACTTACCATTTGAAGTATTACTTCAGATGGTAAGTGTTTTGTTGAAATACAAGACTGCAACCTTCCATCTCCGCCCCCGGCCACCCCCTCCACCACTCTCAGCACCTTCCCCCCAACCACTGAGAATGAAGTGAGTTCCCTATTGTCTTCATCACATCTCACTACTTGCCCACTTGACCCTATCCCCTCACATCTAATACCTTCTCTGTCTTCTACCCTCACTCCAGCTCTTAGTCACATATTCAACCTATCCCTTACTACCGGTTCATTCCCATCTTCCTTCAAACATGCAAAGGTCACCCCGATCCTCAAAAAAACCTCCCTCGACCACAGTTATCCTGCAAACTACCGCCCCATATCACTGCTTCCGCTAGCTTCAAAAGTCCTGGAAAAAATAGTTTTCGATCGTGTAACCCACTTCTTGTGCTCCAACTCATTGCTTGACCCCTTGCAATCTGGCTTCCATCCCCAACACTCAACTGAGACTGCTAAAAACTGCTGGCAGCCATTTTACTCACCTCTCTTGCAGACTATGGTGCATTGTGGGGGATGCTGCTCATTTCCTGCACTTCCTTTTATTGTCAGCCTGGTGTGCATCATCCGTGTGAGACAGGATGCAGTCTCAGAATTGTGATGTCATTATTTAAAGGGCCTCTATTCAGTATGCTTTGCCTTTGCGTTGTCTCAGACCTGTTTGTGAGAGCTCCTGTATATTACCTGGCTATCTGACGTCCCTCCTGGTTCCTGATTCCTGGCTTGTTCCTTACTGTGCTGTTTTCCTTGTTCCTGATTCCGGCTCGTCTGACTACTCGCTTTGGCTCCTGACTCAGCTCGTCTGACTACCAGCTCTGTTTTTTTATTCCTGGCTTGTTATTTGACTTGTGGACTTTTTATTATTTTTTGCTATTAATAAAGGTGTGATTATTTTTGCACTTCTCGTCTCAGTCTGATTCCTGGCACCCTGATAAATGGCCACTACTCAATACTTATCTTACTTGACCTGTCTGCTGCCTTTGACACCATTGACCTTCCCTTTCTCCTACGTACTCTCAGCTCCCTTGGGCTCTCTAACACTGCCCTCTCCTGGATTCACTCTAATTTCTCTAATAGGTCCTTTTCTGTCTCATCTGCTGGCAACTCCTCTCCATTGCCTCTGTTTGTTGGAGTACCTCAAGGCTCTCTTTATGCTTCCTCACTGGGTAAACTTATCAGTAGCTATGGATTCAACTATTACCTCTATGCTGATGATACTCAGATCTACCTATCCACCCCTGCACTCACTCCATCTGTCTTTTCTCACATCAGAGTCTGCCTATCTGGCATTTCTTCTTGGAAGGCCTCTCACCACCTAAAAATCAACATGTCCAAGACTGAGCTCCTTCTAATCCCCCCCCCCTCTAATTCTATACCGGTTTCTAACTTTTCAATCTCTGTTGGTGACACCACTATCTCCCATTAACCCCAAGTCCACTGCCCAGGAGTTATACTTGACTCCAATCTGTCCTTCATACCCCACATCCAATTGCTCTCTTCATCCTGTAGCAACCACCTACACAATATCTCCAAAATTCATCCTTTTCTGAGGGCTGAAACTACTAAACAGTTAATCCACTCCCTGGTAATTTCCCGACTTGACTACTGTAATAAACTACTAACTGGGCTCCCTCTCTCCCGCCTCTCCCCTCTTAAATCGATCCTAAAGGCCTCTGCTAGGCAAATTCACCTCTTGTGACTCTCTGTATCTGCTGCACCTCTGCAAGTCCCTTCACTGGCTCCCCATTCACATCAGAATTAAATTCAAAATTCTCATCCTGACCTACAAAGCCCTTACCAACGCAGCCCCCCCCCCACCTGTACTCACTCATCAACAGATATACTCCAGCCCGCCCCCTAAGATCCAACAATGACCTGCTCCTTGCATCTTCTACCATCACCTCCTCCCATGCTATACTACAGGACTTCTCTTGTGCGGCACCAACCATCTGGAACGCACTTCCTCGAGCTGTCAGACTTTCCCCTAACCTTTCCTCCTTTAAATTCTCCCTAAAGACCTTTTTGTTCAGGGAAGCCCATCTCCAAATAAGTAACAAATGAATTCCACTTGCCTAATGGCTGCCCTCATCTAACTCCACACTAACATCATTCTCACCTTTGCAGTCCCCACCTCCTGTTTCTTACCTTCCTACCTATCTAGATTGTAAGTTCCCATGGGAACAGGGCCCTCAATTCCCCCTGTATTTGTTTGTTAAACTTTGTCTGATGTGTTTTATATTGTATTGTAATGTACTTTTTTCTTTGTACCCATGGACAGCGCTGCGGAAACTGTTGTCACTTTATAAATAAAGAATAATAATAATAGAGGACCAACATCAGCATGGTTTTACTTCAGGGAGATTATGTCAGACTAATCTAATTGACTTCTTTGATTATGTAACAAAAATATTAGACAAGGGTGGAGCAGTTGATGTAGCATATCTAGATTAGGGATGTCGCGAACAGTTCGCCGGAGAACAGTTCCCAGCGATCACAGCTTGTTCGCGTTCGCCGTGGCGGGTGAACATATGCGATGTTCGATCCGCCCCCTATTCGTCATCATTGAGTAAACTTTGACCCTGTATCTCAGTCTGCAGACACATTTCAACCAATCAACAGCAGACACTCCCTCCCAGACCCTCCCAGCTCCTGGGCAGCAGCCATTTTAGATTCATTCTGATCCTGCATTCTTAGTGAGAGGAGGGATAGTGCTGCTGCTGATGATTTTATAGGGAAATTGATAGCTAGGCTAGTGTATTCAGTGTCCACTACAGTCCTGAAGAACTCATCTGATCTCTGCTGTAAGGACAGCACCCCAAAAAGCCATTTTTAGGGCTAGAACATCAGTCTCTTTTTTTTTTTCTTTGTAATCTAATTGCATTTGCCTGCCTGTCACCCTGTGTCAGGCTCACAGCATATACTGTGCCTAATTGCTCAGTGCCACCAGTCATATCTGGTGTAACATTAGTGTAAATTTAAAAAAACAAAAAACTTTTACATCAGTCTGCTAGTGTAATCTAATTGCAGTTGCCTGCCTGCCAGCGTATGTGCCAGGCCCACTTGCCAACTAGTGCCACCAATCATATTTGTTGTTTTTTGACTGTGAAACATCAGTCTGCTAGTGTAATCTAATTTCAGTTGCCAGGCCAGCCTGCCACTGCCAGCCTGTGTGTCAGGCTCACAGCATATACTGTGGCTACTTCCTCAGTGCCACCACTCATATCTGTTGTAACATTAGTGTAAATTTTTTTTAAAAAAAAAACTTTTACATCAGTCTGCTAGTGTAATCTAAATTCAGTTGCCAGGCCAGCCTGCCACTGCCAGCCTGTGTGTCAGGCTCACAGCATATACTGTGCCTACTTCCTCAGTGCCACCAATCATATCTAGTGTAACATTAGTGTAAATTTAAAAAATAACAACTTTTACATCAGTCTGCTAGTGTAATCTAATTGCAGTTGCCTGCCTGCCAGCGTGTGTGCCAGGCCCACTTGCCAAGTTAGTGGCACCACTCATATTTGTTTTAACAGTAGTGTAAATATTTAAAAAAAAAAACTTTTTTGACTGTGAAACATCAGTCTGCTAGTGTAATCTAATTGCAGTTGCCTGCCTGCCAGCGTGTGTGCCAGTCCCACTTGCCAAGTTAGTGGCACCACTCATATTTGTTTTAACAGTAGTGTAAATATTTAAAAAAAAACTTTTTTGACTGTGAAACATCAGTCTGCTAGGGTAATCTAATTGCAGTTGCCTGCCTGCCAGCGTGTGTGCCAGGCCCACTTGCCAAGTTAGTGGCACCACTCATATTTGTTGTAACAGTAGTGTAAATATGTTAAAAAAAACTTTTTTGACTGTGAAACATCAGTCTGCTAGTGTAATCTATTTGCAGTTGCCTGCCTGCCAGCGTGTGTGCCAGGCCCACTTGCCAAGTAGTGCCACCAATCATATTTGTTGTAACAGTAGTATAAATATAAAAAAATAAAATAAAATAAATTTGACTGTGAAACATCAGTCTGCTTTTTTGTGTCAGGCTCACAGCGTATACTGTGCCCACTTGCCCAGTGCCACCACTCATCTTGTTTAATAGTAGTGTAAGTGTACATTTAAAAAAAACAAAACTTTTTGGATTGTGAAACATCAGTCTGCTTTTTTGTGTCAGGCTCACAGCGTATACTGTGCCCACTTGCCCAGTGGCACCACTCATATTTTGTTTAATAGTAATGTAAGTCTACATTTAAAAAAAAAATGACAGGCAGAGGCAGGCCACCCCGCAGGTGCCATCGTGGTCGTGGTGCTGTGATTCCCTTACAATAACCCTACAATAATGCACATTGTTCAGAGGCCACGTACCATGAACGCGAAAAGTTCTGAGGAGGACCTAGTTGACTGGCTAACACAGGACACCCAATCTTCTACAGCTTCCACTCGGAACCTTGACGCACCATCCACCTCCAGCTTAGCTTCGGGCACTTCTCAAGTGACCAGTGCCACTCGCCCGCCTGCCTCCACCACCAACACTAGCACCACAGCCGCTTCACTTGATCTGTCAGAGGAGTTGACACATCAGTTGGAAGAAATGAGTGATGCGCAACCATCATTGACAGAGGATGTAGATAACAGTGATATGTCTCAGTCAGGCAGCATTACAGACATGGACGTATGGTGTGATGTTGTACCCGCTGCTGCTTCATTTGTTGATTTGTCAGATACAAGTGAAGCGGTTGATGATGATGCGTCCGTGGATGTCACGTGGGTGCCCGCTAGAAGAGAAGAAGAAGAGGGGGAAAGTTCAGATGGGGAGACAGAGAGGAGGAGACGAGTTGGAAGCAGGGGGAGGTCATCGCAAGGAGATAGTGGCACAGTCAGACAGCATGCATCAGCACCCGGGGTCAGCCAGACAGCACGCCAATCAACGCATGCTGTTGCCACCACCAGAATGCCGTCATCGCAGAGCTCAGCAGTGTGGCATTTTTTTTGTGTGTCTGCCTCTGACAACAGCGATGCCATTTGCAACCTGTGCCAGAGTCATGGGAAGTGCAACACCCACCTAGGTACAACTGCTTTGCGAAGGCACATGATCTCACGTCACAAACGCAGATGGGATGAACACATGAGTAGAAGCAGCACACAAACTCAAAGCTGCCATCCTCCTCCTGGTCCAGCATCTTCAGCCACGTCAACCACTGCTGTACTCCTTGCCCCCTCTCAACCATCCGCCACTCAGTCTCTCTTCCGTAGCAGTTCCTGCTCATCTGCCCACAGTCAGGTGTCTGTCAAGGACATGTTTGAGCGTAAGAAGCCAATGTCACAAAGTCACCCCCTTGCCCGGCGTCTGACAGTTGGCTTGTCTGAACTCTTAGCCCGCCAGCTTTTACCATACAAGCTGGTGGAGTCTGAGGCATTCAAAACATTTGTATCTATTGGGACACCGCAGTGGAAGGCACCCGGCCGAAATTTCTTTTCACAAAAGGCAATCCCCAACCTGTACTCGATTGTGCGAAAGGAAGTAATGACATGTCTGGCACACAGTGTTGGGGCAAGGGTCCATATGACCACTGATAGCTGGTCTGCCAAGCATGGTCAGGGCAGGTATATCACCTACACTGCGCATTGGGTAAACCTGCTGACGGCTGATAAGCATGGAATGCGTGGCTCTGCAGAGGAGTTGGTGACACCGCCACGACTTGCAGGCAGGCCTGCTGCCACCTCCTCTACTCCTCCTACTCCATCCTCTTCCATAACCTCTTCCTCGGCTGAGTCCTCTTCTGCTGCTGCGTCTTGCTCCACATCAACGGCACCCCCCCAGCTCCCCAGGTACTATTCCACATCCCGGATACGGCAGTGTCACGCCGTCTTGGGGTTGACTTGCCTGAAAGCAGAGAGTCACACCGCAGCATAACTCCTGTCCGCCCTAAACGCACAGATGGATCAGTGGCTGACTCCGCACCAACTGGAGATCGGCAAAGTGGTTTCTGACAACGGAAGTAATTTGGTGGCGGCATTGAAATTGGGCAAGTTGACACATGTGCCGTGCATGGCACATATGTGTAATCTGATTGTACAACGCTTTGTGCATAAGTACCCAGGCTTACAGGACGTCCTGAAGCAGGCCAGGAAGGTGTGTGGCCATTTCAGGCGTTCCTACACGGCCATGGCGCACTTGTCAGATATCCAGCAGCGAAACAACCTGCCAGTGAGGCGCTTGATTTGCGACAGCCCGACACGTTGGAATTCAACACTCCTAATGTTTGACCGCCTGCTCCAACAAGAAAAAGCTGTATGACCGGGGTGCTAGGACAGCCTCTGGGAAGCTGGGGATTTTTTTTGCCACGTTACTGGACGCTCATGCGCAATGCCTGTAGGCTCATGCGTCCTTTTGAGGAGTTGACAAACCTAGTCAGTCGCACCGAAGGCACCATCAGCGACATCATACCATTTGTTTTCTTCCTGGAGCGTGCCCTGCGAAGAGTGCTAGATCAGGCCGTAGATGAGCGTGAAGAGGAAGAGTTGTGGTCTCCATCACCACCAGAAACAGCCTTATCAGCATCGCTTGCTGGACCAGCAGCAACGCAGGAAGAGGATTGTGAGGAAGAGGAGTCAGAGGAGGAATGTGGCTTTGAGGAGGAGGAGGAAGACCAAGCACAACAGACATCCCAGGGTGCTCGTTGTTGTCACCTCTCTGGTACCCGTGGTGTTGTACGTGGCTGGGGGAAAGAAGATACCTTCAGTGAGATCAGTGAGGACGAGGAACGGGACATGAGTAGCTCGGCATCCAACCTTGTGCAAATGGGGTCTTTCATGCTGTCTTGCCTGTTGAGGGACACTCGTATAAAAAAGCTGAAGGAGAACGAACTCTACTGGGTGTCCACGCTACTAGACCCCCAGTATAAGCATAAAGTGACTGAAATGTTACCGAATTCCCGCAAGTCGGAAAGGATGGAGCAGTTCAAAAATAAATTAAAAAGTATGCTTTACACAGCGTATAAGGGTGATGTCACAGCACAACGGGAATCTAACAGGGGAAGAGATGAAAGTAAAACTCCTCCTCCAACGACCACGCCGGCAAGGACAGGACGCTTTCCAGACGTGTTGTTGATGGAGGACATGCAGACCTTTTTTACTCCTATGCATCTCCACAGCCCTTCGGGATCCAGCCTCAGAACGACTCAACCGACCGGTAGCAGACTACCTCGCATTAACTGCGGATCTCGACACTCTGAGGAGCGATGAACCCCTTGACTACTGGGTGTGCAGGCTTGACCTGTGGCCTGGGCTATCCCAATTTGCAATCGAACTTCTGGCCTGCCCCGCTTCAAGTGTCCTGTCAGTAAGGACCTTCAGTGCAGCAGGAGGTATTGTCACTGAGAAGAGAAGTCACCTAGGTCAAAAAAGTCTTGATTATCTCACCTTTATTAAAATGAATGAGGGACGGATCCCGAAGGGACTGACATTGGGCGATACATTTGAGTAAAAAAGGCCTGATGAGATGAGCTGCCTTGGGCTAAAAATGGTCCACACGCTGCTGTATTTTATCTTCGAATGCCGGATGACTTTTGTGACTTATCCGCCAACAACTAGGGTTCAAGCCGCAATGTTTTAGGGCACTTACTAACTGTCAAACAAACATCAAATTTTCTGGCCGCTGCTACAATACCTAATTTTTCAGGCATGTGTACATGCCTAATTTTTCTGGCCTCTGGTGCTGCACTGTGGCTTCAAAACCCAAACCAAAAAAAAGGCACATAACAGGTATTAAACTGCTAAGAATAGTACTACTTAACACACCACTCATATCTGGTGGCACAATAGATTGCACGCGCAGTGCCCCAAATTTGAAGCAGGAGGACCGACCAAGCATCTTTTTCCATCTCCCGGTTCCGAAAAGCCATGCCATATACACATCCCCTGGCGCCGCAACTGCCTCTGGGAACCTTACCATGGGTCCCAGACCGCACGTCTTGTAATTCTCTGTCTGGGAAATTATATATCTATCAAATCTATCTCTTTATCTATCAAATCTATCTAACTATCAATCGTATCTATCAAATGTATATTGCATCTATTGATCTATGTAATTCGTATCTATCAAATATATATTGCATCTATTGATCTATGTAATTCGTATCTATCAAATGTACATTGCATCTATTGATCTATGTAATTTGTATCTATCAAATGTATTTTGCATCTATTGATCTATGTAATTCGTATCTATCAAATGTATATTGCATCTATTGATCTATGTATATCTATCAAATCTATCTATCTCGTGGTTGTGCAAATGGACTGTTTGCGGTTGTTTGCGGTGCGTTACACAGGGAGTTTGGTCTGTCACTGTGAAGCGGGCGTAACCCTTACACTACCTGATCGATACAACATCATACCTGATGTTTTAAAGCACGTTATTCCAAACAATTTAGAAATGTTAGGTGATTTATGGCCTTTATGGCTTAAAACCAGACTCTGCATCAACTATGTAATTTTCCATGGGAATTTTGCCATGGATCCCCCTCCGGCATGCCACAGTCCAGGTGTTAGTCCCCTTGAAACAACTTTTCCATCACTATTGTGGCCAGAAAGAGTCCCTGTTGGTTTTAAAGTTTGCCTGCCTATTGAAGTCAAAGTCAAATTTTTAGGTTCTCGACATCACTAATCTAGATTTCATCAAATTGACACCGTCCCACACAACAAACTAATTCACAAATGGCATCTCCTTAGTCTAGACTCAAGCCAATATTTCACCCAGTTCATAGTTTTTAAGGATAGAAAACAAAGTGTCTTAGTAAATGGAGTTCATTCAGCAGAGGGGGCTGTTACTAGTGGTGTTTCTCAGGGATCAGTTCTGGGGCCTGTTTTAACATATTTATCTGTGATATCAGCAAAGGGCTACAGGGGAAAGTATATCTGTTTGCAGATGATACAATAACTTGTAAATCCAAATTTTAATTACAGACTCAATGATACTTTACTGACTGTTACAGATGAGGAACAGGACTTGGGAATTATTATTTCAGATGATTTAAAACATAGTAAACAATGTAGTAATGCAGCGAGTAATGCCATCAGAATGCTTGGATGTATTGGTAGAGGTATTTGCAGCAGAAATAGTAAGGCTCTTATGCCACTTTATAGATCATAAGTTAGGCCTCATCTTAAGTATTATGTGCAGTTCTGGAGGCCATATCTTCAGAAGGATATTATAAAACTTGAATCTGTGCAAAGGGGGGCTACCAAAATGGTACATGGTCTAAAAAATAAAACTTACCAGGATAGGCTCAATGACCTAAATATGTATACCTTAGAGTAGAGAAGGGAAAGAGGTGATATGATAGCAACTTTCAAGTACGTTAAAGGGCTTAGTAAAACTGAGGCTGTGGGTATTTTTACGTAGAATGGAAAATTCAAGAACAAGGGGTCATGATCTCAAGCTGCAGGGTAGTAGATTCAGGAGTAATTTGAGGAAGCTTCTTTACAGAAAGAGTGATTGATTTATGGAATAAACTTCCTCAAGAGGTAGTAATGACAAACACTGTGGGGGACTTTAAAAATGCCTGGGACAAGCATAAGGCTATTTTATGAACTAGATAAGTTTATACTGTTAGGTAATATCGGGCAGACTTGCTGGGCCTATGGCTCTTATCTTATCAATGGTCTAGGTTTCTAATACAATCTGTGCTGTATTGCCATGCACTACCTAATACAATCTGTGCTGTATTGCCATGCACTACTGTGAGCTATTGTGAAACAATATTTTCTGCTGAAGAGAAATTTTAAATAACAGTTGTTTAAATGTAAGTTAAAAGATCAGTAGGAAGTACACTACCAGTTATGATAGAGCCCCTTTTAAATAGATTTTCTATAACTATGTTGTATAGATCTGGGAAGATTCATCTTTAAGGGACAATTATAACACCCACAGAGATAATTGTACTAAATACTTTTCCCTTTAAATCATTTAATTTCCTTCTTAATATGAGGAGACTCCATGGCTTCATTCCTTACTTGTGGAAAATACAGAACCTGGCCACCAGGAGGAGGCAAAGACACCCCAGCCAAAGGCTTAAATACTTCCCCCACTTCCCTCATATCCCAGTCATTCTTTGCCTTTCGTCACAGGAGGTTGGCAGAGAAGTGTCAGAAGATACAGAGTAGTTTCATATGGAGGGTAGTACCCTTTGGAATGGGACTAGAGTTTTACGTAGTCTTGTCAGCCTCTCAGTGAGAGCATTGACAAATGTTCGGGTCTGGGGATGCAGGGAGAGTCTTTCTGCAAACCCATTCTGACCCATAACTCCTAAGCAATCAGTGTTGACAAGTTTCAATGCCTGCTTCTATCACTCAAGTCCTTGTCAGGGGCAATGCTACAAGACTGTCAAACTTGAGAGGTTGTGTGTCTGTTCCACGGCAGAGATTCTGGTAAGATTGTTTCATTTTTATACTCTTATGATAACGCAAGAAGATAGGGTCACAGTGTGACTTTTTATCTATATGGAATCAAAGATTAATATCTCCGTAAAGGGATTATTGAACAGGGGGGATTTATCGCATAATTGACTTTATTATGTTTTTTGCTGCGACATGTGTGAGATGAGGCTCAAGCCGATTTTGGAACATTTAGGTTTTACTTTCATTTTGGATAGCTGCGCGGCCTGTTAGGTTTGGCGCACTTTTTCCTATAGCAGGGGCGGTCTTGCATGGCGCACCACGTGACCGGGTGTGGTCACACTGATTTCCTCTTTCCTGACCGTGCGGTTTACAGGAGACGAAACAGTTTCTCTGTGGGGCCTGGGTCATAGGAGGTGGTGAATGCCCCAGCCATTGGGGGTATAAAGGTGCCATTTATCTTTTTCTATAGTCAATCTTACAAGCGCAAGCTAAGGAGGACTCTGATACGTTAGAGGGTACTCCCTCTTAAACTAAGTCTAATACCTGTCTATATTGTGAGAAGTCTACGGTATATCTGCTTGCTCAATTATGTTCCACATGCCTTGATAAAGTAATTATTTCTAAAAAAAACAAGATGTTTAGTACCACTGAGCCGTCCACCTCTGAGGAGTCTCCGTCCTGTGATGTGCGTTCCCTGCAGTCATCTCCTATTACACATGCAGCTTCCCATTGCACTGCTAATCCTCCTTCTGGAGGGGCCCTCTAATCGCTAGACTTTACTGAACAACTACAAATGGCAGTGTCTGCGGCCTTCAGTGCTTTACCTCGCCCTGCTAAGTGTAAGCGAAAGGTCCAATATTGCTATCCTTCCCAGGGGTCATCTACTAACTTGTTGGATTTTTCTGATGCAAGATTATCCGCTGATGAAGATGCCTCTGATACTTCAGATGATGCTATTTCTGGGTCAGAATCTGCTGCCTCTAGGCCACAGACTGCAGAGGAACCAGACTTTAGATTTAGGATCGAACACTTATGCTTTCTGTTAAAGAAAGTTTTGGCTACTTTAGAGGTGCCAGAACCTAAATTACCTGAGGAACCTTGTATTCCGAAACTAGATAAGGTCTACGAGGACAGGGTGGTGCCACAGAATTTCCCAGTTCCCGTAAAGATGTCGAATATTATTAAGAATGAATGGGACAGACTTGGTTCTTCTTTTTACCCTTCTTCTTCCTTTAAGAAATTTTTCCTGGTCCCGGACTCTCAATTGGAGTTGTGGGGTTCTGTCCTAAGGTGGATGGCGCTATCTCCATGCTGCCACACCACGCCGCACTAGCCGTTGCTAGGGGTGTGGCATCTCCTTCCCTGCTCATTGTCAGGGGATGTGTTGGCTTCGGTTGTGTGCGGCGCTGACGTCATCGCCGCATGCTCCTCTCTGAAGCCGGTTGGGTCTCCCTGTGGCACTAATCCTGTGCCTATGTAAGTAACTCCTTTTGCAATCTATCACGGCCCAAGTATAGGTGCTCCTGGGTGTGATTGCTGTATTCTGGACTTATATTCTGTTGCTGAACTCTGCTTGTCTGACCATTCTGCCTGTTAACCCCTAAACTGCTGGATTGATATACTGCTGCTGAGCTCTGCCTGCCTGACCATTCGAGTGGTTTACCTTTTGGATTGCTTTACCATTGCCAAACCCTGCCTGCCTGACCATTCTAGTAGTTTACCTTTGGACTGCCTGTTAATGCCAAAGACTATCCTGCCTGTGGTCAGTGCCGCTTACCTCATCTTACAAACTTTCTCTGCTCTTTGATATTCCCTATCATTCCGGCTCAATGCCAGGATAACAAGACTACTGGCCGAGTTCGGTCTGATAGTGGAATATCCCACGAGCATTACATACACTTGCTAAGAAAACTACTATCCCGCTTGAGGATAGTTTGTCGTTTAAGGAGCCCATGGATAAGAAGCTAGAAACTCTGTTGAGAAAGATGTTTCAGCACATGGGATATTTGTTTCAACTGGCAGCGGCGGTTTCTGCAGAGGCTGGAGCCGCTACCTATTGGTGCAACTCTTTTTCTGAATTGATCGAGGTGGAAGGTCCCCTTGACGTAATCCAGGAAAGAATTAAGGCCTTGAGGGTAGCTAATTCTTTTATTTGTGATGCAAATATGCAGATTAGTCACCTGAATGCCAAGGCATCAGGTTTTTCTGTGCTAGCCTGTAGGACACTCTGGATTTTGAAGTCATGTCCGCAGACCAAGACTTCAGCCAGACTTCTTTCCCTTCCAGTTAAGGGGAAGATTATTTTTGGTCCAGGCCTGGACTTAATCATATCCACGGTCACTGGATGCAAAGGTGCCTTTTTACCACAGGATAAGAAGAACAAACCTAAGGGACAAGGTCCTAATTTCCGTTCCTTTCATTCGGATAAATCCCAATGCCAGCAGCCCTCCGCGAAGCCTGAACAGTCCAAGGGTACGAGGAAACCGAATCAATCTTGGAATAAATCAAAGTGGGCATGATGGGGTGGCCCCCGATCCCTCGCTGGATCGTGTTGGGGCAGACTATCTCTCTTTTTGGTGGCTTGGCTTGGGGACGTGCAAGACTCTTGGGTCCTTGAGGTCATCACTCAAGGATACAGGATAGGTTTAAAATCTCATCCACCCAGGGGCAGATTCCTCTTGTCAAACCTGTCTTCAAGACTGGAAAAACGAGAGGCTTTTCTAGGGTGCGTGAGGGATCTCTCCTCCCTGGGAGTAATTGCACCGGTACCTCTAACAGAGAGAGGTCTGGGATACTACTCAAACCTTTTTGTGGTTTCACCCAATTCTGGACCTAAAGTGCTCAAACAAATTCCTATCCGTCCCCTCGTTCAAGAGGGAGACGATAAGGTCCATTCTGCCCTTAGTTCAAGTAGGACAGTTCATGACTACAATAGACTTGAAGGATGCTTACCTTCACATTCTTATCTACAGGGAACATTTCAAGTTCCTAAGATTCAAGTTCCTGAACCAGCACTTCCAGTTTGTAACACTTCCATTTGGTCTAGCTACTTCCCCAAGAGTCTTTACAAAAGTTCTGGGGTTTCTGCTTGCAGTGGCGAGAACCAGAGGTATATCAGTAGTGTCATACTTAGACGACATCCAGGTTCAGGCACCATCCTGTCGGCTGGCAGAAGACCATTCAAAAACTCTTCTATTTCTTCTTTGATCTCATGGATGGAAGATAAACTTAGAAAAGAGTTCTGTTGTTCCCAGTACCAGGGTGGAAATCCTGGGTATGATAATAGACTCCATATCAATGAGGATATTTCTTACAGACCAGAGACATTACAAAATAACTTCCAATTGTCTTGCCCTACAGACCTCCTTAAGGCCCTCTGTGGCCCGGTGTATGGAGGTAATTGGGCTCATAGTGTCCAGCATAGACATCATTCCATTCGCCAGATTCAATCTCAGACCTCTTCAGCTGTACATGCTGAGTCAGTGGAATGGCAACCACTCTGATCCATCACAACAGATTTCTCTGGACAACTGGTCAAGAGAATCGCTATCTTGGTGGCTCTGTCCAGATCACCTGTCCCAAGGGACATCCTTCTTGAGACCATCCCGGGAGTTTGTGACTACGGATGCAAGTCTATCAGGATGGGGAGCTGTGTGGGGTGCCAGGAAGGCACAGGGCCTGTGGACTTGAGAGGAATCTCTCCTCCCGATCAACATTTTGGAACATCAAGCGATCTTCAATGCTTTGAAGTCTTGGCCTCTTCTGGGTTTGTCCCAGTTTATCAGATTTCAATCGGACAACATAACCACAGTGGCTTACATCAACAATCAGGGGGGAATGAGGACCTCCCTTGCAATGAGGGAAGTATCTCAGATTCTAGAATTGGTGGAGGCCCACAACTGCTCGCTGTCAGAGATCCACATTCCGAGTGTGGACAACTGGGAAGCGGATTTCCTCAGCAGACAATCCTTTCATCCAGAGGAATGGTCTCTCCATCCCGAGGTGTTTGTGGAGTTTTGCATCAGATGGGGGATGCCGGAGATAGATGGCATGGCATCCCAACTCTCAATACCAAGCTACCCAGATATGGGTTGTGGTCTAGGGAGCCTCAGGTGGAACTAATATATGCATTATCAGTGCCTTGGAGGTTCAATCTAGTTTACATTTTTCCACCATTACCACTTCTCCCTCGGGTAGTAGTACGCAT
The DNA here is from genome assembly GCF_027579735.1 of Bombina bombina. Taxonomy (NCBI): domain Eukaryota; kingdom Metazoa; phylum Chordata; class Amphibia; order Anura; family Bombinatoridae; genus Bombina; species Bombina bombina. The sequence continues at coordinate 37,558,174 of NC_069503.1, forward strand.
CAAACAGGAGGAAGCTTCAGCAAAACTAATTGCTCTATCATGGCCGTGAAGGATGTGGTTCACAGACCTGGTGGGGATGGAGGTAACCTTGTTGCAGGGATCTGCTGGAACAGGGTCCTTTTGTTCATCAAAATCTAGATTCTCTGAGGCTGACTGCATGGGGATTGAACGCTTAGACCTAGCCAAGAGAGGTTTTTCTGAAAGAGTCATTGATACTCTCATTCAAGCTCGAAGCCGGTCACTCGTCACATCTATCATAAGGTGTGGAGGACCTACTTATTCTGGTGTGAAGAGCGTGGATTCCCTTGATAAGGTCAAGGTTTACAGGATTATTTCCTTTCTCCAGGATGGTCTGGAGAAGGGACTTTTCTGCTAGTTCCCTAAAGGGACAGATTTTGGGTCTATCTCTTTTATTGCACAAAAGGCTCGCTGAGCTTCCTGATGTTCAGTCTTTTGTTCAGGCTCTGGCTAGAATCAGGCCTGTGTTTAGATCTACCACTCCTCCTTGGAGTTTAAATCTAGTTCTTAAAGTTTTGCAGAGGGCTCAGTTTGAGCCTATGCATGTGGTTGACCTTAAATTACTGTCTTGGAAGAATCTTTTTCTACTGGCTATTGCTTCGGCGTGCAGAGTCTCTGAGATGGCTGCCTTGCAATGTGAGCCTCCTTATCTAGTTTTTCATGCTGATAAGGATGTTCTTCGTACTGGGTTAGGTTTTCTCCCTAAGGTAGTTTCTGATCGCAATGTCAATCAGGAGATTGTGGTTCCTTCCTTGTGACCTAACCCTTCCACTTCAAAGGAACGGTTACTTCATAATTTGGATGTTGTTCAGGCTTTGAAGTTCTATCTTCAAGCTATGAAGGAATTTAGACAGACTTCTTCTTTGTTTGTTGTCTATTCTGGGAAGCGTAGAGGGCAGAAGGCCTCTTACACTTCCTTATCCTTTTGGTTGAGGAGTCTTAGTCACTTAGCATATGAGACAGCGGGACATAAGCCTCCTCAGAGGATTAAGGCTCATTCAACTAGAGTTTAACATTTTTGCTTCGGCTGAAGCAGCTTTTGGGAGAAAGGTTTTGCAGGCTGTGGTGCCCTCAGAATAGGGTCCACCTCTCCTTATACCATCCCATTTTCATTCAGTGTCCTCTAGAGCTTGGGTATTTGTTTCCCACAAGTAATGAATGAAACCGTGGACTCTAATCATATTAAGAAGGAAAACATAAATTATGCTTACCAGATAATTTATTTTCCTTCTGTATGAGGAGAGTCCATGGCCCCGCCCATGTGCTCCATTGGGCGGACCAAAATTGTTGTTTATTCTTCTGGCAATTTTTATACCCTGATATTTCTCCTACTATTCCTTGTTCCCTTGGCAGAATGACTGGGATATGAGGGAAGTGGGGGAGGTATTTAAGCCTTTGGCTGGGTTGTCTTTGCCTCCTCCTGGTGGCCAGGTTCTGTATTTCCCACAAGTAAGAAATAAAGCCGTGGACTCTCCTCATACAGAAGGAAAGGAAATTATCTAATAAGCATAATTTATGTCATACTTTTTACAGATACGGCCAGAGCACTAAGCAATATCAGGCATTGAAGTAACTGGAGTGAATAAGGGAACCTTCTTCCTGAGCCCAGACATTAGAGCCTGAACTCATATGTATTAGGTGAGTAAAATAAATATGCTGCTGACTTTAATTACTGGGAAAATAGATCACTGATTAAACAAATATAAACTATTATATTTATATTTGCATCTTTTAAGTAAATTTGTGTCAGTGACGATTATAGGAGGAGCAAGCCCCATTTTGCTGAGGAGTAGGTTAAAAAAAAAAATTCTCCCACTCTGTCCTTTTAGACACATCATGTCCAACAACTGCCTAACCTCACCCTAAGACCCAACACCCAAAACTACATTTATGCCTACCTTGTTACCATATGTGGAACACCCACAACTCTCCCACTAAGTGTTCCCCACCCCAGAACTGCCCCTGATGTGTGTGCTTAATTTTACAGTGAGCATTATTAAACTAATAAAAATTTTAATGAAATAGCAGATATGTCAGGTCACAGTGATACTATGACCAAACTATCTTACTAAGAGGCATCAAAACTAGAAATTTGTAAGTTTGTCAAAGAGCACATGCATGACAAATATATTGCAATATCTAAAAAACAGACATAGCAATGAAAATAGGGATAAATAAAGCAATGAAGAAGGTTAATTCAAAAATCATGCAATAATCATTGATCAAGAAAGGTGTGTGTGATTGCACACCCACATACAAAACCATTCAAATCCAGTAAGTCACTGAAACTAGCAATGAATTGATGATAGTGTAATCTCCAACCAATGATAGAATGACCTAGAACAAGGGAGCTCTTCTATAATGTCCCCCCAAGACAATTCAGAAGCACTAAAATGCAAAAGGTAGAATGCACCTCATTAGGGTAGATAAGCTTTACACAAATAAGGGGTTATAAGGGGATCAAACCTACTCACATGTAGGAAAGCACTAAATAGTGCAAAACAGGCAAGCCGGACCCTCGGAGACATCTGGCTGACTCACAACCATCACCAGTGCAGGGACAATCCTTCCATGGCATTCCCAGAGACCAAAGGACAGCTGATGTGCAGTTGATGCGATAGCCCAGTGGATCACCAGATATGTCGCCAAACCCTCAGTTTCGCTCTGAAAACTGTCAGCTGCAAATATCCAGCTTTACCTCCCTGGTATCTGCCTGCTTATTGAGATTACCAGGCAGATACCAGGGCGGTAAAGATGGATATTTGTAGCTGACTGTTTTCAGAGCGAAACTAAGTGTTTGGCGATCCATCTGGTGATCCACTGGTCTATTGCTTTACCCACACATTTGCTCTCCTTTGGTCTCTTTCCTATAGTGCTTTCCTATATGGGAGTAGGTTTGATCCCCTTATATCCACTGATTCATGTAAAACTTATCTACCCTATGAGGCGCATTCTACCTTCTTGTGTTTTAATAACGTTTTTGGCTGTTTACATAAATCAAACAATCGCAACCGCAAGTTAAAAAGTATCACAAGGTCACTGCGTCTTACCTTCTCAAACCATCTCACACTGATTATTAGTCTGTGATGATTAGGACATCAGGTTCTCACCCACTGGTTGAGTATGAGCCGGACAGGGCTTTATGTGTACTTGCTTGTGCAATGTTAAATGAGGATGGTGGATGCTACCTCACTTGCCAAGAATAAAGATGTACTTGTTCCCTGGCTAAGAACATTATCCACCTGGACCTTGTTTAATGGTGCCCTATAACTTGTTTTCATCCGTAATCAGTGGTTTAGTTTATTATGATGTAGAAATGTTTACACTCTTTGTTGTCCTTTATAATTTGTGATTTACAGGTAAATACATTTAAAAAATAAACACAAAATGGCTGAAAATTTGTTGAGTATAAATGAATAATATGATATTAAGGTGGATTATATTATAAAGAATTAACATTCTTAATTTTCTTTTTTCCATTTCTTGTTATGTAGACAAACCGTTGAATAGTTCATCTCCATCCTTCACTACAGGAAGCACCAGAATAATACCACAACATTTTAGATACTAAAGACTATTCACAAACATTGGGGAAATCGCAGCAGTTTTTTAAAGGAGAAGGTGAATTGGCAGGAACTAGACAACAATCATTATGTACATAGAGTAATTTAGTCATCAAACAAGAGAACAAGATTTATGCCTTAACTAATGACATAATTATCCCTGAGGATTAACCACACACATTTACTGAGTTTTCAAAACATTTTAATAAAGGGAAAAGTCTACAGTCTAGCCCAATGGTTTATAAAAAGAAAAAACCTTTCAAATGTACAGAATGTGAGAAAAGCTTTAGATGGAAGTGTCATCTACTAGAACACCACAAAATTCACACAGGTGAGAAGCCACACACATGTACTGAGTGTGGCAAATGTTTTATACAAATGTCAAAACTTATAGCTCATGAAAGGACCCACACTGGGGAGAAACCATTCAGTTGTACAGAGTGTGGAGTACAGTTTGCACAAAGATCCAGTCTCTTTACCCACAAGAGGATTCATACAGGAGAAAAACCTTTCATATGTACAGAATGTGGGAAAAGTTTTTCAAGCAAGTCAGCTTTACGAGCCCACCATCATATTCACACAGGAGAGAAACCATTTACATGTGCAGCATGTGGGAAATGTTTCACAAAGAAGTTTGATCTCATATCACATGAAAGGACTCACACAGGGGAGAAACCATTCAAATGTGCTCAATGTGGAAAACACTTTGCAAAAAAGAGTAACATGAAAACTCATGAAAGGATTCACACAGGAGAAAGGCCTTTCATATGCGCAGAGTGTGGCAAATGCTTCACACAGAAAAATGATCTCAGAACACATGAAAGAATCCACACAGGAGAGAAACCATACACTTGTACTGAATGTGGAGAAAGTTTCACAGTAAAACAAAGACTCCAAATACATTTAAAAACTCACACAGGGTAAAAGTCTTTAACATGTATGGAGTGTTGAAAACGTTTTAGAGAAAATAGTAATATGAAAACTCATGAAAGAATACACAAGAGAATAAAACTTGGACAGGTTTAGAAAGTGGGAAAAGGTTTCCATGCAAGTCACGTATCAAAAAACACCAAATATTTACACACAAATAAACTTTATATACACAGTGTGGAAACCTTTATAAAATTACCCTAAAGATGACAAACTCTATAAATAAAAGAGTAAAAAAGGATGTTATTGTAAATAATACTTACTAAATCCCAGTTACAAAATCTCACTATTGAAAGTGCTCTCCTGCTGTAATTTGTTATGAGAATCCAAACTCCACACAGGAATATACAAATCCATTCCCAAAATTGACCAGTTTATACAACCACTCACTAGCCAAAGCACCTCTAGTGTTGTTTATTAATATGCCAGTGTCAGGAGTTGTACATAGAAAATTATATAAACAAGAACATTAGTCTCAAATGATTAACATCTGGGAGATATATTTAATGTGTACATCATGTGGATAAACCTTTTCTTATAGCAATAGATGCTTAGCATTGTACATGTTATATACCAGATGAATTACTGAGGGGAAACTGATTTTATTTAATGAGACACAATATCCAGTACATACGTGATCATAGTCAGTTTAATTTAAATGGTTACAATAACAGTAACCTACATGTATACTGGGTATGACATATTTGTCAGATTATCAGTATAGACTCTGAAAAAAAAAATCTCACAGTTGTAGATGGCTGGACAGCTCTTATTACTTTATGGCACACAATGCGTTAAAATATAACAAAACCTTTATTTGTTGGTGTATAAAAACTGGGAAAAATTAAAAACAAATGTTATACCAATTAGGAATTAATTTGTCTATTCATAAATACAGGTCCTAAAGACACAAATGTGTAATTAGATGGTGAGACCAGGGATGATATCCCACATAAGTAAATCAATATTGAGCTCCTGGCCAGTAAAGATAGCCTAATACGAAGTATCTTGAACTAAGGCAATAAATCCAAATAATCATAAGATCACATTAGTATGAAGCAGTTTATTTACAACCAGTGAATCCTCCTTTATAAATCAGAAGGGATTAATTACTGGCACATAAATGTGAGCATATGACACAGCAACAATGTTAATATAGTTAAAGTACGTGCACATTTGCATGAATCGTTCTTACTCAAATCGTACCATATTGAGATGAATTACTTGCAATATATTGTAAAATCAGCGCACAATATGGAATATATATTGGTCTAGTATCAGATTGTGGAAAACTAGGATAATGCTCGTGAGTAAAAAGGGACTGAAAATAATCTAGCGCTAATTATTATCCTCCTAGAGGTACTGGTTAATATAGCCAGTTACTGTGTTGTTGAGATGTCATATAGAGTGTACTGTGTTATTACAAAAAAAAAACACTCCGCAGACAGCATGTGTTTTTGAGTGCTATATTAAATAAGTGCAGCGATACTGTCACTTGACATTAAACCAGCGTGTATCTCATCCGGTTCATGCAAGTATGTTCTTTTAGGAGCTCAGTAATAAATTGTGGCAATCAAGCCGTATAATAATAGGTGTAACATGTTAAAATCAGGACCCCATTAGTCCCCTCTCCCCCAACGCGTTTCACTGTTATTGCTTTATACATATGTATGTAATGTTCTGTAACGTGTTATGTTTTTATAAAGGGGACATTATATATCTTATGAATCCTTTTTTATAAAGAGAACAGGTGTTAGGTTTATTTATACCATTGTGTGCATATATCATGTAATTCTCCTTTTGACTATCTGATATACAATGTTTTTTCATGCAAATAAAAAATTATTGGAATCCAGACCAGTATTTTTGTGTGTGTACAATATCACAGAATAATTAGGAATACGTCATTAATTAGAGAAACCAAATCTAAAGTAAAAATGAAATGCTGATAATTCAGATAGAGAATGTAATTTTACACAACTTTCCAATTTTCTTCTACTAGCTTTGTTCTCTTGGTATCCTTTGTTGAAGAGTAAACCTAGGAGGCTGATATGAGCTTTGGGGCATGCATGTGTATTTAACACTCTGTGCAGCAGTGTTTTGAACAATTTATAACGTAAAGCAAAAAAGATGAAGAGGCTGAGCAACTAAAAGTTCAAAATGTATTAGTTCTATTCCATTAAAACGTGACGTACATTTTGAACTTTTAGCTGCTCAGCCTCTTCCTTGCTTTACATCTGTCTATTAACAGACAGAGGCTCTTAGCAGCTCCTATTATGGTTCACAGCTGAGCGGATGTTCCCATTAGAGCCCACGGACAGGCATTCAGCTATGTGCCGCAGATCCCAATGTGGTAGAGTTGTAGTGCTTATATATTAGAGACCTAATCTGAACAGAGTTTCATTGGCATCAGTACCTGGGAAGTGAGCGGTTCTGAAGGGACGGAAGCTGCGCTATAGAGCACTACGATCTGTAAGTACCTTATTGGCAGTAGCTGCCTGTGATACATACAGCATTGCCTGTCTTGTTCTTTACTAGTATACTGTCAGGGTGCCAGGAATCAGACTGAGAGGAGAAGTGCAAAAATAATCACACCTTTATTAATAGCAAAAAATAATAAAAAGTTCACAAGTCAAATAACAAGCCAGGAATCAAAGCCAGAGCTGGTAGTCAGACGAGCCAAGTCAGGAGCCAAAGCAAATAGTCAGAAGTGCCAAGTCAGGAGCCAAAGCGAGTAGTCAGATGAGCCGGAATCAGGAACAAGGAGAACAGCAGAGTCCGGAACAAGCCAAGGATTAGGAACCAGGAGGGACTTCAGACAGCCAGGTAATACACAGGAGCTCTCACAAACAGGTCTGAGACAATGCAAGGGCAAAGCATACTGAACAGAGGCCCTTTAAATAATAAGTGATGACATCCCAATTCTGAGACTGCATCCTGTCTCACACGGATGATGTACACCAGTCTGGCCATTAAAGGAAGTGCAGGAAATGAGCAGCATCACACAGTATGCACCAGAGTCAGCAAGAGAGGTGAGTCAAATGGCTGCCAGCAGCACATGGCAAACAAGGCAGGGAAAAAACCCTGAGAGTACCCTCCCCTCAATGACCCCTCCCCCGCGGGAGGACAAAAGGCTTATTGGGGAAATGGGCATGGAAGGCACAGATGAGGGCGGGAGCATGAACATCAGAGGAGGGAACCCATGAATGCTCCTCCGGACCGTAGCCCCTCCAGTGAACTAAATACTGTACGCGGCCCTTGGACTTACGAGAATCAATAATGCTGCTGACCTCATACTCCTCATGGTTGTCAACAAAGATAGGACGGGGACGAGGCAATACAATGGTAAACCGATTACAAACCAATGGTTTCAAGATGGAGACATGAAAACATTGGAGATGCGCATTGCAGGAGGAAGGTCAAGAGCGTAGGCCCCAGAATTGACCAGTCGGAGTATTCGAAAAGGACCAACATAACAGGGAGCCAGTTTATTGTAAGGCACACAAAGGTTCAAGTTGCGGGAGGACAGCCAAACTCTCTCACCAACCTGGTAGGAAGGTGCAGGCAGACGCCTACGATCAGCCTGGAACTTTTGGCGCTGCATAGAACGAAGAAGGCAATCCTGACTCTGCACACACGTGGAACGGAGATGCTACTCCAAAGCCAGAATACCCTGAGACATAAATGAATCAGGCAACAAGGATGGTTGAAACCCATAATTTGCCATGAACAGGGATAACTTGGAGGAAGCATTAATAGCACTAATGGCAAACTCTGCCCAAGGTAATAGTTCAGACCAATTATTGTGGTGATCTGAGACATAGCAATGGAGGAACTGTTACAGAGCTTGATTAGACTGTTCTGCAGCCCCATTGGATTGAGGGTGCTATGCCGAGGAGAAGGAAAGCTGGATCCCCATTTGAGCACAAAAGGAATGCCAAAATCTGGAGACAAACTGGCTACCCCGGTCCGACACTATCTCCTTGGGTAACCCATGTAAACGGAAGACCTCCCGGGCAAAAATTTAAACAAGCTCCTGAGTGGTAGGCAACTTCTTCAAGGGAATGCAATGTGACATTTTAGAAAAACAGTCAACCACCATAAGGATAACAGTATTGCCATTGGAAACAGGGAGTTCAACAATGAATTCCAAGGAAAGATGTGTCCAAGGATGCTCACCATTAGCAATAGTTTGAAGAAGACCCACAGGAAGATGTTGAGGAGTCTTATTCTGTGCACAAACTGAGCAGGAGGCAACATACGCAGCAACATCAGAACAAAGAGCTGGCCACCAGAATTGTCGAGTGACAGACCAAATCATTTGGTTCTTGCCTAGGTGATCTGCGGCTTCAGGATAGTGGTAAGTGTGCAAAAGTTTAGTTTGAAGATTCTCAGGAACAAAACACTTACCACTAGGTTTCTCAGGAGGTGCATTGGTTTGTGCAGCCAGGATCTCCTCCCCCAAGGGAAAAGTCAAGTCCTTGGACAGAGGCGAAAATTGTTGAGAGAGGGCATCAGCCCTAACATTCTTACTACCAGGCAGGTAGGAGACCACATAATTAAACCAAGACAAAAATAGCGCCCATCTGGCCTGTCGGGGTGAAAAACGTTTTGCTTCAGATAGATAAGTTAAATTCTTGTGATCAGTAAGAATGAGCACTGGCACTCTAGTACCCTCGAGAAGATGCCTCCATTCCTTGAGTGCCAAAATTATGACCAGTAATTCCCTGTCGCCAATTTCATAATTGCACTCCGCTGGAGACAATTTTTTAGAGAAGAAACCACACGGATGCAAGGAACCATCAGACGTAGGACGTTGAGACAAGAGGGCACCTACTCCAGTCTCAGACGCATCGACCTCAAGAATGAAAGGCAGGACATGGTTAGGATGAGCCAGAACTGGAGCGGCAGCAAAGGCAGTCTTAAGACTATCAAAGGCCTTAATGGCAGTAGGTGATCAATGGAGTGGATCATTCTCTTTACGGGTCATGTCTGTGATAGGTTTGACCAAGGAAGAAAAGTTTTTAATAAACTTTCTATAGTAATTAGAAAACCCCAAAAAAGTTGAATAGACCGAAGATGAACTGGGCGAGGCCACTGCAGAACTGCAGATAACTTGTCAGGATCCATGGAGAACCCTGCAACAGAGATAACATAACCTAGGAAGGTTACTTGAGTCTGTTGGAACTCACATTTCTCGAGTTTACAAAAAAGGCCATTCTCACGTAGTCTCTGAAGAACCCGTGTAACATCAGAACGATGAGCTTCAAGTGTGGGTGAGTGTATGAGGATGTCGTCTAAGTACACCACAACACACTGTTGCAACATATCTCGTAGGAAATCATTAATAAGTTCCTGGAAAACAGCAGGAGCATTACATAGGCCAAAGGGCATTACAAAATACTCATAATACCCGCTCCTGGTGTTAAATGCTGTTTTCAATTCGTGGCCCTCCTTGATCCTAATGAGATTGTACGCTCCTCTCAAATCAAGTTTAGTAAAGACTGTAGCTCCCTTGAGGCGGTCAAAGAGTTCCGTAATGAGCGGAATAGGGTAAGCATTCTTAATGGTAAGACGATTAAGACCCATATAATGGATGCATGGTCTTAACTCGCCACCCTTTTTCTTCACAAAGAAGAAGCCAGCCCCTGCAGGAGAGCAGGATTTGCAGATGATCCCCCACGACAGAGCATCAGCAACATACTCCATAGCACAATTCTCTGCAACAGACAGAGGATTAACCCGGCCCCGAGGAGGAATGGCTCTGGGTTGCAGGTCTATGGGACAATCGTAAGACCGGTGAGGAGGCAACGTACCAGCACGCACCTTGTCAAAAACGTCTAGGAACTCTCGGTACTCCTCTGGCAATTGAGATACGAAGACATGCACAAGACTTTAACTGGTTTCCAAAGACAAGTGGAAATACATTGCAGAGACCATGACAAAATTTTGGACCTGCGCCAGTCGAGACTGGGATTGTGCTTTTGGAGCCAGGGATAAACCAGAATAACTGGAAAATGCAGAGAGTTTATCACCTGGAACTGGAGGGATTCAAAATGGAGAGCCCCAACCGCCATGGATAATGGAGCAGTTTCGTGAGTAACGAGTGCGGGCTGAAGGGGCCTGCCATCAATGGCCTCAATAGCAAGCGGAATGGATCGAGGCAAAACGGGAATGGAGTGCTTTGATACAAAAGCACTGTCAATTAAATAGCCTGCAGCACCAGAGTCAACAAGAGCCTGGGTGACTATGGAGGAGTCCACCCAGGAAAGGACAACTGTGACCAAAGGTTTCTCCTTTAGCGGTTCCGGGGATGAGCATAAACCACCCAAGGTCTGCCCCCGACAGGACCTTAGGTGTGAGCGTTTCCCGGCCGTGTAGGACAAGACTTCTAAAGGTGGCCCTGTAACCCACAATAGAGGCAGAGCCCCTCCCTCCTCCTAAAGGCCCTCTCCGTTGTGGAGAGAAGTGTGAATCCCAACTGCATCGGCTTAGCAATACCTGGTGACTCGGGACCAGGAGGCATGGGAGGAGAGGGAGGCATGGGTGGGAACGAACATGTAGGAGACAACAGAACAGGAGGCTTCCGCAAGCGCTCCTTCAAAGAGGGCCTTTCACTTAGTTTGATGTCAATTAGTGTCAAAAAAGACACCAATGTCTCGAGATCTTCTGGTAAATCTCTGGCAGCAACTTCGTCTTTAATCGCATCAGAGAGCCCATGAAAGAAGGTGGCAACAAGGGCTTCACTCTTCCAACCTACCTCTGTGGCAAGCATACGGAACTCAATGGCATACTGAGCAACAGATCTTGTACCTTGCTAAATGGACATGAGTTGTTTAGCAGCAGAGGAGGAGCGAGCCAGAACATCAAATACCCTTAGAAAGGAGGCCACAAATTCAGGGTAATTTGAAATGACAAGTTTATTAGTCTCCCACAAGGGATTAGCCAAGGCAAGAGCTGTGTCAGAGAGTAACAAGATGAGAAATCCCACCTTAGCTCTGTCAGAGGGAAACGCCTGAGGTAACATCTCAAAGTAAATGCCCACCTGGTTCAAAAGCCCTCTGCACTGATTAGGATCGCCTCCATATCGCTGAGGTAGAGGTGCAGAACCGGAAATGCTCCTGGTAGGACTAGGTGCAGCAGCGGAAACAGGAGCAGCCCTAACTTGCGGGACACTTTGGTCCAAATGTGCAGTGCGAGTCAGCAGGGTTTGTAAAGCTAGTGCAAATTGATCCAAGCGGTGATCCTGTTCATCCATCTTGGAAATTATGACAGGTAAAGGTGGATTATTAGCACTATCAGGATTCATGGCCCTTGCGTATTGTCAGGGTGCCAGGAATCCGACTGAGACGAGAAGTGCAAAAATAATCACACCTTTATTAATAGCAAAAAATAATAAAAAGTCCACAAGTCAAATAACAAGCTAGGAATTAAAACCAGATCTGGTAGTAAGACAAGCCGAGTCAGGAGCCAAAGCGAGTAGTCAGACAAGCCGGAATTAGGAACAAGGAGAACAGCAGAGTCAGGAACAAGCCAGGGATCAGGAACCAGGAGGGACGCAGACAGCCAGGTAATAAACAGGAGCTCTCTTAAACAAGTCTGAGATAACGCAAGGGCAAAGCATACTGAACAGAGGCCCTTTAAATAATAAGTGATGATATCACAATTCTGAGACTGATGTACACCAGTCTGGCCATAAAAGGAAGTGCAGTAAATGAGCAGCATCACACAGTATGCACCAGAGTCAGAAAGAGAGGTGAAAAAAATGGCTGCCAGAAGCACATGGCAAACAAGGCAGGGAAAAAACCCTGACATATACGGAGTGTGCTCTGGGATTAGGCTCATACCAGTGTTACCCCTGTCTTTTGCTGTTGTCTAATTTATAACATTTCTGTAAATGCTGTTGCAATCTCTGCTGCCTGAAGACAAATGCACGCTCCTGAGTTCACCTAGGATTACTGTTTAACAAAGGATACGAAGAGATCTTAGCACAATTGATAATAAACACAGACTATTAATCACCAGCAAGACTTTATACACAGACATTTTCTGTTGATTTAATCATACTTAAAGGGGTAGGAAATTAAGGGCCAGATTACAAGTGGATCGCTAAATAATGCTGGTATTACAAGTTTTCAACAATGCGAATGCAACCGAGAGCTTCCATGGGCTAATATGTCAGAGACAGCATCAGAACTTCAGCGGTAGCAAAGGGGGTAAGTCGTGCAACGATGGCAGCAAATATAAATAAATATATATCAGTCACAATTATTGAGTGTGTGCTTGTGGGGAAGTTTCTAGACATACACCTAATAACAGGAAGCACGGAGAAGAGAGATTCACTATATCCATACGAATCTGCCGGCAGATATCGTTGACTACAGTACTGGAACCAGACTACCCTGCACTGTATCTACTTACCTCATACTGATTGAGGTTAAGTTTTGTAAGTAGGAATTTTATTGATTTATTTACCTTAAAGGGAACCATAACACCTGCTTTGAAATGTTTTTTACTAACTTTTTCTGATTATGAAAAATAAACTAACTACAATTCTGTGTGTGGTCATCAATTTACTGCATTCTGTTGCAGAAAACACCTTTATAATTTGAATGTTAATCTGCAGACTACAATCTGCTATGTATGCTGCCATATTGGCAATTACTTTCCACTACAGTGGGTCATGTGACAAAAACGTCACTTTCCTCTATTACTAACACTGAGAAAGCAGAGTGATCACGTTCAGTGTCTGAGAAGAACGGCATCAGGCACTGCTATAATTATAAATACCAAGAGCAGGGAAGGAAGTGGGAGAGGAATGCAGAGGGGGAAGAAAGGCTGCAGAGACAGAACGCAAACTCTTGCTGCAGATATAAATGTAAAAAGAAACATCTGCATTCATCTAAGTTACTCACAGTCTCAGGAGTCTCCCTCCCCCTTCCTCCCCTGCTCTTGGTATTTATAATCATAGCAGTGCCTGAAGCCGTTCTTCTTAGACACTGCAGTCATGCTCTGCTTCCTCAGCATTAGAAAAAGGAGGTGCCGTGTGAGTCACGTGACCTACAGTACTGATGTAGAACGCACGTTATAACATGGCAGCTGACATACAAAGTGCTAGGCTGCAGATTAAGCTGTTTAAATTATTTATTATGAGGCTGGTTTTCTACAACAGAATTAAAAGATGAAGACTGCATACATAATTGTTAGTTAGTTTATTTTGCAGTATTAGAACAAGTTAGTTTAGAATATTTGAAGCAGGTGTTATGGTTCCCTTTAACTGGCTAATTTAATCAGTCACCTTTTCATGCATCTCAGCCTGGCTTTTTGCTTCTAGTCCTTTTCAGTTATTACTCTGTTGCACTATTATTGTGTTTCTGTTTAATTTTCCATCTATTACTGCATGAGAAAGAGAAGTTTCTGGAATCATATAGTACCTCAAGAAATATAGAAGACACGCATTCCCAAAGAACACAAGGATGTGAAAGTGGACTTCAGTTACGGAGATTTCCCCTTCCTGTAGGATCTTGTGAATGCCATCTACTTACCTCATATCAATTGAGGTTAAGGGGCCCATTTATAAATGTGCGGACGGACATGATCCGATTATAGCGGATCATGTCAGCCGCACATCGATAAATACAGACAACATACGCTGTCGGCATTTATCATTGCACCAGCAGTCAATCGGCCTCTAGCAGGTGGTGTAAATCAGCCCGATCATATTTGATCGACAAATTGCTGTCTGCCACCTCAGAGGTGGTGGACGAGTTAAGGAGCAGTGGTCTTAGGAACACTGCTTCTTCCACTTCAGCCGGAATTGAAGCGGAGTGGGTCGGAGGCAGAATCCACTGCTTCATAAATAGACCCCAGGTCTTGTAAGTAGGCATTTCTTCTACTTACCCTTTCAACATAGACTGAAACATCATAGGAGTATCATCTCTCCGCAGTTAACAAGACTCCTTATATTAAGAGACTCTGTGTTTTGATCTGCCCACAATATTAATATTTAATTTCATTTATATTTCTCTTATAATAAAGTGTATATTATTATTATTATTATTATTATTATACAAATCAAGTTTAGTAAAGACTGTAGCTCCCTTGAGGCGGTCAAAGAGTTCCGTAATGAGCGGAATAGGGTAAGCATTCTTAATGGTAAGACGATTAAGACCCATATAATGGATGCATGGTCTTAACTCGCCACCCTTTTTCTTCACAAAGAAGAAGCCAGCCCCTGCAGGAGAGCAGGATTTGCAGATGATCCTCCACGACAGAGCATCGGAAACATACTCCATAGCACAATTCTCTGCAACAGACAGAGGATTAACCCGGCCCCGAGGAGGAATGGCTCTGGGTTGCAGGTCTATGGGACAATCGTAAGACCGGTGAGGAGGCAACGTACCAGCACGCACCTTGTCAAAAACGTCTAGGAACTCTCGGTACTCCTCTGGCAATTGAGATACAAAGACATGCACAAGACTTTAACTGGTTTCCAAAGACAAGTGGAAATACATTGCAGAGACCATGACAAAATTTCGGACCTGCGCCAGTCGAGACTGGGATTGTGCTTTTGGAGCCAGGGATAAACCAGAATAACTGGAAAATGCAGAGAGTTTATCACCTGGAACTGGAGGGTTTCAAAATGGAGAGCCCCAACAGCCATGGATAATGGAACAGTTTCGTGAGTAACGAGTGCGGGCTGAAGGGGCCTGCCATCAATGGCCTCAATAGCAAGCGGAATGGACCGAGGCAAAATGGGAATGGAGTGCTTTGATACAAAAGCACTGTCAATTAAATAGCCTGCAGCACCGGAGTCAACAAGAGCCTGGGTGACTATGGAGGAGTCCACCCAGGAAAAGACAACTGTGACCAAAGGTTTCTCCTTTAGCGGTTCCGGGGATGAGGATAAACCACCCAAGGTCTGCCCCCGACAGGACCTTAGGTGTGAGCGTTTCCCAGCCGTGTAGGACAAGACTTCAAAAGGTGGCCCTGTAACCCACAATAGAGGCAGAGCCCCTCCCTCCTCCTAAAGGCCCTCTCCGTTGTGGAGAGACGCGTGAATCCCAACTGCATCGGCTTAGCAATACCTGGTGACTCGGGTCCAGGAGGCATGGGAGGAGAGGGAGGCATGGGTGGGAACGAACATGTAGGAGACAACAGAACAGGAGGCTTCCGCAAGCGCTCCTTCAAAGAGGGCCTTTTACTTAGTTTGATGTCAATTAGGATCAAAAAAGACACCAATGCCTCGAGATCTTCTGGTAAATCTCTGGCAGCAACTTCATCTTTAATCGCATCAGAGAGCCCATGAAAGAAGGTGGCAACAAGGGCTTCACTCTTCCAACCTACCTCTGTGGCAAGCATACGGAACCTTAATGGCATACTGAGCAACAGATTTTGTACCTTGCTGAATGGACATGAGTTGTTTAGCAGCAGAGGAGGAGTGAGCCGGAACATCAAATACCCTTCGAAAGGAGGACACAAATTCAGGGTAATTTGAAATGACAAGTTTATTAGTCTCCCACAAGGGATTAGCCCAGGCAAGAGCTGTCTCAGAGAGTAACAAGATGAGAAATCCCACCTTAGCTCTATCAGAGGGAAACGCCTGAGGTAACATCCCAAAGTAAATGCCCACCTGGTTCAAAAACCCTCTGCACTGATTAGGATCGCCTCTATATCGCTGAGGTAGAGGTGCAGAACCGGAAATGCTCCTGGTAGGACTAGGTGCAGCAGCGGAAACAGGAGCAGCCCTAACTTGCGGGACACTTTGGTCCAAATGTGCAGTGCGAGTCAGCAGGGTTTGCAAATTGATCCAAGCGGTGATCCTGTTCATCCATCCTGGAAATTATGACAGGTAAAGGTGGATTACTAGCACTATCAGGATTCATGGCCCTTGCGTAATGTCAGGGTGCCAGGAATCCGACTGAGACGAGAAGTGCAAAAATAATCACACCTTTATTAATAGCAAAAAATAATAAAAAGTCCACAAGTCAAATAACAAGCCAGGAATTAAAACCAGAGCTGGTAGTAAGACGAGCCGAATCAGGAGCCAAAGCGAGTAGTCAGACGAGCCGGAATTAGGAACAAGGAGAACAGCAGAGTCAGGAACAAGCCAGGTATCAGGAACCAGGAGGGACGCAGACAGCCAGGTAATACACAGGAGCTCTCACAAACAGGTCTGAGACAACGCATACTGAACAGAGACCCTTTAAATAATAAGTGATGATATCACAATTCTGAGACTGATGTACACCAGTCTGGCCATAAAAGGAAGTGCAGTAAATGAGCAGCATCACACAGTATGCACCAGAGTCAGAAAGAGAGGTGAAAAAAATGGCTGCCAGAAGCACATGGCAAACAAGGCAGGGAAAAAACCCTGACATATACGGAGTGTGCTCTGGGATTAGGCTCATACCAGTGTTACCCCTGTCTTTTGCTGTTGTCTAATTTATAACATTTCTGTAAATGCTGTTGCAATCTCTGCTGCCTGAAGATAAATGCACGCTCCTGAGTTCACCTAGGATTACTGTTTAACAAAGGATACGAAGAGATCTAAGCACAATTGATAATAAACACAGACTATTAATCACCAGCAAGACTTTATACACAGACATTTTCTGTTGATTAAATCATACTTAAAGGGGTAGGAAATTAAGGGCCAGATTACAAGTGGATCGCTAAATAATGCTGGTATTACAAGTTTTCAACAATGAGAATGGAACCCGAGAGCTTCCATGGGCTCCTATGTCAGAGACAGCATCAGAACTTCAGCGGTAGCAAAGGGGGTAAGTCGTGCAACGATGGCAGCAAATATAAATAAATATATATCAGTCACAATTATTGAGTGTGTGCTTGTGGGGAAGTTTCTAGACATACACCTAATAACAGGAAGCACGGAGAAGAGAGATTCACTATATCCATACGAATCTGCCGGCAGATATCGTTGACTACAGTACTGGAACCAGACTACCCTGCACTGTATCTACTTACCTCATACTGATTGAGGCTAAGTTCTGTAAGTAGGA
Source organism: Bombina bombina (assembly GCF_027579735.1). Classification (NCBI taxonomy): domain Eukaryota; kingdom Metazoa; phylum Chordata; class Amphibia; order Anura; family Bombinatoridae; genus Bombina; species Bombina bombina. Next base: position 37,575,707 of record NC_069503.1, read on the forward strand.
ATTTTATTGATTTATTTACCTTACCCGGCTAATTTAATCAGTCACCTTTTCATGCATCTCAGCCTGGCTTTTTGCTTCTAGTCATTTTCAGTTATTACTCTGTTTATCAGAGTTGCACTATTATTGTGTTTCTGTTTAATTTTCCATCTATTACTGCATGCAGGGCCGCCACTAGAAATTTTGGGCCCCCCCCCTCCTTTGACAAGTGCAATTTTTGACCAAGTGACTAAAACGTATATGCACTTTATTCTTAAGTGTCTATTTAAACTTGGAAATGTTGTAAAGTTAGTAACAAGCACTGAAACACACACACACTCACACATAAGGATTCACATATAGACACTCTAGCAGAAACGCAAAGAAAGTAGTAATGGGGTAAACTACAGTTTTGTAAAAAAAAAAGGAGATTTAGAAAACAAAATATGGAGTTCTGATTATCTTTTTGTAAAGGAAGATGCCAACAGCATGCAGTAGCTGAAAGGAAGGGCCCTGAACTGCCTAAACAATAATTTAAAGGTTAAATGGTAGATTGGTGACTTCCGGAAAGGTCTCATTAGTCTCAAAGTCTGTAGAAAGATGTGAATAAGGTAAGGTCAAAATGTCCTAAAAAGGAACAGACAATGGACACACACACACAAACTCAAACTTGCACATACACCCAAGGAAACACCAACAGAGACAGCTTTAGAAAACACACAAAGACACACACACACAGACACCCACAGAAAACACACAAAGACATACACACACAGAGAGACAACCACATAAAACACAGAAAGACATACATACACACCCTCACAGAGACACCCACAGAAAATACACACCCTCACAGAGACATCAACAGAAAACACAGGCATACACACCCACCCTCACAGAGGCATCCAGAGAAAATACACAAAGACAAACACACGCCCACCCTCACAGAGACACCCATAGAAAAAGCTCAAAGACATATGCACACACCCTCACAGACATCCACAGAAAATGCACAAAGACATACACACCCACCCTCACAGAGATACAGACAGAAAAAAATACATACACACTCATAGAGACACAAACCAAAGCACAAAGACATAAACACCGACACCCACAGAAACACTCACAGGAGGAAACATTTATGCACCTTGCATCCCCTAAATCAACAGTGTGTGACATGCATGATAAATAAAAATGCAGAAATTAAGAAATCACTTTTTAAAGAATCATATTTGTAAATGTGCAAACAAAAATAATTCTGTGAATTCAAAATTGTACATTAATGATCTGGGTAGATGGCTAGATGAAGAAAAGTACTTTTAAAAGGTTGACATATGTTTGTTTGATATTTTCCCCATTTTCCCCAACCAAGAGCACCACTTCAAATATAGTGTACAAATGTTCCCATCTGTCAGCTGTACTTGTGGATTTTGAAAATGCTGTACTCTATATGGTCTTGGTGGAACCATAAGCTGTGGTACCCATACCATTAGATCTGGTTAAATGCAGGATTTAAGCTTGTTGGTATGCATTTCAAATCAAGTCAGCTGTAGTGTAAACTGAACAGTTTTAAGTTAACCTATCTCATTTCCAATACTGAGCAATCTTAGTCTGAGAGTATAACATGTTATGGAGATGTAAAAATCTTAGATAAAATGCCTCCTTGTATCTGGAAAGTCCTTGCATAAAGGGGCAGTAAACTGGAATGTAATATATATCATTTGTGTATTGAGGAGGAAACATTTCTGCATGGTTTTAAATATAGAATTTCTACAGCATTGTCAAATAATCATAAATACACTGCTGCTAAAAAAATTAGTTTTTATGGACCCCTGGCCCCACCATACAACTACTACCACACTGGAGTTACAATCTTAAATTGCACAAAGAAATAAAAAACATTTGCTAAGTAATTCCTACCTCCTCTGCAAATGAAAGTTATCAGCCGTCTGACTCAGGCACACAATGTACAAACAAAGTGCAAGTCTGTCTCACGCTGTGCATAGTGGTTTAGTGCACAATTAGAAATCGTCTCAAATGCTAATACTTTACTCCTTGTAATAACATTTCCCATGCTCAATTAGCACTCTGCTGTAGTACCCACTGGTGGTTTTTTTTTTTTAAAGATCTTGCCTCATGGGCCCCCCCTAGCCCATTGGGCCCCTGACAGGAGTCACCCCTGTCACCCCCTGATGGTGGCCCTGACTGCATGAGAAAGAGAAGTTTCTGGAATCATATTGTACCTCAAGAAATATAGAAGACACGCATTCCCAAAGAACACAAGGATCTGAAAGTGGACTTCAGTTACGGAGATTTCCCCTTCCTGTAGGATCTTGTGAATGCCATCTACTTACCTCATATAAATTGAGGTTAAGGGGTCCATTTATTAATGTGCGGACGGACATGATCCGATTATAGCGGATCATGTCAGCCGCACATCTATAAATACAGACAACATACGCTGTCGGCATTTATCATTGCACAAGCAGTCAATCGGCCTCTAGCAGGTGGTGTAAATCAGCCCGATCATATTTGATCGACAAATTGCTGTCTGCCACCTCAGAGGTGGCGGACGAGTTAAGGAACACTGCTTCTTCCACTTTAGCCGGAACTGAAGCGGAGTGGGTCGGAGGCAGAATCCACTGCTTCATAAATAGACCCCAGGTCTTGTAAGTAGGCATTTCTTCTACTTTCTACGAAAAGGATTACCCTTTCAACATAGACTGAAACATCATAGGAGTATCATCTCTCCACAGTTAACAAGACTCCCTATATTAAGAGACTCTGTGTTTTGATCTGCCCACAATATTAATATTTAATTTAATTTATATTTCTCTTATAATAAACAGTGTATAATATTATTATTATTATTATATTATATGTATCATACTCTGTTTGGGTTCAGTTACATACTGTAAAATCGTTACTAATATTCCTTAGGTCTTTTGTTACAGCGCTCTACCACACTCTTTTTGTATCTGTTTATCTAGCGACATTCAGTGGAACTGGGTAGTCCACTGAATTTAGCCAAGGTATTAGCGGCAGTAGCTCCTACCTTTGGATAGATACCCATTTTTTACAGAAATATTGTTGTATTCACTACAAATACAAATTGTGTTATAGCATTAGGTATTTTAGGCTCACAGTGCCCAATTTACACCTCTTTGTTCAGCGCTGCGGAATCTGTTGGCGCTCTACAAATAACCGATAATAATAATAATATATATATATTTATATTAACACAGGAATATATATGTATATAAGCATATTAACACATGAATATATATATGTACAGTATCTCACAAAAGTGAGTACACCCCTCACATTTCTGTAAATATTTTATTATATCTTTTCATGTGACAACACTGAAGAAATTACACTTGCAACAATGTAAAGTAGTGAGTGTACAGCCTGTATAACAGTGTAAAATTGCTGTCCTCTCAAAATAGCTGAACACACATCCATTAATGTCTAAATCATTGGCTACAAAAGTGAGTATACCCCTAAGTGGAAATGTCCAAATTGGGCCCAACGTGTCGATATTTTGTGTGGCCACCATTATTTTCCAGCACTGCCTTAACCCTCTTGGGCATGGAGTTCACTAGAGCTTCACAGGTTGCCACTGGAATCCTCTTATACTCCTCCATGACATCACGGAGCTGGTGGATGTTAGAGACCTTGCACTCCCCCACCTTCCTTTTGTGAATACCCCACAGATGCTTAATATGGTTTAGGTCTGGAGATATGCATGGCCAGTCCATCTCCTTTACCCTCATCTTCTTTAGCAAGGCAGTGGTCCTCTTGGAGGTGTGTTTGGGGTCGTTATGTTGGAATACTGCCCTGCGGCCCAGTCTCCAAAGGGAGGGGATCATGCTCTGCTTCAGTATGTCACAGTACATGTTGGCATTCATGGTTCCTTCAATGAACTGCAGCTCCCCAGTGCCGGCAGCACTCATGCAGGCCCAGACCATGACACTCTCACCACCATGCTTGACTGTAGGCAAGACACACTTGTCTTTGTACTCCTCACCTGGTTGCTGCCCCACACGCTTGACACCATCTGAACCAAATAAGTTTATTTTGGTCTCATCAGACCACAGGACAGGGTTCCAGTAATCTATGTCCTTAGTCTGCTTGTGTTCAGGAAACTGTTTGCAGGCTTTCTTGTGCATCATCTTTAGAAGAGGCTTCCTTTTGGGATGACAGCCATGCAGAACAATTTGATGCAGTGTGCGGCGTATGGTCTGAGCACTGACAAGCTGACCCCCCACCCCTTCAACCTCTGTAGCAATGCTGGCAGCACTCATACGCCTATTTCCCAAAGAAACCTCTGGATATGACGCTGAGCATGTGCACTCAACTTCTTTGGTCGACCATGGAGAGGCCTGTTCTGAGTGGAACCTGTCCTGTGAAACCGCTGTATGGTCTTGCCTATCATGCTGCAGTTCAGTTTCAGGGTCTTGGCAAACTTCTTATAGCCTAGGCCATCTTTATGTAGAGCAACAATTCTTTTTTTTCAGATCCTCAGAGAGTTCTTTGCCATGAGGTGCCATGTTGAGCTTTCACTGACCAGTATGAGAGAGTGTGAGAGCGATAACACCAAATTTAAACACACCTGCTCCCCATTCACACCTGAGACCTTGTAACACTAACGAGTCACATGACCCTGGGTAGGGAAAATGGCTAATTGGCCCAATTTGGACATTTCCTCTTAGGGGAGGAAATCTAGATCAAATTCTGGCAAAAAGGGAGATGTATTGGATCTTCAGGTTGGGCACTCGCATACTGAAAGGTCTCAATTCTAAATATGACCTTATTAAGTTTTGGGAATGAGATGCAGTGCCCATCCTGAGATTTCGTACGTAAAATAACTGTCCATAGTCTATTATTTTACATTAGAGGTTAGAGGTGATTTCTAAACAAGTATATATTTTACATCTTTACATTTATGTCCCACTGCTTTCAAATATACTTGATTTAGAATGTTACTGTACAACTACATTCTCTTTGCTTCTAATATTCAGTGCTGACCATCATTGCTTTGTAATACATTCATTACGTTGTCTCATATGCTTTCACTATTGTGGGGAAATGATACAAAATATGCTATGGTCATACTAACCTTTGGGGACTTTTTAAGTGCTAAATTGTATATATTTTCATATTAATCTTTGACACATAAAAACATGTGTGGATTATTATTATTATATATTTGATACCAAAGATTCCTTTATATGTATTTATATACTTAAATTGCCTTTTAATGTAATTGCACTAGTATGTCATTACAATACCGCTTTTCCTCTGCTTTTGTTTTTGTTTATCAACATCATTCTGTCTCACATTCATCCTGCAATTATGTAATGTTATTTGGAAATTGTTACAGTGCATAGTTAGGATTGTTCACTTTATATTTTCTGTTTCCTGAGTTCCTTATTCACCCGCAGTTTTGGTTACTCAATTATTTGAATTAGGTACAGCGTTTGTAATTAACAGCGACCAGTAAGGTTGCGTCTTAGTGTTTTAAAAGGTGATAGGTTGATCACAGCACTATTGGCTAGGATTACGGCAAAAGCTGAAATGCGTAAGCCAGGTTGTGCTGCGCTCTCCTAATTTCTTTGGCTTCCTTCCTATGTTTTAACGCATATCAATAAAAGAATTTTGGATTTTATTCAAACAGTCTAACTTCGTTTCTTTGATCTATATACACATAGTAACACATAAGTATATATGTATATAAGCATAGTAACACATAAATATATATGTATATACATATAGTAACACATAAATATATGTATATAAGCATAATAACACATAAATATATCTATATAAGCATAGTAACACATACATATATCTGAATATAAGCATAGTAACACATGAATATATATGTATATAAGCATATTAACACATGAATATATCTGTATATAAGCATAGTAACACATGAATATATATGTATATAAGCATATTAACACATGAATATATATGTATATAAGCATAATAACACATAAATAACATCATTTATGTAAGAACTTACCTGATAAATTCATTTCTTTCATATTGGCAAGAGTCCATGAGCTAGTGACGTATGGGATATACAATCCTACCAGGAGGGGCAAAGTTTCCCAAACCTCAAAATGCCTTTTAAATACACCCCTCACCACACACACAATTCAGTTTAACGAATAGCCAAGTAGTGGGGTGATAAAGAAAGGAGTAAAAAGCATCAACAAAGGAATTTGGAAATAATTGTGCTTTATACAAAAAAACAAAACCACCATAAAAAGGGTGGGCCTCATGGACTCTTGCCAATATGAAAGAAATGAATTTATCAGGTAAGTTCTTACATAAATTATGTTTTCTTTCATGTAATTGGCAAGAGTCCATGAGCTAGTGACGCATGGGATATCAAATACCCAAGATGTGGAACTCCATGCAAGAGTCACTAAAGAGGGAGGGATAAAAAATAACAGCCAAATGCTGAAAAAATAATCCACAACCCAAATATAAGTTATTCTTATGAAGAAAAGAAAAACTTAAGATAGCAGCAGAAGAATCAAACTGAAACAGCTGCCTGAAGAACCTTTCTACCAAAAACTGCTTCAGAAGAAGCAAATACATAAAAACGGTAGAATTTAGTAAATGTATGCAAAGAGGACCAAGTCGCTGCTTTGCAAATCTGATCAACTGAAGCTTCATTCTTAAAAGCCCACAAAGTGGAGACTGATCTAGTAGAATGCGCTGTAATTCTCTGAGGCGGGGCTTGACCCGACTCCAAATAAGCTTGATGAATCAAAAGCTTTAACCAAGAGGCCAAGGAAATAGCAGAGGCCTTTCCTAGGACCAGAAAATATAATAAATAGACTAGAAGTCTTCCTGAAATCTTTAGTAGCTTCAACATAATATTTCAAAGCTCTTACCATATCCAAAGAATGTAAGGATCTTTCCAAAGGATTCTTAGGATTATGACACAAGGAAGGGACAACAATTTCTCTACTAAAGTTGTTAAAATTCACAACCTTAGGTAAAAATTCAAATGAGGTCCGCAAAACCGCCTTATCCTGATGAAAAATCAGAAAAGGAGATTCACAAGAAAGAGCAGATAGCTCAGAAACTCTTCTAGCAGAAGAGATGGCCAAAAGGAACAACACTTTCCAAGAAAGTAAATTAATGTCCAAAGAATGCATATGCTCAAACAGAGGAGCCTGTAACGCCTTCAAAACCAAATTAAGACTCCAAGGAGGAGAAATTGATTTAATGACGGGCTTAATACGAACTAAAGCCTGTACAGTGAACAGTGAATATCAGGAAGTTTAGCAATCTTTCTGTGAAATAAAACTGAAAGAGCAGAGATTTGTCCCTTCAAGTAACTTGCAGACAAACCCCTATCCAAACCATCCTGGAGAAACTGTAAAATTCTAGGAATTCTAAAAGAATGCCAAGAGAATTTATGAGAAGAACACCATGAAATGTAAATCTTCTAAACTCGATAATAAATCTTCCTAGAGACAGATTTACAAGCTTGTAACATAGTATTAATTACTGAGTCAGAGAAACCTCTATGACTTAATACTAAGCGTTCAATTTCCATACCTTCAAATTTAATGATTTGAGATCCTGATGGAAAAACAGACCTTGAGACAGTAGGTCCGGCCTTGACCAAGGTTGGCAACTGGACATCCGAACAAGATCCGCATACCAAAACCTGTGGGGCCATGCTGGAGCCACCAGCAACGCAAACGATTGTTCCATGATGATCTTGGAGAACACTCTCGGAAGAAGAACTAGAGGCGGGAAGATACAAGCAGGTTGATAACACCAAGGAAGTGTCAGCGCATCCACTGCTTCTGCCTGAGAATCCCTGGACAGATATCTGGGAAGTTTCTTGTTTAGATGAGAAGCCATCAGATCTATTTCTGGAAAACCCCACATCTGAACAATCTGAGAAAACACATCCGGATGGAGAGACCACTCCCCTGGATGTAAAGTCTGACGGCTGAGATAATCCGCCTCCCAATTGTCTACACCTGGGATATGAACCGCAGAAATTAGACAAGAGCTGGATTCCGCCCTAACAAGTATCCGAGATACTTCTTTCATAGCTAGGGGACTGGGAGTCCCACCCTGATGATTGACATATGCCACCGTTGTAATATTGTCTGTCTGAAAACAAATGAACGGTTCTCTCTTCAACAGAGGCCAAAACTGAAGAGCTCTGAGAATTGCATGGAGTTCTAAAATATTGATTGGTAATCTCGCCTCTTGAGATTTCCAAACTCCTTGTGCTGTCAAAGATCCCCAGACAGCTCCCCAACCTGAAAGACTCGCATCTGTTGTGATCACAGTCCAGGTTGGCCGAACAAAAGAGGCCCCTTGAACTAAACACTGGTGATTTAACCACCACGTCAGAGAGTGTCGAACATTGGGATTTAAGGATATTAATTGGGATATCTTTGTATAATCCCAGCACCATTGATTCAGCATGCAAAACTGGAGAGGTCTCATGTGAAAATGAGCAAAAGGAATCGCGTCCGATGCTGCAGTCATGAGGCCTAAAACTTCCATGCACATAGCCACTGAAGGGAATGACTGAGACTGAAGGTGCCGACATGCTGCAACCAATTTCAAACATCTCTTGTCTGTTAGAGACAGAGTCATGGACACTGAATCTATCTGGAAACCTAAAAAGGTGACCCTTGTCTGAGGAATCAAAAAACTTTTTGGGAAATTGATCCTCCAACCATGTTTTCGAAGAAACAACACAAGTTGATTCGTGTGAGAGTCTGCAGAACGTAAAGACTGAGCTAGTACCAAGATATCGTCCAAATAAGGAAATACCGCAATACCCTGTTCTCTGATTACAGAGAGTAGGGCACCCATAACCTTTGAAAAGATTATTGGAGATGTTGCTAGGCCAAATGTAAGAGTAACAAATTGGTTATGCTTGTCTAGAAAAGAGAATCTCAGGAACTGATAATGTTCTGGATGAATCAGAATATGAAGGTAAGCATCCTGCAAGTCTATTGTAGACATATAATGTCCTTGCTGAACAAAAGGCAGAATAGTCCTTATAGTCACCATCTTGAAAGTTGGTACTCTTACATAATGATTCAAAATTGTCAGATCCAGAACTGGTCTGAATGAATTTTCTTTCTTCGGGACAATGAATAGATTTGAATAAAACCCCAGGCCTTGTTCCTGAAAGGGAACTGGCATGATAACCCCTGAAACCTCCAGATCTGGAACATACTTCAGAAAAGTCTGAGCTTTTACTGGATTCACTGGGATGCATGAGAGAAAAAATCTTCTCACAGGAGGTCTTACTCTGAATCCTATTCGGTACCCCTGAGAGACAATGCTCTGAATCCATTGATTTTGGACAGAATTTGCCCAAACATCCTTGAAAAACCTTAATCTGCCCCCTACCAGCTGAACTGGAATGAGGGCTGCACCTTCATGCAGACTTAGGGGCTGACTTTGGTTTCTTAAAAGACTTGGATTTTTTCCAATTTGAGGAAGGCTTCCAGTTGGAAACAGATTCCTTGGGGGAAGGATTAGGTTTTTGTTCCTTATTTTGACGAAAGGAACGAAAACGATTAGAAGCCTTAGATTTGCCCTTAGGTTTTTTATCCTGAGGAAAAAAAACGCCTTTCCCCCCAGTAACAGTTGAAATAATAGAATCCAACTGAGAACCAAATAAATTATTACCTTGGAAAGAAAGAGATAGCAATCTAGACTTAGACTTAGTCATATCAGCATTCCAAGATTTAAGCCACAAAGCTTTTCTAGCTAAAATAGCTAAAGACATGGATCTAACATCAATTTTGATAATATCAAAAATGGCATCACAATTAAAATGATTAGCATGTTGCAGTAAGCGAACAATGCTAGATATGTCAGAATCCAAATCTTGTTGCTCTAAATTCTCCAACCAAAATGTTGAAGCAGCTGCAACATCAGCCAAAGTAATTGCAGGCCTAAGAAGATGACCTGAATATAAATAGGCTTTCCTTAGATAAGATTCAAGCTTCCTATCTAAAGGATCTTTAAAGGAAGTACTATCTTCCATAGGAATAGTGGTTCGTTTAGCAAGAGTAGAAATAGCCCCATCAACTTCCAAAAACTCTATTGCAATTGCTGGTAAAGGATACAATTTTTTAAACCTTGCAGAAGGATTAAAAGGAGTACCTGGCTTATTCAATTCCTTAGAAATCATGTCAGAGATAGTATCAGGAATAGGAAAAACCTCTGGAGTAACCACAGTGGGTTTAAAAACAGCATTTAAATGTTTACTGTTTTTAATATCAAGAGGACTAGCTTCCTCAATATCCAAAGTAATTAACACTTCTTTTAACAAAGAACGCATATACTCTATTTTGAAATAAATAAGTAGATTTGTCAGTGTCAATGTCTGAGGAAGGATCTTCTGAATCAGATAGATCCTCATCAGAGGTGGATAATTCATTATACTGTCGGTCATTTGAAATTTCATCAACTTTATGAGAAGTTTTAAAAGACCTCTTATGCTTATTAGAAGGTGGAAATGCAGACAAAGCCTTTTGAATAGAATCAGTAATACATTCTTTAAAATTCATAGGTATATCATGTACATTAGAAGTTGAAGGAACTGCAACCGGCAATGTACTATTACTGAAGGACACACTATCTGCATGTAAAAGTTTATCATGACAACAAATACAAAATGACATTAGGAGATAAAATCTCCACAATTTTACAACAAATGCACTTAGCTTTGGTAGAACCGATGTCAGGCAGCAAAGTTCCAGCAGATACTTCTGAGGCAGGATCAGATTGAGACATCTTGCAAAATCTAAAAGAAAAAACAACATATAAAGCAAAATGATCAATTTCCTTATTTGACAGTTTCAGGAATGGGAAAAAATGCAAATAGCATAGCCCTCTGACATAGAAAAAGGCAAGAGGCAAAAAGCAATGGGGCAATAAATAATGAAAAAAGTTTGGCGCCAAGTATGACGCACAACGTAACTGAAACATTTTTTTGGCGCCAACCATGTCCGGAAATGACACACTCATGTCACTAACGACGCAAACCTGTGTGAACCCCTGCGTCAAGTACGACGCCGGAAATGACGAACTTGCGTCAATGGACGTGCCTTTCGCGACAAAAAATTCTCGCGCCAAGAATGAGGCAATAAAGTGTAGCATTTAGCCCGCAAATTTGAAACAAGTAGTCAATTGAAAAAAAGACTAAACCCCAGGTAAGAAAAATATTTCTTAATATTAACTTTCCCAAATATGAAACTGAAAATCTGCAAAAGTAAATACATGAACCTGACTCATGGCAAATATAAGTACAATAAATATATTTAGAACTTTATATAAATGCAGGAAGTGCCAAACCATAGCTGAGGTGTCTTAAGAAATAAAAACATACTTACCAAAAGACACCCATCCACATATAGCAGATAGCCAAACCAGTACTGAAATAGTTATCAGTAGAGGTAATGGTATATGAGAGTATATGGTCGATCTGAAAAGGGAGGTATGAGATGAATCTCTACGACCGATAACAGAAAACCTATGAAAAAATCATTGCATTCAATAGGTAATACTCTCTACGTCCCTCTGACATTCGCTGTACTCTGAGAGGAATCGGGCTTCAAAATGCTGAGAAGTGCATGTCAACGTAGAAATCTTAGCACAAACTTACTTCACCACCTCCATAGGAGGCAAAGTTTGTAAAACTGAATTGTGGGTGTGGTGAGGGGTGTATTTATAGGCATTTTGAGGTTTGGGAAACTTTGCCCCTCCTGGTAGGATTGTATATCCCATACGTCACTAGGTCATGGACTCTTGCCAATTACATGAAAGAAATATCTGTACATACACATAGTAACACATAAATATATATGTATATACACATAATAACACATCAATATATCTGTATATAAGCATAGTAACACATAAATATATATGTATATAGAGGCCTATTTAGTACACTATTAACAAACAATAAAGATGTCCTTAGGTTTTCCAATTCTATTGATATTGCTAGCATAACTCACCAACAGACAGATCGCAACATCATCTTTGTTCCTACATTTCACACATGCACCCTTTCCATCAACAATACCGAGGTCTGTCCCCTTTTTCATACATGTTACACTTTTGTCAAAGACATATCGTCTAATATTTTCCATGGAATTCTATAACTCATCTCATAGTGGTGAGATTAGAAACAAATGGAGATTAGTTTTTAGGCACTATGTACAAAAAACTTTGAAAATAGATGCCTATTAAGTACACTGCTAACATCGAAGATGTTCATTAGCTATCTCATTTTTTCCAATAAACAGTCTTTAGCACTACTATGTTTTTACATTCCACTACAATAAATGCTAACTGACAACACTCCATGTAAGATTTGCACACTATTATCTATTTCACATTTTAGTTTTATTATTTAGAAATGAAATATACCTAGTACAGACACATCTCTCGTTGCAAATGTCCCTTTAAATATAAAAAAATACCAAATACACTTTCAGATCTTACCTGCTCATTTTTTATATAACCATTATCGTTATTTTTCTATGCACACATACCCTGATCGTACATTAGTCACCATTTCACACAACATTTACATACCACTTGGAATTAATATTTGGATATATTTTTATATCCAACGTATTGCAAATATCCCTTCAAATATACAATAAATATCCCTTTAAATATACAACAAAATTCTCTGACACATTACAATCCACACTTGAACTTGCCATGGTTCTCTCATTTTAGATCATTTGATTTTTATCACATTTAAATATATTTTATAGGTGCAATTTCTTTGAGCATCATGTGTTTATATACAAACAAGATTTATATAATTTTAAATTTGATATTTGTAATTGCAGATTTTTGCTTTTATGTATTTTGTATCTTTTAATTTTGTGTCTCTGTGTCTTTTTTTAATACACTATGTATGGATCTAAGACCTTCATTTAGCTGAAGTCTACAGCTGACTCAAGTTTAAATAATTATGACCTTTCAATGCTGTTTACACACCCATTGTAACACCTGTGAAGCCCTTTGTTTGGCCTCTCAGGTGAGTCTTGAAATGTTTTTCATTGGTTTGTAATTTATGTGACAACTTCCTTTTTATGTATCCAATGTGTATAAATTGTCAAGTTTTGCAATACTTTTTATTCGCTTTGATATCTGAAGAAACGACCCTTGGTGGTTGAGAAACGCGTTATAATAAAGCTGATTTGAAATCTTTTAAACTTGGGAAGTTGTTCACTCTATTTCTGTTTTAAATTCAATTGAGCAACACACCTCAGTTGCAGGACATAGAAACGCTCACAGCACCATTCTTTGGCCCCAGGATAAAGCCCCGGGAGGAATCAGATCTGACAGTGTACTAGCCACTGACTTAAGTGCTAGCAGGCTTAGCAGTACTGGTCACAGCACAGTACCACGGTCTCCGGTAAGCGCATTACCTTTCTGCTTGTCGCATTATCCTTTTTAAAGCAATATCACGCTATGTGGCGCCCTCTCCATTTCTCTTCCTAAACAGTGCCATCCCTGCTCTCTGGGTACAAGAGGAGCTGCCTACACAGGAATCTTTGGTTTAAAAAGACCACCAGACCGATATAGGACTGCAATCATCTTTTCTTTAGACTCGTCATTTGAGTGAGACACACATGGCAAGAACGGAGTAACTATTTTTGGGACTTGTCATTATTGTTTGGGTTTCTTATTAATACTTATTTTACATTTCATATTACCTACAGTAGTGCGCCTTCGTATCTCCCAGTGAGATACTACAACATAGTAACACATAAATATATCTGTATATAAACATAGTAACACATAAATATATATGTATATACACATACTAACACATAAATATATTTGTATATAAACATAGTAACACATGAATATATATGTATATACACATAGTAACACATAAATATATATGTATATAAGCATAGTAACACATAAATAATATCTGTATATAAGCATAGTAACATATAAATATATCTGTACATCAGCATAGTAACACATGACTATATCTGTATATAAGCATAGTAACACATGAATATATCTGTATATAAGCATAGTAACACATAAATATATCTGTATATACACATAGTAACACATAAACATATAGGTATATAAGCATAGTAACACATAAACATATCTGTATATAAGCATAGTAACACATAAATATATCTGTATATAAGCATAGTAACACATAAATATATCTGTATATAAGCATAGTAACATAAATATATCTGTATATACACATAGTAACACATAAACATATCTGTATATAAGCATAGTAACACATAAATATATCTGTATATACACATAGTAACACATAAATATATCTGTATATACACATAGTAACACATAAATATATATGTATATACACATACTAACACATAAATATATCTGTATATAAGCATAGTAACATAAATATATCTGTATATACACATAGTAACACATAAACATATCTGTATATAAGCATAGTAACACATAAATATATCTGTATATACACATAGTAACACATAAATATATCTGTATATACACATAGTAACACATAAATATATCTGTATATACACATAGTAACACATAAATATATCTGTATATACACATAGTAACATATAAATATATATGTATATACACATACTAACACATAAATATATCTGTATATACACATAACAACACATAAATATATATGTATATACACATAGTAACACATAAATATATATGTATATACACACAGTAACATAAATATATATGTATATACACATAATAACACATAAATATATATGTATATACACATAGTAACACATAAATATATATGTATATACACATAGTAACACATAAATATATATGTATATACACATAGTAACACATAAATATATATATATATATATATACACATAGTAACACATAAATAAATATGTATATACACATAGTAACACATAAATATATATGTATATAACCATAGTAACAAATAAATATATCTGTATATAAGCATAATAACACATAAATATATATGTATATACACATAGTAACACATAAACATATCTGTATATAAGCATAGTAACACATAAATATATATGTATATAAGCATTGTAACACATAAATATATCTGTATATAAACATAGTAACACATAAATATATCTGTATATACACATAGTAACGCATAAACATATCTGTATATAAGCATAGTAACACATAAATATATATGTATATAAGCATTGTAACACATAAATATATCTGTATATAAACATAGTAACACATAAATATATATGTATATACACATAGTAACACATAAACATATCTGTATATAAGCATAGTAACACATAAATATATCTGTATATACACATAGTAACACATAAACATATCTGTATATAAGCATAGTAACACATAAATATATATGTATATAAGCATTGTAACACATAAATATATCTGTATATAAACATAGTAACACATAAATATATCTGTATATACACATAGTAACACATAAACATATCTGTATATAAGCATAGTAACACATAAATATATATGTATATAAGCATTGTAACACATAAATATATCTGTATATAAACATAGTAACACATAAATATATATGTATATACACATAATAACACATAAATATATCTGTATATAAGCATAGTAACACATAAATATATATGTATATAAGCATAGTAACACATATATATGTATATACACATAGTAACACATAAATATATATGTATATACACATAGTAACACATAAATATATATGTATATAAGCATAGTAACACATAAATATATCTGTATATAAGCATAGTAAAACATGAATATATCTGTATATAAGCATAGTAACACATAAACATATATGTATATAAGCATAGTAACACATAAATATATATGTATATAAGTATAGTAACACATAAATATATATGTATATAAGCATAGTAACACATAAATATATATGTATATACACATAGTAACACATAAATATATATGTATATACACATAGTAACACATAAATATATATGTATATAAGCATAGTAACACATGAATATATATGTATATAAGCATAGTAACACATAAATATATCTGTATATAAACATAGTAACACATAAATATATCTGTATATAAGCATAGTAACATATAAATATATCTGTACATCAGCATAGTAACACATAAACATATCTGTATATAAGCATAGTAACACATAAATATATATGTATATACACATAGTAACACATAAATATATATGTATATACACATATAAACACATAAATATATCTGTATATACACATAGTAACACATAAATATATCTGTATATACACATAGTAACACATGAATATATCTGTATATAAGCATAGTAACACATAAATATATATGTATATACACATAGTAACACATAAATATATCTGTATATACACATAGTAACACATAAATATATCTGTATATACACATAGTAACACATAAATATATATGTATATACATATACTAACACATAAATATATCTGTATATACACATAGTAACACATAAATATATCTGTATATACACATAGTAACACATAAATATATCTGTATATACACATAGTAACACATAAACATATCTGTATATAAGCATAGTAACACATAAATATATCTGTATATAAGCATAGTAACACATAAATATATCTGTATATACACATAGTAACACATACATATATCTGTATATACACATAGTAACACATACATATATCTGTATATACACATAGTAACACATAAATATATCTGTATATACACATAGTAACACATAAATATATATGTATATACACATACTAACACATAAATATATCTGTATATACACATACTAACACATAAATATATATGTATATACACATACTAACACATAAATATATCTGTATATACACATAGTAACACATAAATATATATGTATATACACATACTAACACATAAATATATCTGTATATACACATAGTAACGCATAAATATATCTGTATATACACATAGTAACACATAAATATATCTGTATATACACATAGTAACACATAAATATATATGTATATACACATACTAACACATAAATATATATGTATATACATATACTAACACATAAATATATATGTATATACACATACTAACACATAAATATATATGTATATACACATACTAACACATAAATATATATGTATATACCCATAGTAACACATAAATATATATGTATATACATATACTAACACATAAATATATCTGTATATACACATAATAACACATAAATATATATCTATATACACATAGTAACACATAAATATATCTGTATATACACATAGTAACACATAAATATATCTGTATATACACATAGTAACACATAAACTTATCTGTATATAAGCATAGTAACACATAAATATATCTGTATATATACATAATAACACATAAATATATATGTATATACACATAGTAACACATAAATATATATGTATATACACATAATAACACATAAATATATATGTATATAAGCATAGTAACACATAAACATATCTGTATATAAGCATAGTAACACATAAATATATATGTATATACACATAGTAACACATAAACATATCTGTATATACACATAATAACACATAAATATATATGTATATAAGCATAGTAACACATAAACATATCTGTATATAAGCATAGTAACACATAAATATATATGTATATACACATAATAACACATAAATATATATGTATATAAGCATAGTAACACATAAACATATCTGTATATAAGCATAGTAACACATAAATATATCTGTATATACACATAGTAACACATAAACATATCTGTATATACACATAATAACACATAAATATATATGTATATACACATAGTAACACATAAATATATCTGTATATACACATAGTAACACATAACTATATATGTATATACACATAGTAACACATAAACATATCTGTATATAAGCATAGTAAAACATAAACATATCTGTATATAAGCATAATAACACATAAATATATCTGTATATACACATATTAACACATAAATATATCTGTATATAAGCATAATAACATAAATATATATGTATATACACATAGTAACACATAAATATATCTGTATATACACATAGTAACACATAAACATATCTGTATATAAGCATAGTAACACATAAATAAATATGTATATACACAAAGTAACACATAAACATATCTGTATATAAGCATAGTAACACATAAATATATATGTATATACACATAGTAACACATAAATATATATATGTATATAAGCATAGTTACAAATAAATATATCTGTATATAAACATAGTAACACATAAATATATATGTATATAAGCATTGTAACACATAAATATATCTGTATATAAACATAGTAACACATAAATATATCTGTATATAAGCATAGTAACATATAAATATATCTGTATATAAGCATAGTAACATATAAATATATCTGTACATCAGCATAGTAACACATGAATATATCTGTATATAAGCATAGTAATACATGAATATATCTGTATATAAGCATAGTAACAAATGAATATATCTGTATATAAGCATAGTAATACATAAATATATATGTATATAAGCATAGTAACACATGAATATATATGTATATAAGCATAGTAACACATAAATATATCTGTATATACACATAGTAACACATACATATATCTGTATATACACATAGTAACACATAAATATATCTGTATATACACATAGTAACACATAAATATATCTGTATATACACATAGTAACACATACATATATCTGTATATACACATAGTAACACATAAATATATCTGTATATACACATAGTAACACATAAATATATCTGTATATACACATAGTAACACATAAATATATCTGTATATACACATAGTAACACATACATATATCTGTATATACACATAGTAACACATACATATATCTGTATATAAACATAGTAACACATAAATATATATGTATATACACATAGTAACACATACATATATATGTATATACACATACTAACACATAAATATATATGTATATACACATAGTAACACATAAATATATATGTATATACACATACTAACACATAAATATATATGTATATACACATACTAACACATAAATATATATGTATATACACATAGTAACACATAAATATATATGTATATACACATACTAACACATAACTATATATGTATATACACATAGTAACACATAAATATATATGTATATACACATACTAACACATAAATATATATGTATATACACATACTAACACATAAATATATATGTATATACACATAGTAACACATAAATATATATGTATATACACATACTAACACATAACTATATATGTATATACACATAGTAACACATAAATATATATGTATATACACATAATAACACATAAATATATATGTATATACACATAGTAACACATAAATATATATGTATATACACATAATAACACATAAATATATATGTATATACACATATAAACACATAAATATATCTGTATATACACATAGTAACACATAAATATATCTGTATATACACATAATAACACATAAATATATAGCTATATACACATAGTAACACATAAATATATCTGTATATACACATAGTAACACATAAATATATCTGTATATACACATAGTAACACATAAACTTATCTGTATATAAGCATAGTAACACATAAATATATCTGTATATAAGCATAGTAACACATAAATATATATGTATATACACATAGTAACACATAAACATATCTGTATATACACATAATAACACATAAATATATATGTATATAAGCATAGTAACACATAAACATATCTGTATATAAGCATAGTAACACATAAATATATATGTATATACACATAATAACACATAAATATATATGTATATAAGCATAGTAACACATAAACATATCTGTATATAAGCATAGTAACACATAAATATATCTGTATATACACATAATAACACATAAATATATATGTATATACACATAGTAACACATAAATATATCTGTATATACACATAGTAACACATAACTATATATGTATATACACATAGTAACACATAAACATATCTGTATATAAGCATAGTAAAACATAAACATATCTGTATATAAGCATAATAACACATAAATATATCTGTATATACACATATTAACACATAAATATATCTGTATATAAGCATAATAACATAAATATATATGTATATACACATAGTAACACATAAATATATCTGTATATACACATAGTAACACATAAACATATCTGTATATAAGCATAGTAACACATAAATAAATATGTATATACACATAGTAACACATAAACGTATCTGTATATAAGCATAGTAACACATAAATATATATGTATATACACATAGTAACACATAAATATACATGTATATACACATAATAACACATAAATATATATGTATATACACATAGTAACACATAAATATATCTGTATATACACATAGTAACACATAAATATATCTGTATATACACATAATAAGACATAAATATATATCTATATACACATAGTAACACATAAATATATCTGTATATACACATAGTAACACATAAATATATCTGTATATACACATAGTAACACATAAACTTATCTGTATATAAGCATAGTAACACATAAATATATCTGTATATAAGCATAGTAACACATAAATATATATGTATATACACATAGTAACACATAAACATATCTGTATATACACATAATAACACATAAATATATATGTATATAAGCATAGTAACACATAAACATATCTGTATATAAGCATAGTAACACATAAATATATATGTATATACACATAATAACACATAAATATATATGTATATAAGCATAGTAACACATAAACATATCTGTATATAAGCATAGTAACACATAAATATATCTGTATATACACATAATAACACATAAATATATATGTATATACTCATAGTAACACATAAATATATCTGTATATACACATAGTAACACATAACTATATATGTATATACACATAGTAACACATAAACATATCTGTATATAAGCATAGTAAAACATAAACATATCTGTATATAAGCATAATAACACATAAATATATCTGTATATACACATATTAACACATAAATATATCTGTATATAAGCATAATAACATAAATATATATGTATATACACATAGTAACACATAAATATATCTGTATATACACATAGTAACACATAAACATATCTGTATATAAGCATAGTAACACATAAATAAATATGTATATACACATAGTAACACATAAACGTATCTGTATATAAGCATAGTAACACATAAATATATATGTATATACACATAGTAACACATAAATATATATGTATATACACATAATAACACATAAATATATATCTATATACACATAGTAACACATAAATATATCTGTATATATAAGCATAATAACACATAAATATATCTGTATATACACATATTAACACATAAATATATCTGTATATAAGCATAATAACATAAATATATATGTATATACACATAGTAACACATAAATATATCTGTATATACACATAGTAACACTTAAACATATCTGTATATAAGCATAGTAACACATAAATAAATATGTATATACACATAGTAACACATAAACATATCTGTATATAAGCATAGTAACACATAAATATATATGTATATACACATAGTAACACATAAATATATATATGTATATAAGCATAGTTACAAATAAATATATCTGTATATAAGCATAGTAACACATAAATATATCTGTATATAAGCATAGTAACACATAAATATATATGTATATAAGCATTGTAACACATAAATATATCTGTATATAAACATAGTAACACATAAATATATCTGTATATAAGCATAGTAACATATAAATATATCTGTATATAAGCATAGTAACATATAAATATATCTGTACATCAGCATAGTAACACATGAATATATCTGTATATAAGCATAGTAATACATGAATATATCTGTATATAAGCATAGTAACAAATGAATATATCTGTATATAAGCATAGTAACACATAAATATATATGTATATAAGCATAGTAACACATGAATATATATGTATATAAGCATAGTAACACATAAATATATCTGTATATACACATAGTAACACATACATATATCTGTATATACACATAGTAACACATACATATATCTGTATATACACATAGTAACACATAAATATATCTGTATATACACATAGTAACACATAAATATATCTGTATATACACATAGTAACACATAAATATATCTGTATATACACATAGTAACACATACATATATCTGTATATACACATAGTAACACATACATATATCTGTATATAAACATAGTAACACATAAATATATATGTATATACACATAGTAACACATAAATATATATGTATATACACATACTAACACATAAATATATATGTATATACACATAGTAACACATAAATATATATGTATATACACATACTAACACATAAATATATATGTATATACACATACTAACACATAAATATATATGTATATACACATAGTAACACATAAATATATATGTATATACACATACTAACACATAACTATATATGTATATACACATAGTAACACATAAATATATATGTATATACACATAATAACACATAAATATATATGTATATACACATAGTAACACATAAATATATATGTATATACACATAATAACACATAAATATATATGTATATACACATAGTAACACATAAATATATCTGTATATACACATAGTAACACATAAACATATCTGTATATAAGCATAGTAACACATAAATATATATGTATATACACATAGTAACACATAAACATATCTGTATATACACATAATAACACATAAATATATATGTATATAAGCATAGTAACACATAAACATATCTGTATATAAGCATAGTAACACATAAATATATATGTATATACACATAATAACACATAAATATATATGTATATAAGCATAGTAACACATAAACATA
This sequence comes from Bombina bombina, assembly GCF_027579735.1. Classification (NCBI taxonomy): domain Eukaryota; kingdom Metazoa; phylum Chordata; class Amphibia; order Anura; family Bombinatoridae; genus Bombina; species Bombina bombina. Next base: position 37,598,725 of record NC_069503.1, read on the forward strand.
TCTGTATATAAGCATAGTAACACATAAATATATCTGTATATATACATAATAACACATAAATATATATGTATATACACATAGTAACACATAAATATATCTGTATATACACATAGTAACACATAACTATATATGTATATACACATAGTAACACATAAACATATCTGTATATAAGCATAGTAAAACATAAACATATCTGTATATAAGCATAATAACACATAAATATATCTGTATATACACATATTAACACATAAATATATCTGTATATAAGCATAATAACATAAATATATATGTATATACACATAGTAACACATAAATATATCTGTATATACACATAGTAACACATAAACATATCTGTATATAAGCATAGTAACAAATAAATAAATATGTATATACACATAGTAACACATAAACGTATCTGTATATAAGCATAGTAACACATAAATATATATGTATATACACATAGTAACACATAAATATATATATGTATATACACATAATAACACATAAATATATATGTATATACACATAGTAACACATAAATATATCTGTATATACACATAATAACACATAAATATATATCTATATACACATAGTAACACATAAATATATCTGTATATACACATAGTAACACATAAACTTATCTGTATATAAGCATAGTAACACATAAATATATCTGTATATAAGCATAGTAACACATAAATATATATGTATATACACATAGTAACACATAAACATATCTGTATATACACATAATAACACATAAATATATATGTATATAAGCATAGTAACACATAAACATATCTGTATATAAGCATAGTAACACATAAATATATATGTATATACACATAATAACACATAAATATATATGTATATAAGCATAGTAACACATAAACATATCTGTATATAAGCATAGTAACACATAAATATATCTGTATATACACATAATAACACATAAATATATATGTATATACACATAGTAACACATAAATATATCTGTATATACACATAGTAACACATAACTATATATGTATATACACATAGTAACACATAAACATATCTGTATATAAGCATAGTAAAACATAAACATATCTGTATATAAGCATAATAACACATAAATATATCTGTATATACACATATTAACACATAAATATATCTGTATATAAGCATAATAACATAAATATATATGTATATACACATAGTAACACATAAATATATCTGTATATACACATAGTAACACATAAACATATCTGTATATAAGCATAGTAACACATAAATAAATATGTATATACACATAGTAACACATAAACGTATCTGTATATAAGCATAGTAACACATAAATATATATGTATATACACATAGTAACACATAAATATATATATGTATATAAGCCTAGTTACAAATAAATATATCTGTATATAAGCATAGTAACACATAAATATATATATGTATATAAGCATAGTAACATATAAATATATCTGTATATAAGCATAGTAACATATAAATATATCTGTACATCAGCATAGTAACAAATGAATATATCTGTATATAAGCATAGTAATACATGAATATATCTGTATATAAGCATAGTAACACATGAATATATCTGTATATAAGCATAGTAACACATAAATATATATGTATATAAGCATAGTAACACATGAATATATATGTATATAAGCATAGTAACACATAAATATATCTGTATATACACATAGTAACACATACATATATCTGTATATACACATAGTAACACATAAATATATCTGTATATACACATAGTAACACATAAATATATCTGTATATACACATAGTAACACATACATATATCTGTATATAAACATAGTAACACATAAATATATATGTATATACACATAGTAACACATAAATATATATGTATATACACATACTAACACATAAATATATATGTATATACACATAGTAACACATAAATATATATGTATATACACATAAATTCATTAAAATTTGTAACTGGTTCCCGCTGGTTCCCGCTGGTGTGAGATACCACTTTACTTGAGCAAAGCGAATCTACCCTTCTCATTGATTGCGATATACACTTATTGGTGATCTGAGGTAAAATAATTCCTACCAAGGAACATCGGATATCGACTGCTTTTTACTTTGGTAACGTATTCAAGGTTTTGTAAGATAAGTTATATGCATAGTTAATTTGTATTTAATAGATTTAAAGAAGCAGTGTGTTTTTCTCAAGTTAGCATTTCACAGCCTATATACATATATTGTTTAAATCTGCGTCTGATTGGCTAAGTAACTCATCTATACAAGTTCTGGTATTGTCAGTTAATTTTGTATTAGGATAAATTGCAATTAAATAGCAGAATATATATTATCCTATTGTTTTATAAACACTGTTTAGAATTGTATTGCTTGGATGTTAAAGGTTTTTAGTCCCATTGTGTTAAATAAATAAAAGGCTAAATTGTGAAGGTATATTTTTCTGGGTTTTGTAAGAAGGATAGCATATCTTAAGAGTTGGTTTAAACGCATATAAATTTTGTTTCATTTCCTTTTATTGCAAATATACTTCAATATGTTTATGGATATTAACTAAATAAAAGAATTCAGATATTTATATTAATTGTATGGTCTAGTAGGTGCATGGTTGATAAGGGTTTCTACTTCTTTGTATTGTGTTTATAACCCTGCCATAAACTTATATATATTATTTGGATAGCACTACTAAGATTTTCATAAATATACTGACATAATAATTGGACTGACATAATAACTGGGGGCAAGCGGGGATACTTGCTTAGATGTACTAATTTCCTATGCAAATATTTACATTGTTTTTATATACACATACTAACACATAAATATATCTGTATATACACATACTAACACATAAATATATATGTATATACACATAGTAACACATAAATATATATGTATATACACATACTAACACATAACTATATATGTATATACACATAGTAACACATAAATATATATGTATATACACATAATAACACATAAATATATATGTATATACACATAGTAACACATAAATATATATGTATATACACATAATAACACATAAATATATATGTATATACACATAGTAACACATAAATATATCTGTATATACACATAGTAACACATAAATATATCTGTATATACACATAGTAACACATAACTATATATGTATATACACATAGTAACACATAAACATATCTGTATATAAGCATAGTAAAACATAAACATATCTGTATATAAGCATAATAACACATAAATATATCTGTATATACACATATTAACACATAAATATATCTGTATATAAGCATAGTAACATAAATATATATGTATATACACATAATAACACATAAATATATCTGTATATAAGCATAGTAACATAAATATATCTGTATATAAGCATAGTAACACATAAATATATCTGTATATACACATAATAACACATAAATATATCTGTATATAAGCATAGTAACATAAATATGTATGTATATACACATAATAACACATAAATATATCTGTATATAAGCATAGTAACATAAATATATCTGTATATACACATAATAACACATAAATATATCTGTATATAAGCATAGTAACATAAATATATATGTATATAAGCATAGTAACACATAAATATATCTGTATATACACATAGTAACATAAATATATATGTATATAAGCATAATAACACATAAATATATCTGTATATAAGCATAGTAACATAAATATATCTGTATATAAGCATAGTAACACATTAATATATCTGTATATAAGCATAGTAACATATAATATATCTGTATATACACATAGTAACACATAAATATATATGTAAATACACATAGTAACACAAATATATTTGTATATACACATAGTAACACATAAACATATCTGTATATAAGCATAGTGACATAAATATATCTGTATATAAGCATAGTAACACATAAATATATATGTATATAAGCATAGTAACACATAAATATATCTGTATATAAGCATAGTAACATAAATATATCTGTATATACACATAGTAACACATAAATATATCTGTATATAAGCATAGTAACATAAATATATCTGTATATAAGCATAGTAACATAAATATATCTGTATATAAGCATAGTAACACATAACTATATCTGTATATACACATAGTAACACATAAACATATCTGTATATAAGCATAGTAACATAAATATATATGTATATACACATAGTAACACATAAATATATCTGTATATAAGCATAGTAACATAAATATATCTGTATATAAGCATAGTAACATAAATATATCTGTATATACACATAGTAACACATAAACATATCTGTATATAGGCATAGTAACATAAATATATCTGTATATAAGCATAGTAACATAGATATATCTGTATATAAGCATAGTAACACATAACTATATCTGTATATACACATAGTAACACATAAACATATCTGTATATAAGCATAGTAACATAAATATATATGTATATACACATAGTAACATAAATATATCTGTATATAAGCATAGTAACATAAATATATCTGTATATAAGCATAGTAACACATAACTATATCTGTATATACACATAGTAACACATAAATATATCTGTATATACACATAGTAACACATAAATATATCTGTATATAAGCATAGTAACACATAAATATATCTGTATATACACATAGTAAAACAAACATATCTGTATATAAGCATAGTAACACATAAGCATATCTGTATATACACATAGTAACACATAAACGTATCTGTATATAAGCATAGTAACACATAAATATATATGTATATAAGCATAGTAACACATAAATATATCTGTATATAAGCATAGTAACATAAATATATCTGTATATACACATAGCAACACATAAATATATCTGTATATAAGCATAGTAACATAAATATATCTGTATATAAGCATAGTAATATAAATATATCTGTATATAAGCATAGTAACATAAATATATCTGTATATAAGCATAGTAACACATAACTATATCTGTATATACACATAGTAACACATAAACATATCTCTATATAAGCATAGTAACATAAATATATCTGTATATACACATAGTAACACATAAATATATCTGTATATAAGCATAGTAACATAAATATATCTGTATATACACATAGTAACACATAAATATATCTGTATATAAGCATAGTAACATAAATATATCTGTATATACACATAGTAACACATAAATATATCTGTATATAAGCATAGTAACATAAATATATATGTATATAAGCATAGTAACATAAATATATCTGTATATACACATAGTAACACATAAACATATCTGTATATAAGCATAGTAACATAAATATATCTGTATATAAGCATAGTAACACATAACTATATCTGTATATACACATAGTAACACATAAATATATCTGTATATAAGCATAGTAACATAAATATATCTGTATATAAGCATAGTAACACATAACTATATCTGTATATACACATAGTAACACATAAATATATCTGTATATAAGCATAGTAACACATAAATATATCTGTATATACACATAGTAAAACAAACATATCTGTATATAAGCATAGTAACACATAAACATATCTGTATATACACATAGTAACACATAAACATATCTGTATATAAGCATAGTAACACATAAATATATCTGTATATAAGCATAGTAACATAAATATATCTGTATATACACATAGCAACACATAAATATATCTGTATATACACATAGTAAAACAAACATATCTGTATATAAGCATAGTAACACATAAACATATCTGTATATAAGCATAAGAACTTTTATGATTCAAATCTGACATGTAATTTTTTTTGTTTTTTTCTCTTTAAATCTGTTTATTAAGAATCTGTTATCAAGTTACAACATGGGGTTCCAACAGAACATAACAGCTTATTAACAAAGATATACTAATCAATTATAAAGATTCTACACTTTTTTACTTTAACCCTTGTAAATAATAATAAAAATAAAATAACTAATTGGTCTCAGCTACTGTTCAGTTTCTATTCAATTACCCATTTAAAATGAAAACTGAAATAATGCATAAGTTAACATAATGTGGTATTTGCATCGTTTGAAGACACAATCCTATCCAACATATGTGGAGAACAACATATATCTGGTCGAAGACTGACCCCCACAAAAAAAGACAACAAAGAAGGAGAAAGAGAAAAAAAAAAATCAGCTTCCTCTCTCCTCTATTCCCTCCCCCCCCCCTCCAGTCATCCTACCAAATTCTTAGAAGTACCATCTCCAAATTTTTAAATGGGAAGATCAGATTTCTATAGTCGAAAGTGTTTTTATAAATACTGCCCATTTATTAAAGAATTTTCTAATATCTGACTCACTGTCTATATCAGTATCTTTTTGTTCCAGTATACACTGTTTCTTCAGACATTTACTAATTTCTTATATGCTTGGGATCGTTCGCATTTTCCATTTTTTAAAGATTAGATATCTAGCTGCTAAAATAGATAAGATTATTAGTTTTTCACTATGCTGGTGGCCTGCTTTGTTCTTCAGACATAATATGACCTGATACAGTGATAGGCCTCTAGTTATCAAGGTCTGTCGGACCTGATCCGACAGTGCGGATCAGGTCTGACAGACCTCGCTGAATACGGAGAGCAATACGCTCACCGTATTCAGCATTGCACCAGCAGCTCACAAGAGCTGCTGGTGCAACGCTGCCCCCTGCAGACTCGCAGCCAATGGGCCGCCAGCAGGGGGTGTCAATCAACCCGATCGTACTCGATCGGGTTGATTTCCGGCGATGTCTGTCCGCCTGCTCAGAGCAGGCGGACAGGTTATGGAGCAGCGATCTTTGTGACCGCTGCTTCATAACTGCTGTTTCTGGCGAGCCTGCAGGCTTGCAAGAAACACGGGGCATCAAGCTCCATTCGGAGAAATCTTCAATGAGTTGTTTAGCCAGAATTCTAATTTAAACCAAAAGTTTCTTATTTTTGGGCATTTCCATAGCATATGTACCAAGTCAGAAGCAGGATATGAACATTTAGGGCATTTGTTGAAGCTTAGATTATGACGTTTGAAGCCTTTCTAAGGGGTGAAATATGTTCTGTTTGACATGTGCTTCTCGCCAAGTGGCTGAGAGTGTAGCCTGCGCTACTTTATTTACATTTTAGCTTGAAATCTTAACTCCTTTTGAGTTTCTTAAAACATTGTAAAGGTATCCCGTTCATTTTTAGCTCGTACATATTTTGCCCAATTTAGGGGAGTTTTTTCCAATAAGAAGTGATTATAGGAGTTAGTCAAAGATTTAAGTGCTTCCTTTTCTCTTGCCTTCATCTTCTTGGATATCATGGTGCTATATGCTGCTATTTCCCCTCTGAGCACTGCTTTTGCAGCTTCCCAAAATATTTCAGGATTGTCCCAATAGTAATTTATTCTTGAGCGACCTTTAAAATTTTAGGTCAGATGCAAGAGAATAAGGAAAGAAAAATCGTGGAGATTTGGATTCAAATTGGTTGAGCTGAAACTCTAGGAAAATAGGTCCATGATCAGATTATTATTATTATTATTATCAGGTATTTGTAGAGCGCCAACAGATTCCGCATCGCTGTAAACATAGTCGGTGTACAGGATAGTTTTTGTAGGGGTCAAGTGGGTAGAGGGCCCTGCCGAGAGTTTCACTGTTGTAGTCAGCTCTTATGAAGCGATCTGTAAACAGCTGGGCCCATATGCTTACAATCTAAGGGGTTCAAGGGGAAAGCAATGGCGTTAGGAAAGGTTAGTGTTGGTTGTATGCATCCCTGAATAGTAGAGTTTTTAGGGAGTGCTTGAAGCTGTTAAAACTAGGGGAGAGTCTTATGGAGCGAGGTAGGGAATTCCACAAGATGGGGGCAGGTCTGGAGAAGTCCTGTAAATGGGAATGTGAGGAAGTAACAAGAGAGGAGGAGATCCTGAGCTGATCGAAGGGGACGGGAGGGAGAGTATCTAGAGACAAGTTCTGAGATGTAGGAGGGAGCAGTGCAGTTGAGAGCTTTATATGTAAGGGTGAGGATTTTATGTTTAATCCTAGAGGCAAGAGGAAGCCAGTGAAGGGATTGGCAGAGAGGTGTAGCAGATGAAGAGCGACGAGTAAGGAAGATTAGCCTGGCAGAGGCATTCATAATGGATTGTAAAGGAGCTATGCGGCAGCTAGGTAGACCAGAGAGGACGGAATTGCAGTAGTCGAGGTGGGAATGGATGAGAGAGTGGATTAAAATCTTGGTTGTATCTTGTGGATGTGAGGAGTGAAGGAAAGATCTGAGTCAAGTGTGACCCCAAGACATCGGGCAAGCGGGGTAGGGGTAATGATGGAATTATCAACAGTTATAGAAATTTTGGGGGTGGAGACATTGGAAGAAAGGGGAAAAATAAGGAGTTCAGTTTTGGAGAGATTTAGCTTAAGGTAGTGAGAGGACATCCAAGATGAGATGTGAGAAAGATAGTTAGTGACACGGGTTAGTAAGGAAGGAGGTAGGTCTGGTGCAGAGAGGTAGATTTGGGTGTCATCGGCATACAAATGGTATTGAAACCCATGAGACTTTATTAAGGAACCTAATGATGATGTGTAGATTGAGAAGAGAAGGGGACCAAGGACAGAGCCTTGAGGTACCCCAACAGAAAGTGGTAACGGGGCAGAGGATGCTCCGGAGAAGGCTACCCTAAATGTACGGTTAGTCAGATAGGAAGAGAACCACGAGAGAGCTGTGTCACAGATGCCGAAGGATTGGAGGGTTTGGAGCAGAAGAGGGTGGTCAACAGTGTCAAAGGCTGCAGACAGGTCAAGGAGGATAAGCAGAGAGAAGTGGTCTTTGGATTTTGCTGTAAGTAGGTCATTGGTAACCTTGACAATTGCTGTCTCTGTAGAGTGATGGGAACGAAATCCAGATTGCAGTGGGTCAAGAAGAGAGTTTAGTGTAAGGAAATGGGATAGACATACGTAAACTAGCTTTTAGAGGAGCTTTGAGGCAAGAGGGAGTAGGGAAATAGGGCGGTAATTGGAAGGGGAGGTTGGATCAAGGGAAGGTTTTTTGAGGATAGGTGTGACCAGTGCATGTTTTAGAGATGAGGGAAATATACCAGTGCTGAGGGAGAGGTTGAAAATGTGTGTGAGTATGGGGGTGAGGGTAGAAGAGAGGGAGGGGAGTAGCTGTGAGGGGATGGGGTTGAGGGGACAGGTAGTGAGGTGGGAGGACAGTATAAGGGCAGAAACTTCATCCTCATTAACAGGGGCAAAAGAGCTGCATTTTTGGATATTTGGGTTTTAGGTGATCGTGAGCTTTTGAGGGGGTGGGAGATTGGAAGTATGTTGAGAGCTGATTTCACTTCTGATGGAGTCAGTTTTGTTGTTGAAGTGGCTTGCAAAATCTTGAGCTGAGAGAGAGGTTGTGTTAGGAGGTGGGGGTGGGCGGAGAAGAGTGTTGAATGTGTTGAACAGATGTTTAGGGTTAGAGGAAAGAGTAGAGATGAGATTAGAAAAATATTGTTGCTTATAAAGATTAAGGGCAGAATAGTAGGAGTTCAGGATGAACTTGTAGTGAAGAAAGTCAGCTGAACTCCGAGATTTCCTCCAATGTCGCTCAGCAGTACGGGAGCATCTGTGTAGGTATCGTGTCAGAGGAGTATGCCAGGGCTGAGGATGAGAGTGTGGTTTCTGAGCTAAGGTTGGAGGGGCCAGAGTGTCAATGACCGATGTAAGGGTGGAATTATACTGGCAGATAGATTGGTCAGGGCAGGAAAAGGAGGTGATGGATGAGAGGAGAGGTTTGAGAGAGCTAGCGAGCTGATGCAGATCTAGTGACTTAGTGCTTCTGTGAAGTTTGGTCTGAGGGGTAGAGGGAGGGGGAGTTGTAGGTAGGGAAGTGATGTTGCAAGTTAGGAGATGATGGTCAGAGAGAGGAAAAGGGGAGTTTGTTAAATTTGAAAGAGTGCATCGATAGGTGAAAATCAGATCAAGGGAATGACCATCTTTGTGAGTGGGAGAGTCAGTCCATTGTGACAGGCCGAAAGAGGAAGTCAGTTGAAGAAGTTGTATTGCAGAGGAGGCATTGGGATTGTAAAGAGGGATGTTAAAGTCACCAAGAATGAGGGCAGGGGTGTCTGAGGAAAGGAAATAAGGAAGCCAGGCAGCAAAGTGATCTAAAAATTGAGTTGGGGAGCCAGGGGGGCGGTATATGACTGCAACACGTATAGAGAGGGGAGAGAATAACCGAATCATGTGTGCTTCAAATGAAGAAAATGTGAGTGAAGAGAAGGGCTGTATTTGTTGGAAGGTGCAACAAGAGGAAAGTAAAATACCGACACCACCTCCTTGTCTATTGCCGGACCTAGGAGTGTGGCTGAAATGGAGACCCCTATGTGACAGTGCAGCAGTGAATGCTGTGTCTGAAGCAGAGAGCCAGGTTTCTGTAAGGTTAAACAGAAGGTTAAGAGAGTGGGAGATAAAGAGATCATGGATAGAATTGAGCTTGTTGCAAACAGAGCGAGAGTTCCAGAGTGCACAAGTGAAGGGGGAGGGGTTTTTAGATGTAAGAGGAATGTGATTAAGGTTACCAGAGTTTAGTTTATGAAGTCTATTGAAAGGCACACAAGGATGTGAAAGGTTAGGAGGTTGTGAGGGACCAGGATTAGGGGAGATGTTGCCAGCAGCTAGTATGAGCAAGAGGGAGAGTGACATGAGATGATAAGCAGATTTGCAGTAATGAGACTGTTGTTTGGCTGAAGTGCAGGGGGGAGAGAGAGTATTTAGGAATAGGTAGAGTTCATGAGTACAAAAGTAAGGTGAGTATAAGAGAGATGGGCTAATGAACAGTGCAGGTGGAGAGGGAGAAGGAGTAAGTGAGTAATGTAGTTTGTTATAGAGACAAGAGGTAGCAAAAAGGAATATGAAGATATTGAGCATTATTCTGAAAGTGGGAACCAAGTAAACACATAAGACACAGTGTTACAGCAGCACTTGCAAAAGGATACAATGAGATACATAAAACATAGTATTACAAGAGTACTTGCCTTGTGTCTTGCCCCTTGCCCAATCCTTGTTCAATTCTTGTATAATTCTTAAAAATGATTGCCTCACTTATAAAATGTTCACTATGAAAATGTGAACATATGCTATTGTTAAAAAGTACACAGCCCTGTAAGGAGTGCACCCCTGTGCAGTGCACATCCCCTAACCAGTCTGAAATATATACAGGTAGGGCAGTCAGCTGAGTCCACTAAATTTACTTAATTGCTAATCAAAGACAGTTGGTAAGGCCAATTGGAATGTTAGAGTCTGGTCAGGGTGAGATGAGTTAAGTAAACAGACAATAAAATTTGGAGGGGGTTAAAACTGTGACATAAGAAAACTATACATTTTAGAGTTATAGCAAGTATTGATAAGGAGTGAGCATCACATGGCAATTAACTAGACATTAGAATTGAGACATTGGGAAAAATCATTACAAAAAATGCAGGACTTAATTTTAACAGCCTAAATTCAATTGCTCAATATATATATATATATATATATATATATATATACACACAGAGAGACTTGGTGTAAAATGGCAGAAAGCAGGGAATAGCAAGATTTCAGTGCAGGGCCTTAATTCACGTACCAAAAAGAGAGACTTGGTGTAAAATGACAGAAAAGCAGGGAATAGCAAGATTTCAGTGCAGGGCCTTAATTCACGTACCAAAAAGAGAGACTTGGTGTAAAATGACAGAAAAGCACGGAATAGCAAGATTTCAGTGCAGGGCCTTAATTCACGTACCAAAAAGAGAGACTTGGTGTAAAATGACAGAAAAGCAGGGAATAGCAAGATTTCAGTGCAGGGCCTTAATTCACGTACCTGAAAGCAGAAGAGACAGTAGGTTAACTCAGCATTCCTTAGCAGATGTCAGTAGGCAGTTTGATAGTTAGTAACCAGCAGTGTGGAGAGTATTGAGTATAATTCTTGTATAATTCTTAAAAATTATTGCCTCACTTATAAAATGTTCACTTTGAAAATGTGAACATATGCTATTGTTAAAAAATACACAGCCCTGTAAGCAGTGCACCCCAGATAACAGGATCGGCATTATTCCTGCCTTTACCTTCATTGTACATAGACGTTCATCGACCAGAAATAGGTTGATCCTAGAGAGTGTTTTGTGGGCCTTTGAGAGACAGGTGTAGTCCTGAACATCGGGATTCTGGATCCTCCATAGGTCCAATATTGCAAGATTTTGGGTGATTTTTTTTAAACATTTTGGATTCTAAATTGTCTTTTTTCTGCTTTAACTGTTTGGGCTTTTGTCTTAGTTTGTCTAATGGACACTGTGGGGCCATGTTGAAGTCACCCCCGAGAATCAAGTGGCCTTCGCAGTAAGAGAGAAGTTTAGACTGAAGGGCATTCCAGAACTCTGGGTCAAAAACATTGGGAGCATATATATTACAAAATGTATAAATTATTTTAGCAATTTTAACTTTCAACAAAACATATCTCCCCTCTGAGGCGACTCTGCCTCAGAATGAATAATTTCCAGATTGATCCTCTTCCCTATTAATATGACCACTCCTCTCTTCCTTATATGACCTGGTGCAGCGAAAACTTCCTTAACCCATGATGCCTTTAGTTTCAGTGATTCCTCCAGATTTAAATGTGTTTCTTGGAGAAATCCTATGTCTGTCTGCGCAAGGATTGCTTTCCTTTTAATGGGGGTTGAAATACCTCCCACGTTCCAGGAAACCATCTTTAATTTATCCACCTTATTCACCATTCAAGTAGAGTGAGGGAAGGAGGAGAGCCAGAAGGGGAAGGATAGATTATATTAGCCTGGTACCCATGCTGTATAAATTTGGAGCATACAGGAGCCAGTTCCCTTCTCTTTAAAGCTGTTTGAGCGGAGAAATCTTGAAATAAAAGAATTTTGACACCTTCAATGGTAATAGGTTGATTTCTGCAGAAATATTAGAGTAAAGTAACTTTGTCATGATAATTTAAAAGCCTTGCTATCACGGGTCTGGGCCTGCTACTTCCTTTTCTGTCTGTTTGGGGTGCACCTACCCTATGGGCTCTTTCGACTATGACCTGCTGGTAATCAGGAGTAATTTTAAGAGCCTTAGTTAGCGTATCTGAAATAAAGGTGCATAGATTTTCGTATTGTTTTTCTTCTGGGAGTCCAATGATTCTAATATTATTTCTTCTAGAGCGATTTTCTAGATCCTCTAATCTGCACTGCATCTTTTGAATATTTATATCTGTAACTTCAAATTTGGAACTGTGTAATGTTGTTAGATCTTCTAAATCTGATACCCTTTGCTCCACTTTTTTTATTCTATTAGAGAACTGTCTAATTTCCTGGGTTAATTACAAAATATCTTGCTTAATTTCTGATTTGAGGAGATTAAATTTAGGAGAGAGGGCATTGGAAATATTGGAAACCAAATTTTGAATATTGATCGCTTCATTTATTGTTGCTATATTTAGTGGAGCTGGGTAAATATCAGCGGCGACATCATGAGTACCCTTGGGTTTTCTATCCCTGTGTTTGGCTGCCATGGCTGGAGAAGGAAAGTGAAGAAGGAAAAAGGGAGGACAGTGAGGATAGGGCAAAGTGAGTGCGAACCGTGGGTCAGTGCCGAGGAAGTGGGGGGGGGAGGGAAAAAAAGGGGGGAAAGTGAGTTTTAATTAGTTAGGACAATTAAACTGGTCAAGGCAGAGCAGAGGACAGGGGAGATTGCCCAAGAGCAACCTGCAACATTGATACTACACAGGGAAGCCTGAGGCAGCCTGTCCATGGGCTTTTTTAAGCTTTCCTGTGTTATAGTTAATGAAAAAAAGGCAGATTATCTTTTTTTAAGCTGAGAGAGTTAGAAATATCCAATAATTGATGCAGTAGAGCTAATTACCACCCGCAGAATTTTACTCCTGCTAGTTAGAATAAAATCAACTCTAGAATATACTTAATTTAACATAGATATACATTATTGCAACCAGCTCAATAATGCTGAGATGTCTACCTCCCAGTTGTGTATTTGTTTTCCGTTTCCCTTTTTTTTCCCCTTTTCCTTCCCTTGCCTCTCTTTGCTTTTTATATCCCTTCCCCTTTATCTCTTCCCCACTGAGAGTGGAAAAAGGCTACTGAATATATTTAGGTTTAAACAGCAATATGAAGCAACTATTAAGTTACGTATCTCTACATCTATCAGTTTGCAGTAGATACATTCTGCTACAGTTTGCTAAAAGCTGTTTACCAATTGCAATTGTGACATCAACTATTCAGTTCTAAAGAATTGAGAGCACAGGGTGAGCCTGCAGCCTGCCCTTGTTATAGGGTGGACAGGTGCTCAGTATCAGATACAACAAAATTCTCACCACCAAAGGAGAAGTGCATTACTTTTTTGTCTGAGAATATGAGTTAGCCCTATGGACAACGTATGGTCATACCTAATTAAAGAAATTTTAGTAATACATTTTACAGCAGTACACTGTCAAAAACCATAAGAATACAATGAAAATGTACGAAAACAGCTTATTTTAGACAGCTTAAGTAGAGCAATGTTAGTGTGTTGTCACCAGTACTTTAGACCTGATATGTATGAAGACAGCTGTAAAGTCTAATGAGGTGGGGAAAGAGAGAATAGATTAAACTGTGTACAAAATGACAGAATTTCCTGTGGTTCTTTATGTATTGAACCAGACTTGATTTATAATGACGTCCTTTACTTTTTCTTTACCCTTTTCTTTTCCCCTTCCCTGTATTTCCTCCCTTCTTCTGCTTGTTATTCTTCCCTTAATTTTTCCCTTTTCCATGCCTTAAATTAGTAGGTGAAGGCAGATCCGGTAGTTTGAATTATTCCATCAAGCTGCCTTATCACATATAGGGAAAAAAGAGCTTACAGTACCTTAGAGGCAGTCCAGGACCTGATATGCTAAGAAGCCGCCTTTAAACTGTGCTTCTGCTCCTAGAGCTCTGAAAACAGGTGGGGCCGTGAGGCTGAAGACCCAGTGTAACGCTCTTTACACCCAGAGACCCTTGAGCCAACTTGACCCAATAAAGCCTCTCTAAGGTATCAGGAAAGAGTGGAGCCGCCTTTGGATAGCTTGCTGTCAGCAGGTATAGGGATGCAATGCTTTCCTCCTCTCACACAACAGCCAGAGGGGAAAGAGAGAGTGAGGCGTATGCCGTGGTTGAGAACAAGCAGAAGGGGATGCAAGGAGGCTGTCCAGATATCAGGACCAAGGCAATCCTGTAAATTGAGCAATCTCCATTACACTGCAGAGGCAGGATGGGCACCTTCCACGAGAAGTAATTTTCAGATCCCCACTCCCCACTCTTGGCTCCAGGTGCAGATAGACACTTGTGGTTCTTAGTTAAATTTCATCAACACCAGGTATAGTTACTCAAGCCTTCAGTTCACGAGCAAGAGTGTTTATTTCAGTGATTGGGCTGTGGTGGTTGTGTGTCAGCAAGCAATGTATTGTAGTTTTATGCTGAATTTAAAGCTGGGAGATCCGTGACACTTGGCAGATACACAGCGCCCAGAGAATTACCGACACGTTTTTTAAAGGGGAATGTTAGTTCATCTTTCAAAATAGAACCCACAGATGTTAATGTCTTTCCAGCCATAGCACAAAGATTTGAAAGAAATGCTCACCTCCTCCTGCGCAGCACCGGTTGGAGAGGAGGGAGGAAAGAAACGCCAAAATTTGGTAAGATTCCCCCAGGACATACAATGTCTCAATAGTAAGCTTTGCAAGCGAGGCAAAAGAGGCTTATGCAGCACTCACCTCCTCTTCGCACAGCTCCAATAGGAGAGGAGGGAGAAACAGGTACTGTGTCGGTCCCCCAGGGGTAACAATGTCTAAACAGGGAGTTTTTCCAGGCGTATGGTAGAAACTTAGGTGATACTCACCTCTTCTCACATAGCACCAGTGGGAGAGGAGGGAGAGACAGGTGCTTGGGTTTTGTGTAGGTCCCGCAAGAGTAGCAATGTCCAAGCGGAAGACTTTTCCAGGCGAATAGCAAGGCTTGTATGGTGCTCACCTACTCTCATGCAGCACCGGTGGGATAGGAGGGAGAGACAAATGCAAGGGTTTTGTAGAATTCACCTAAAAATTACACTGAAAAAAACGTGAGTGCAGGTCCTTCCAAGCTGACAGTATGTCAGCACAGTGGGTTGAATTTCCACTGCGGGGCTCTGGTAGCGGTGGGACAGGCTGTCCAGGTAGCTGCCCCAGGTTCAGGGCAAGGCACGGGGAAACTCCGCCAGCAGCTATGGGACTGGAGTGCAATCGGTCAGCAGCTTGTGCTTAGCTCCTCCTCCAGAAGCTCCCTTCAGGGCATGTAATTTTAAAAAACTTTCCAATTTACTTTTATCACCAATTTTGCTTTGTTCTCTTGGTAGTCTTAGTTGAAAGCTAAACCTAGGAGGTTCATATGCTAATCTCTTAGACCTTGAAGGCCGCCTCTAATCTAAATGCATTTTGATAGTTTTTCACCACTAGAGGGCATTAGTTCATGTGTTTCATATAGATAACATTGAGCTCATGCAAGTGAATTTACCATGGAGTCAGCTCTGATTGGCTAAAATGCAAGTCTTTTAAAAAAACTGAAATAAGGGGGCAGTCTGCTGAGGCTTAGATACAAGGTAATTACAGATGTAAAGCCTGTACAATTATAACTGTGTTGGTTATGCAAAACTGAGAAATTGGTAAATAAGGGATTATCTATCTTTCAAAACAACAACAATTCTGGTTTTGACTGTCCCTTTAAGTGAGGGAAGTTCACTGAGAGGATTTATTGCTGTACTTGTGGCAATCTAGCACTGTCATGATGTTTGCTCAAGGGGATCCCTGCCATCTGTATTCATCATTGGATTTTTTCACTTTCCACTAACTTTCTGCAAACACACTAAGAAAAGGGCACTAGGACCACATTTTTACTTACTTTCAATAGAGCAGACTCATGTCTGTCAGGTGGGCGCAGTGTATAGCTTCCGAACATTAGCAGAGAGCTAATGATCTGTGTCAAGTGCTTCACTAATCAAAGCTGAAAGAGCAGCATTGAATTTGCCCTGCACTTGACACAGTGGCCTCTATTTATCAAGCTGTCAACCGCAAATACGCTGGAATTCCGCAGTGTATTTGTGGCGAGCTTGATTCGCCTTCGTTATCAAACCCTACAGACCGGCAAAAGTAGAATATAGTGACGTAACATACGATCCGCCAGACTCAGTCCGACACCGATCGATGCTTACGTCACCACAGATGTTCCGAACGCAAGTTCGGCACAATCTGACTACTTTTGCTAGTTATCAAATAACTAGCAGGTACGCTCAGCACTTTTCCGGCCCAGCGTACCTGGTTTTCAATCCGCCACCCTGGAGGCGGCAGATGCCATAGGAATCAATGGGAGTCTGAAAGCAGTGAAAGCTTATGTTCGCTGCTGCCCGATATCCCATTGATTTCTATGGTAGTGTCTACACCTAACACCCTAACATGTACCCCGAGTCTAAACACCCCTAATCTGCCCCCCTACACTGCCGCCACCTACATTAAATTTATTAACCCCTAAACCGCCGCTCCTGGAGCCCACCTCCACCTACATTATATGTATTAACCCCTAATCTGCCCCCCCTACACCGCCGCCACTATAATAAACATATTAACCCCTAAACCTAAGTCTAACCCTAACCCTAACAAACCCTAACTTAAATATAATTTAAATAAATCTAAATAAATATTCCTATAATTAACTACATTATTCCTATTTAAAACTAAAAAAACTTACCTATAAAATAAACCCTAAGCTAGCTACAATATAACTAATAATTACATTGTAGCTAGTTTAGGGTTTATTTTTATTTCACAGGCAACTTTGTATTTATTTTAACTAGGTACAATAGTTATTAAATAGTTATTAACTATTTAATAACCACCTAGCTAAAATAAATACAAAAGTACCTGTTAAATAAAACCTAACCTAAGTTACAATTACACCTAACACTACACTATAATTAAATTAATTACCTAAATTCAAATAAATTAACTACAATTAAATAAAATTAACTAAATTACAGAAAAAAAACACTAAATTACAGAAAATAATAAAATAATGACAAGAATTTTAAACTAATTAAACCTAATAAAAAGCCCTACCCTATACTAAATTACAAATAGCCCTTAAAAGGGCTTTTTGCGGGGCATTACCCCAAAGTAATCAGCTCTATTACCTGTAAAAAAAAATACAATACCCCCCCAACATTAAAACCCACCACCCACACACCCAACCCTACTCTAAAACCCACCCAATCCCCCTTAATAAAACACTAACCCCCTGAAGATCACCCTACCTTGAGATGTCTTCACCCAGCCGGGCCGTAGTCCTCAATGAAGCCGGGCAGAAGTGGTCCTCCAGACGGACAGAAGTCTTCATCTAAGCCAGGCAGAAGAGGTCCTCCAGACAGGCAGAAGTCTTCACCCAGGCGGCATTTTCTATCTTCATCCATCCGGAGCGGAGTGGGTCCATCTTCAAGACATCTGATGCGGAGCATCCTTCCAGGCTAACGACTACCCGACGAATGAATATTCCTTTAAATGACGTCATCCAAGATGGCATCCCTTGAATTCCGATTGGCTGATAGAATTCTATCAGCCAATCGGAATTAAGGTAGGAAAAATCCTATTGGCTGATGCAATCAGCCAATAGGATTAAGCTCACATTACAGGGAGTGCAGAATTATTAGGCAAGTTGTATTTTTGAGGATTAATTTTATTATTGAACAACAACCATGTTCTCAATGAACCCAAAAAACTCATTAATATCAAAGCTGAATAGTTTTGGAAGTAGTTTTTAGTTTGTTTTTAGTTATAGCTATTTTAGGGGGATATCTGTGTGTGCAGGTGACTATTGCTGTGCATAATTATTAGGCAACTTAACAAAAAACAAATATATACCCATTTCAATTATTTATTTTTACCAGTGAAACCAATATAACATCTCAACATTCACAAATATACATTTCTGACATTCAAAAACAAAACAAAAACAAATCAGTGACCAATATAGCCACCTTTCTTTGCAAGGACTCTCAAAAGCCTGCCATCCATGGATTCTGTCAGTGTTTTGATCTGTTCACCATCAACATTGCGTGCAGCAGCAACCACAGCCTCCCAGACACTGTTCAGAGAGGTGTACTGTTTTCCCTCCTTGTAAATCTCACATTTGATGATGGACCACAGGTTCTCAATGGGGTTCAGATCAGGTGAACAAGGAGGCATGTCATTAGATTTTCTTCTTTTATACCCTTTCTTGCCAGCCACGCTGTGGAGTACTTGGACGCGTGTGATGGAGCATTGTCCTGCATGAAAATCATGTTTTTCTTGAAGGATGCAGACTTCTTCCTGTACCACTGCTTGAAGAAGGTGTCTTCCAGAAACTGGCAGTAGGACTGGGAGTTGAGCTTGACTCCATCCTCAACCCGAAAAGGCCCCACAATCTCATCTTTGATGATACCAGCCCAAACCAGTACTCCACCTCCACCTTCCTGGCGTCTGAGTCGGACTGGAGCTCTCTGCCCTTTACCAATCCAGCCACGGGCCCATCCATCTGGCCCATCAAGACTCACTCTCATTTCATCAGTCCATAAAACCTTAGAAAAATCAGTCTTGAGATATTTCTTGGCCCAGTCTTGACGTTTCAGCTTGTGTGTCTTGTTCAGTGGTGGTCGTCTTTCAGCCTTTCTTACCTTGGCCATGTCTCTGAGTATTGCACACCTTGTGCTTTTGGGCACTCCAGTGATGTTGCAGCTCTGAAATATGGCCAAACTGGTGGCAAGTGGCATCTTGGCAGCTGCACGCTTGACTTTTCTCAGTTCATGGGCAGTTATTTTGCGCCTTGGTTTTTCCACACGCTTCTTGCGACCCTGTTGACTATTTTGAATGAAACGCTTGATTGTTCGATGATCACGCTTCAGAAGCTTTGCAATTTTAAGAGTGCTGCATCCCTCTGCAAGATATCTCACTATTTTTTACTTTTCTGAGCCTGTCAAGTCCTTCTTGTGACCCATTTTGCCAAAGGAAAGGAAGTTGCCTAATAATTATGCACACCTGATATAGGGTGTTGATGTCATTAGACCACACCCCTTCTCATTACAGAGATGCACATCACCTAATATTCTTAATTGGTAGTAGGCTTTCGAGCCTATACAGCTTGGAGTAAGACAACATGCATAAAGAGGAAGATGTGGTCAAAATACTCATTTGCCTAATAATTCTGCACTCCCTGTATATTGGCTGTTCCAATCAGCCAATAGAATGCGAGCTCAATCCTATTGGCTGATTGGATCAGCCAGTAGGATTGAACTTCAATCCAATTGGCTGATTGCATCAGCCAATAGGATTTTTCCTACCTTAATTCCGATTGGCTGATAGAATTCTATCAGCCAATTGGAATTCAAGGGACGCCATCTTGGATGACATCATTTAAAGGAATATTCATTCGTCGGGTAGTCGTCTGCTTAGAAGGATGCTCCGTGTAGGATGTCTTGAAGATGGACCCGCTCCGCTCCGGATGGATGAAGATAGAAGATGCCGCCTGGATGAAGACTTCTGCCCATCTGGAGGACCTCTTCTGCCCGGCTTGGATGAAGACTTCGGCCCGGTTGGGTGAAGACATCTCAAGGTAGGGTGATCTTCAGGGGGTTAGTGTTTTATTAAGGGGGTATTGGGTGGGTTTTAGAGTAGGGTTGGGTGTGTTGGTGGTGGGTTTTAATGTTGGGGGGTATTGTAATTTTTTTTACAGGTAAGAGAGCTGATTACTTTGGGGCAAGGCCCCGCAAAAAGCCCTTTTAAGGGCTATTTGTAATTTAGTATAAAATTCGCCCTTTTAAGGGCTATTTGTAATTTAGTATAGGGTAGGGCTTTTTATTATTTTGGGGGCTTTTTAATTTTATTAGGGGGATTAGATTACGTGTAATTAGTTTAAAATTCTTGTAATTATTTTATTATTTTCTGTAATTTAGTGTTTGTTTTTTTTGTACTTTAGTTAATTTTATTTAATTGTAATTAATTTATTTGAATTTAGGTAATTAATTTAATTATAGTGTAGTGTTAGGTGTAATTGTAACTTAGGTTAGGTTTTATTTTACGGGTACTTTTGTATTTATTTTAACTAGGTAGCTATTAAATAGTTAATAACTATTTAATAACTATTGTACCTAGTTAAAATAAATACAAAGTTGCCTGTAAAATAAAAATAAACCCTAAACGGGGGAACTTCCGGGCGGCAGCCATGACAGGTCGCTTAATTGTTAGCTCCTGCAGGGCTCATAGCTAATCTACTAAAAATCAACTCTTGTATTCATCATCATTTGCCATTCTTTCCATATGTGATACTACTATAGGAGCCCATCATTTAACAGTCAATATTATTCAATTTGGGGACAGCTACAACTGACCGGAGCATTTCTGAGGTTAGGCCTCACAACCAACCCCCTGGCGGAGCGCCTCAGGGCCTCTGTCGTTAAGGAGTACCGTTAGAGAACTGACCCTATACACACTTAAAGGGAATATACTTAACGTATGCCGGATGGAACCTAACAATGTAAATCTACTTGAGAGGATCGCTGACCTGCTGAACGTTCACTTCATGCGGCTGGAGAGTACATTTGCCGCTGCTTGGGGTGAAGGAGGAGACATGGCCATTCAGAGCAACGTGGACCCGGAGTGCACACCAATGTCTCAGATGCCATCCAACAAGGAAAATGAGAAGCCCTCTGCAAAAACACAGATCGTGATGCGCCAAACAGATGACTGCTATTCACCTATACCAATTGGGCGCCTCACAAGGATAGACACAGCGGGCCAAACTACGCCAACACAGCTAGAAGCCGCTCCATGCTTCATTCCCGTGAAGGCTCCAAACCTACCTGTCCAGAAGAGTCAAAGGGATTGTAACAGCACTCCACTGTCGGCTACGCCAATGCTGCAGATCGTTCTATCTGGCCACAGTCTTAACTCGCAATAACACCATCTGGAGGGACAATTTCAGTTTCGGGCTGAGCAGCAGGTGGATACATAGGCAAGCACATTTGGGGTCCCACAGTAGCCCTTTATTCCCTTATCTCTGCATGAGTGAGTTGAGGATTGGTGTGGGTTAATAATCAACACATGATTGGACTGTACGGATGAACGGTATATCTCTAACACATATCTGGACACTTAAAAGTATTCAGACTCTCAACCCCATAACTGAAAACTTATTTATTTATTTATTTATTTTTTAAATTGACCTGCACTTAGTAATTGCCTGTTTTGATATGCACAACCCTCACAGTATCTACCCTTCTCTTTCCTGCTCTCTCTAGCCAGCAATATGAATCAGCAGTTTGAAAAAAAAAAAAAGCAAACTACAGATCTTTATCATAAGTGCAGCTAATTGAGGACCGTATTTACTCCTGGTATATGCTTATTTTAAGAGTTAAATGTTAGCCCATTTTGGATGCATGCAGGGCAAACATATGTGTTTTTACTTACCTAGCAATAACAATTTTACCCCAATATCTCTCATTAGTGAGTGTCTTTGTTTTTGTGCCCCCGACTGTGATAGCTGTCCTAGTAATAATTTTAATATTGAAACTCCAATTTGCTCCTAGAACAGGCGGCAAAGTCTATGTTTAGGGCCTCCCTATTTTATTTTAGCTAGACATGCCCTTTTAGTAGGTATAGCCCTTACTATGCAACACACAAACCATATTAGATATACTGACCCTTTTTTTGGCCTGCACGCCTAATAAATAAACACTCTCCAGGGACTAACCTATGCTTGTTGCTGAATATTTGCATATATCTACTGGTCCATATAATCATTGTAGAATCAGACTATTACCCACATCCAGATATAAAGATATGCTCCCAATAGTTGGATTCATCCGGTGTAATAGCACGGTTTAATATATAACTTTCATCTCCCCCTCCATTCTAATTTTAACTGCACAGCAAAATAATAAAAAATCTGAGGTCCCATCAATGAGATCCATAAGTGGTCTCCTCTAAACCAGATAGCCCTCTGTAAATATCATTATTCTATAAGGTATGAGGTCCAAGAGGGGTCTCCTGAATGGAATAGATGGCTTAGTTCTTCTCACTGGCACGTCTTTTCTTAAATTGTTTTATCTTTTACAGCAAACCCTTAACTTACTAACTTTATACCATATAGTCAGAAGATATTGCTCACTATATATGCACTAATACTATGCAACCTGGGATTTGCATTTTTGTTATAACAGTTATTGTTCATTATATATGTTTTTTTACTATGTATGTAATTCAGAGGATGTACCTTGTCATAAGCATTCTTGGAGTGCAATCGTTTAATGCTGTAAAACTTAGTACATGCCAAAAATTTTACCTCAATAAAAAAAAAAAAAAAAAACCCTAAACTAGCTACAATGTAACTATTAGTTGTATTGTAGCTAGTTTAGGGTTTATTTTATAGGTAAGTATTTAGTTTTAAATAGGAATAATGTAGTTAATTATAGGAATATTTATTTAGTTTTATTTAAATTATATTTAAGTTAGTGGGTGTTAGGTTTAGGGTTAGACTTAGGTTTAGGGGTTAATATGTTTATTATAGTGGCGGCGGTGTAGGGGGGGGGCAGATAAGGGGTTAATAAATATAATGTAGGTGGTGGTGGGCTCCGGGAGCGGCGGTTTAGGGGTTAAACAATTTATTTAGTTGCGGCGGGGTCCAGGAGCTGCAGGATAGGGGTTAATAACTTTATGTAGGTGGTGGTGGTATAGGGGGCGGAAGATTAAGGGTTAATAAGTATAATGTAGGTGGCGGTGGGCTCTGGGAGCAGCGGTTTAGGGGTTAATACATTTATTAGAGTTGTGGCAGGGTCCGTGAGCGGCGGTTTAGGGGTTAATAACTTTATTTAGTTGCGGGGGGCTCCGGGAGCAGCGGTATAGGGGGTAAAACAGTATAGTATAGTGTGGGTGCTTAGTGACAGGGTAGCAAGAAAGCTGTGAAAAAGCCGAAGAGAAGTGAGATCGATGACTGTTAGTTAACAACAGTCTGCTGCTCATCGCCCCGTACTTGGTGCGCAGCTTTTTGACAGCATTTTTGATAATTTTGGAGAACGTATTCAGGTCCGCAGGGGCGATGTTAGGCAATCTTAGGCGAGCGTATTGGTGCCGTCGAATGCAAGAAAGTCGACGGCTTGATACATAGAGACCATTGCATGCATTTAAAGCTGCCTTATTATATTCACTTGTGATCAGGAAGCTCAAGAACGTGCACACAGCTGAACCGGTAGTGCTGTAAAATATGACCTGCTGCCAGCCCCAGCGGCTCACTGGGAAATCTCCCAGCCCTGTGTGTGCTGAAATAAGGCACCTAAATACAAACTTAATCCAGCTCTGCCAGTGGGACAAACACAGAGCTCAATTCAGGGACCTAAGCATACTTGTAAGTTGTGGCTGGCCCTGATTCCTGTACTGTACTGATGCTTGTTGGGGGGATGGGCAATTTTCACATTTGAGTTTAAAAAAACTGAGTTTAAGAAAAAACAGAAATAGCGTAACATAAGATGTCTTAGTCTGCTGCTTAATTGGGCCCCGTCCACTCGTGCTCCGGTGCCACTGCACCTGTTGTACCCCCAGTAGTTCCTCCCTTGCTCCTTATAATACCTCTTTATAGCTAGGAACTGTCAGAGTCTCAGATGCGTCCAACCCTAATCCTTCAATCCAGACAGTGTGGTGTAGCCGTTACTTTCCTGCATGTGCCTTGTTATTGCAGTGATATTAAGTTAGTACTGTTAGGTGCTATGTCAATCACAGGCCCGATTGGGCCCCTCAGGCTGGTGGGGCCCCTGAATGTAGTAACCCCTGTCACCTGCTGATGGCAGTCCTGCACATATAATTTACACACACATATAATTTACATACATACATATAATTTACACACACACATATAATTTACATACATACATATAATTTACACACACACATATAATTTACATACATACATATAATTTACACACACACATATAATTTACATACATACATATAATTTACACACACATATAATTTACACACACATATAATTTACATACATACATATAATTTACACACACACATATAATTTACATACATACATATAATTTACACACACACATATAATTTACATACATACATATAATTTACACACACACATATAATTTACACACACATATAATGTACACACACACACATATAATTTACATACATACAAATAATTTTCACACACACACATATCATTTACACACACACACACACACAATTTACATACATACATATAATTTGCACACACACACATTTAATTTACACACACACATATAATTTACACATACACACACATACATATAATTTACACATACACACACACACATACATATAATTTACACACACACACACACATATAATTTACAGACACACACATATAATTTACATACATACATATAGTTTACACACACAAACACATATAATTTACACACACACACACGCATATAATTTACACACACACATATAATTTACACACACACACACACATGCATATAATTTACACACACACATATAATTTACACACACACACATATAATTTACATACATACATATAGTTTACACACACAAACACATATAATTTACACACACACACATATAATTTACACTCACACACACACACATATAATTTACATACATACATACATATAATTTGCACACACACATTTACACACATACATATAATTTACACACACAAATATATGATTTACACACACATTTACACACCTACATATAATTTACACACACATATATTTACACACACAAATATATTCACACGCACACATATATTTACACACACACACATATATACTGTATATATTTACACACACACACATACTGTATTTACAAACTCACACATATATTTACACACACATTTACACACACTGTCACATACACTGAATACTCCACACAAATTAGCATCACATATTTACTCAAACACAAAGCGTGACAATCAAACAGCTTTAGTGTGCAGTCAAACTTTTATTTTATTCCACAAATGCAAATGAGCAGATTGTGTAGCGCAGAGAGGACTAATTATGCCAAAAATATTCATTAAATTATAAAAAAAACTGTCACAGCCTGTCAAGGAGGGTAAGTGACATCACTGAGTAACCAAATTAAAGCCCCCAAAACCCCACGCAAATCTAACAGAATATAAATCTCATTAATCAATAAGTAAAAAAAATACATTTTTTTTGTAATAGTTGTTTTTATTGAGCATTTTATAAAACATGTTACAACAACAAACACAGGTACAGTTACATATGAAAGATTCAGATTCAACAGAGATTACTTACATAACAAGTCTTCTGTAAAGCAATTAGAAGATGAACAAATGGCAAGAGGTAACTTTATTCCCTCCTCTCATTCCGAGCCCACCTGCTAGAAATGCCCTAAGTCTACATTCCTTATTACCTTTTCACCTAAAGCGCTTTATTCCAGCAGGACATTATGTTAAACTATTTCTGAAAACTACAGTGCTAGTTTGTGGACAAGAGTATGAGAAAAAAATAACTAACTGCGGAGTTGAGTTTTTGCTCCCAGAGGAAAATAACATCAAGAATGAAATCTTTTTTCCCAATGTAACTATAGTAGAGTTTCTCTAAGTGTAACACCCAGTTTACCTCTGAAATCCATTGGGGGAGTTGTGGTGTTTCCGTTTTTTTCCATAACCTGGGGATGATTCTCTTAGCGCAAGTCACCGTGCTAAAAAAACAATTTCCTCCTATAAGCGCATTTAATTTTGGGTACGTGATTTAGGAGAACTGTAGATGGAGTTAATACAATGTTGGTGCCCAGTGTGTCATTCATATACACAGAAATTTGGTCCCAGTAAGATTTAAGTTTGGGACACGACCACCATATATGTGTCATATTACCTCTTTCCCCACAATGCCTCCAATACATGGGGAAGGCCCTCGGGAAAATTTTATGGAACCGGCACAGGGTAAGGTACCAATGTGATAGAATCTTATAATTTTATTCTACTAGGTTTGAGGATATTGAGGATTTCTTGGTTTAATCAAAAGAGAGGGCCCATTGGCTATCTGAGTATGTCAGTTGGAGTGCCTGCTCCCATAGGTTTATGTATGATGGCCTATGCTGTGGAAACCTTATAGTTAACATTTTATATATAAGGGAGATATATGATCTGGGTTTGGCTTGAGATGTACACATTTTTTTCAAAGTTGGTGAGTGGTCTTGTGAGGTCTATTTTATAGGGGCTCGCCAAGATGGAATGCCTGGCTTGAAGATAGAAGAAACATTTGTCAATGGGTGGTCCCACAGTTCTATGTAGTTCTTGCTGTTTTTTAAGTAAGCCTTCTTGTGTTATTACATATATGGGAATATTTGTCGAATTATCCGGGGATGGAGGGAATTCGCTTGTGTCCGGGGCTATAAGAATTGGGTTATTGAACAAGGGGGTGAGAGGTGAGATATTAGTGGAGAGATCCGCATGTTCTTTTAATACTGAGTCCCAGGCTTCTAACGTCGCCTTGATAAGTGGGTTAGCCTCTAGTTGTCGGGCTCTGTGTTTTTTGAGTAATCATGGGAGACTAGATAAGCTTGGAATGTCCCCTTTCTGAACCCATGACTCTGGGGCGTCACATTTACACCAAGAGGCTATGCGAGCTAGGTGAGAGGCGTAGTAATAATTTCTAAGGAGAGGTAGACTCAGACCTCTGTGTTCTTTAGAGAGATACAAGTTTCTCTTTGCTACTCTAGACTTTTTATGGGACCATACAAAGGATTCTATTAATCTTAGGTGAGTAGTGAAGAAGTGCTGAGGGAGGTGTATAGGTAACGTTTGGAACAGTAAAAACATAAATTATGCTTACCTGATAATTTCATTTTCTTCTGATGGAAAGAGTCCACAGCAGCATTTATTACTTTTGTTAAATAAGAACCTTAAATACTCCTCCCACTCCTCTCATCTCCCAGTCATTCTGCCGAGGAACAAGGAACAGTAGAAGAAATATCAGGGTGAAAAGGTGCCAGAAGAATATAAGGACGCCCCATGGAAGATTACGGGTGGGGTGCTGTGGACTCTTTCCATCAGAAGAAAATGAAATTATCAAGTAAGCATAATTTATGTTTTTCTTCTTAAATGGAAAGAGTCCACAGCAGCATTCATTACTTTTGGGAAATCAATACCCAAGCTAAAGAGGACACTGAATGCCAAGACGGGAGGGTACATAGGCGGCCCAAACTGAGGGCACTAGACCTGAACCACAACCCAATAAAAAAATCCCGCTTCCTTGAAGCCAAGAAAAATTTTAAAGAAAAATTTAAAGAGAAGCCCCATTGCCACTAACTTGCAGTCAATCCAGAGCCAAACAAGAGACCACAAACTGACTCAACTGAGCCAACAGTCCTCCAAGAGATACCGTCGTCCCCAGAAACGGTTCCTCCAACCACCCTAAGCCCCCAGGGGCAAGGCAAAGAACCAAAGAAACCAAAAGGTTCCTATAATATGAACAGAAAACACCTCAAGTGTGAGAAGGCCCGGCTCACGGAAACAAAAATGGATCCAAACCAAAAATAAGGCCATACCACAAGAGAAAAAAACTGAATAATCCGGACATGGAAATAGGAAACTTATCTCCCCAACATCCTGCAAGCAAGGACATAACAGAAGACGCAAAGTCCTCCCTGCGTCCGACATAGAATACCAAAGTATTCATCCTGAAAATTTGTAATAAACCCAGAATAAAATTCCAGGATCAACAATACTTTGTCCATAACAAGACAACACCATGGAGCTTGCAAAGAAGGAAGAAGCAGTCCCCAGAAAGTGGACCATATAAAAACAATCCCTCAACTGAGGGCATTCTCACAGCAACCGAAGTCGCCCGACCTACACTTAGGTCCCTAAAAAAAAGGAGAACACAAGCCTCTATCAAGGCCTCCCGAGAAGGAGAATGCACCTTCGGAAACCGAAGGTAAAGGAACCCATCTCCTGAGTAAGAACAAGGAGAAGAGAAACCTTCTCCCTGCAGACTGAGCTAACAAGCTCTCACAGACAAGGGATACTTCAATCCCTAGACCGCTCCGACATTCCTTTGTTAAGAAAATTGCTACAGTAGGATTCAAAGTCTAAGCCTTCAGCTTATTAGGCAGGGTGGTTATCCCATAGGCCACTAAGTCCTGCCTGCAGACCCATATCCAGCTGGACCAACACAGCCACACGGATCCAGTACAGGAACAAAAAGAATCCCGAAACTGATACATGAATAAGTGAAGACATGGAAGAACCACCTCGCCAGAGAACAAGGACAACCCTACTCTGACCCCAGCTAAGACCATAGACCGATAAGTGTCTATCAAAACAAGGCCCACATCTGCTTAGAACCGGGAAGGCCCCAGGCGGACCTACCTCCAACCTATGCCTCCCGACCTAAAGAGGTCTTAAACAAAAAGGACCTTATTTCCAGGAAAGGAGAATATTCCCTATGAAAGGGAAAAAAACGGAAGGACAACAATGACCCAAAAGGTCCGAAACCACCGGCTAAGTGAGTATAAAAAAACCCCCAACGTAAATGTCCTAGAAGAGGAACCCCTTACAGGTAGCATGCCATAAAGGCACAGCCAACCCCAATTACCTGCAAAGCAGAAATCCATGGGGACACTGGCCACCGACCAGGGAAATGCAACCCTAAGGTGCAACAGAAAATGGAACCCAACGCCAGCAATAGGGTCAAAACCCACACTAAAGGTGCAACACTCCAAGGAGCTGGGCCAGAAATCATATGAAAGGACCTCTGAGCCACAGGACAACAGCAGGGAACCTCGAAATCCACAAAACCCTACTAGCAGGGCTAGGCTCTCCATTACCTCCACACAGGCAGAGGGTACAGAGAATAGGGAGGTGCTAACCTTCCCAGCTCCAGATAACTCTGCGCTATATAAAACCCCACAAGGAAGGGCTGTGTGGGTGCTTAAACCTGTGGCTCTGTGCTTACTACACTGTTTGCCACAGTCAGTTCTTCAACTATCATTTGGGACGCAGATCCCCAAAAAGGTATCTGACTCACCTGGAGACATGAAAGGAACTTAAAGGTCTCAACACTCAGACAGGAATACAGTCCAAGAGAAAACTGTGTCTAGAACACTAGAACAGCCGACACCCCTACCAGGAGTCCAAAGCTGCAACAGGTCTCAAAGAAAACCCTCCGCAAGCTGAACAGCTTATCCATAAGCCGTAGGATGCAGTCCACACAGAACCATTCTGATGCCTATAACTGAAGGCAAAAACCGCTAACACAGTGGTAACGGGACCTTAGTCCGCCACCCTCCCCCACCCGGAGGAGGCACACAAGGTTCTGACGAATCAGATGATAGAGAGAGTGATGCAGAGGAACACTCTCACTTATAACTAGAAGCTATAAGGACCGGTTAAATCCTTCCCGCCTCAGTAACCCTCGGGTTCCACAGTCGAGAACAGCGCCATGTGTCTGAACAGCCACAAGACCGGACAAACCCGACAGGGCCAGCCTGTACCAGGGGTCCTAACTGGCAAGCTGCATAAAATTTTCTTTCATTTGAAAAAAGGAAAACAAACTTTGAAACATAGGACTAACCTGTCCAACAACTTCCGCAGAAGAAACCAAGAGTATCATTCCCAGAAATTAAAGACATCCACCGGATATAAATTAAATACAAGGCAACCCGAGGGTTAATGCTCCCAAAAAAGGACACAGACGTACCAGTCGGACCAGCCAAACAGAGCCCCATTTCACAACTGGGAAAGAAACTCACATAAGACAATTGGAGATTACCTCATCCCCATATGCCTAACGTTTAGTACCATTCAGACCATCAGACTGAAAATTCCCATATCTATGTACTATAGGGTCATTCAGGGACTCAAACAGATGTCTGAGCAACACGCGAAGGTGCACAATCTGGTACCAAAAGGCACAACACTCCGGAACAGAACCCTCAGGAAACTGTGGAGTCCCACCCCAGGGAGGAATACCCGGGACAACAGGGCATGAGCACATTCTTAAAGAAACGTCTGGACTGTATAGGCGAGCCATCGCCAACATTATCTGAAAGCGAAAGCATGCTGCAAGTTCTGGGAGGAACACACCACCCGCATGGAGGAGCTATAAACTGGGTTATCTGCATGTGGAAGAGGAACATTAGGTAGGGAACACGCTCCTTGGGAGGCAGGACCCCCAGAGGTGGATGGCTCAGCAGACCCCTGATTCCCCGAGCCTGAGGAACCGGGTGCTCTCACATGGCAAATGGAACAAGAATAGTTGACAGAAGTTAACGAGGCTAAATCGGATTCGTCACCAGACACTAAATCTGAGTCAGATATTATAATCGTGTCGGAATCCGAATCCTCCATAACTGAATCTTAAATAATTACAGGCTCAGCATCAAAATCCCCCATAGTTTTAGGAAGGGATAACAATATGGACTATTCAGTAACAATTAAACGGCACCTGACACCACCAATAGCTGGGGCACTCACCATCTCCTATGACCAGACCCCCGCAGACTAGAATAATCACAGTCGCCACACGATCGGGAATGTGGAAATAGGAACAGAGCGTAACCACGCCCGGACAAAGGGTGAAACGTAAAGTCAAAAAAGCGCGCCGAGCCAAAAGGCTGCGTCACTTCCAAAGGCCTCAATGTTCCGAACCACGAGCCCAAATTCTCACACATAAGCAGGTTGAATCACATAAGAAACATGATTATTAACCCCCCTGTCCATAACCCCCCTCAGGAGATATTAACCCTCGATTCCAAGATCTAACAGGGACTCACTGAGACCAATTTGTTAAAAGTTAAACCCGTGAGGAGCTTTAGCCACACGGGAAACATCAGAATACAGTACATTGCATAAAGTAAAATGAAACAATCTTATTGGAATCAACGCTGTGGAACAGGTGCACGGCCTTTCAAGTGTGATGAATAGTAGCAGCGCCTCTGCCATGGATTTGAGAGAAGAAAGCAGGCAGCGAAGCAAAGTTCGACAATGCTGGTATGTGCACACCTACTTTTATACTGGTAGGCAAACAGTATCTCACAAAGGCAATATTACAAAAGATATTTTATTTAAAAATTTAAATAAAATATCTTTTATAATATTGAAGACCACTGTCTCTAAAGAACCCTCAAGGAACGGATATATCTTTCCACTATTGAACAAACTTTGAGTTCATATTTTGTTTCACATTTATTTTATTGTTATTTTCACTTAGTGGATATTTGTACATTTATCTTTATTAGTGTTTGGAACAGGTAAAGATATTTTGGAATTATTGACATTTTTACTGCATTTACCGGCCCTAGCCAGGACAGGTGCCCTTGTCTGTGCCATGTTTCTAGAAGTTGACTTATTTCCCTATATAAGGGCGAAAAGTTTCTATTATAGATTTTAGCTGGGTTTTTTGTGATATAGGTGCCCAGGTATTTCAACTCGTCCACTATGGTAAAATTTGAGCATGCTCTAAGATAATTGATATCAGAATGATCCAGATTTAAGGGCATTAGCATAGATTTTTCAAGATTAATTGTGAAGTTAGATACCCGTTTGTATTCTTGGAATATAGATAACAGTGGGGGTATGGAAGTTTTGGGTGATTTAATTGTAAATATTATATCATCTGCAAAGAGTAGACATTTTTGAGTGATATTGCCATAAACAAAGCCCTCAACCTCGGATGATTTCTGACTACTATTGCGAGAATCTCAACAGAAAGAGCAAACAGGAGGGATGAAAGAGGGCAACCCTGCCTCGTTCCATTTCTTATTGAAAAGGTATCCGACTGTGTGCTGTTTGCCACAACTCTTGCCATAGGGTTAGTATACAATGCTTTTATTCTATTAATGAATTTACAGGGGAAATTGAATTTAGTCAATGTCGCCCACATGAAATCCCAATCGACTTGGTCAAATTCCTTCTCAGCATCAGTGGAGAGGAACGTTAGGGGGGTCTAACAGTCAGTCACCTTTTGTAATGTCTGTATTATCCTAGTGGTGTTGTCTTTTGCTTCCCTTCCTTTTATAAAACCTACTTTATCTGTGTGGATTAGGTGAGGGAGTACAGTATTCAGTCTAGTTGCAATCATTTTTGCATATATTTTCATGTCAATATTGATTAGGGATATAGGTCTATAGTTCTGGAATCTGTCTTCCGGTTTACCTGGTTTGGGGAGTACTGTAATAGAGGCTTCCAAAAGCATTTGTGTATATGTAGATCCGCCATCTATCGATTGATATAGCGCCCTAAGTTGCCTACAGAGGTGTGTACGAAATATCTGGTAAAATTTTGACATTAAGCCATCAGGGCCTGGTGCTTTACCCGAGGGCAAAGTTTTAATGGTGTCTAGAATCTCTTGCATTGTGAAAGGGGAATTCATCAGTTCCCTATCTTCATCTGATAACAATGGAGTGGAGATCTTTGAAAGGTAATGTCGAATATCTTCTGCTTTATCAGAAGAGTCAGTAGTGTTTAGGTTGTATAAAGATTTATAATAGTTGGCAAAATCCCCTACTATGTCTTCATTTTGATTATGTATTGCTCCTTTGGGCCCCATCACACTTCTTTTTTTTTTTTAAATAATTTTTATTGAGGTATTTTGAAAGGCATACATCAATTATGTAAATACATTTTTGCACTACATGTTACATACGATAAAGGCTTCAATGTTCCTGGAGTAGCAAAATAAACACATAAGAAATTAGAAAAAAAGAACAACAGGTTACATACCATGTAGACATTGTATATAGAGGATGCCCAGCACTAAGAGACCTTCTAAAAGCATTAAGGTAAAGGAAGGCGAATATAGGCCGAAAAGGCCATGTTTGGATCTCATCATTATACCTCGGTTTTATAACATTTAAAATGTAGAATGGAATATATTAAATGTGCTATAACAAAATCAAAACCAAAACCCCCCTAATAATAATAAGTAGGAACCATATGAGAGCCTTCTGACCCACACATCAAGGTATTAACTGCTATATATCTGGTCTTAAAAAGGTCCCTGATATATGTTGAAGGACTAAAAAACTCAGCAGGTACAATTCAAGCAGACTTACTAGTCTGATCAAAATAGGTGAGTTCCGTATTATGGTGCAATAAGGAGTAGAAGGGATACTAAGGGGGTGATGGAAGGTGCGGTATAGGCAAGAGAAACCGCTTTTTTAATTCTCCTAGAACTAGGAGACATATTATGGAGTAGTAGGGGGGGGAGGTGGTAAGATAAATACAATGAATGGAGTATATGCCAAAGGAGACTTTCAAGGGGTAGGGCATCAATTATATAGTGTTACTATGTTGAGGAGGAGGACAAGTGAAACTGTAAGGAAGACAGGGTGTGTATAGAGATTATAGACTCAACTAGCTAGTGTTATTGATCAGTCCTGCTGATCTAAATAAAGTATGTAAAGTCAGTAGCTTGGTATTAAGAGTAAATACTAAGAGATTAAGTAGGTTGTGGTAATTCTTTTGCATCTAGGGTGAAAAAAGTACTACTAGGGATGCTGCACAATAGACAATTGGTTAGCCTATGTACACTAAATATAGACATCATTAAACTTTGGAGGGATCAGAGTTGTTGCCACTGTGAAGCGAGATTAAAACATGCTGAAATTCTTTTTATTTTTTTTTTGTTCTGGGAGTTAGTCTGATAGGGTGCAAAATGATAAGTTAAACTTAGTGAGGAAGGGGAAGGGTGTGTAGATCATTCTAAGATACTAAGATATTGCTTGATATTGGGGAGATATAGTTACATACATATAGTATCTTCACCTGTTTAGTATAAAAGTACGGTTGTAGCAACATTGCTTCTATTGGAGTACGGGATAGGGGCATAAATCTGCTTTTATGGCAATAGTATGTCTTAGCAACCATGTTAGTTGGATATGGGCCCTATATCCAACAATAAGCTATTGTGTCAAATTTAATTACCTCCTTCCCATATGTAAAATAGATAGGCAGCTACCAGTTTCGCAACATGTCAGAACAATTTAAACTTATATGAGTATAGAAAAGAAAAGTAAACATACTCAGAATAGTGTTATGAAAGGCAATACATGTGATGGTAAAAACATGCCACACATCAACAGCAAACAGTATGAAACAATCAACTGGGTTATGATAGCAGAGGATAACATTTGAACCCCAAAACTGGCCAACCCCAAAAGTTAGTGAAATACACTGGGAAAGTTCTCTGTATGTGTCCATGGTCCCTCTAATTGGCTTGCAGCCTGTGTGCGAAACAAAGCAATGGACCGGTATGTTATAAGAGAGAACATTTTACCCAACTCCAGAACGCAAAGCTAGGGAGAAAGCTGTGCTGCAGATCTGGCAATAGAAATCTCTGCAGTGATTAATGTGTCCCCCGGGGTCCCAGTGCACAGCCACAAAGTCTATTTTCCCCATCATGCTAGATCGCAAACCTGGGTGTTCACTGTCAGTATGCTGCACTATGTTTGTTACCAGCTTCGTAGGGTCAATGACCCGACTGACCGGGTGGTGAGAAGCGCCTTTGTTTTGAAAGCTACTTGTAGGTATCAGTGTGGGAGCCATCCAGACTTGCTTGTAGTCGTCGGAGATCTGTGAATCTATTAAGTCTATCTGGGTGACACAGGCATCGGGCTGCAGATGTAGATCTCTTACTTCTTCGTTACAAGATGGAGCTGTACTGTGCGAGATATCATCGAGCCGACATCTGAGTCCCAGAGTGCTATCCTCTGCATACTCTATCTGCCTGGGGTTTGACTGAGTAAGCTGAGTTGTGCAAAAGTCACTCGTACCTAGCGCAGCGTTTAGGGTCTTGTGAAAAGCTTTGCGGTGACTTGCCAGCATGCGAGCCAATTCCCTTAGGATGTATCCAACGTCCATCTTGTACTCCCCGCCGTGGCAAAAGCTTATTTAACGTCCGTTAGAGGAGTGAGGAGGTGAATGCGCCTATAGAGGTGAGGGATAACAGCGGCTTTGAGAACCCAGGAATTCTCTATCAGTAGGCAATCTCCATGCGTAAGGGTCTGTAGATAAAATGGCTGCGTCTACCACATGGCAAAGGCATAAGGTGAAAGCCTTGCACGCATCTTCAGTAGATGGCTGTCTTCGACGCTCCGTGTACCCCTAAGTGTCTGTAGGCTTTGGGATGATGTTGTAGACTCATAGCTGTAAGGTATTTTAGGTTTTTTTGGCCCATAAGTCAGGAGCTCTGTTCAGTTGCGACTGTTCTCCTTGGCGGTTAGCTCCGCCCCCCCATCACACTTCTAATATGTACTTGTAATCGTTTCTTTTTCAGCAACCTAGCCAGCATCTTACCTGCTTTATTACTCTCTATGAAGAACTTTGCTCTGGTTGTTAGCGCGCGCAGGTGAGCTGTATGACTGTGATAGGAAACAGTATATGTTAAATATTTAATGTTTCAGGATTCTATAGGTTGAAGTGTATGTAATCATAATCACCATTAATACCATAACTTAGATATTAGGTACCTGTATGATTACAGAGTTTATTGTAGATTCGTGATAAATGTCAGTTCTTTGCAACTTAGAAGAAATGATATTCTCATATAGGTGAGTTAAGAACGTAAAGTATGGATACTCATAAGTAATGAATAAACAGTTAATACTTAATAACATTGGTGGTTAATGAAATGTAAACTCTCACATAAATAAGAATGAAAATTTGAAGGAAAAAATAATTACTTTATAGATTTCAAATTGAGTTGAATGATGATATTCTCCTTTGAATGTTCCGTTGTGGGTTATTGTGAAAATATATAGGATTTAATAGTTCCAAAATGTAGTATAAGTTTTCAGTAATGCATTACATTCTTGGTTACGTCCTAGCATGCTAATATAGTGATCGTTGGTGCACATACCTTATTCTTAGAGTTCTATTATGAACAGTGAAGAGCGGGTGAACAGCAAGCAGAGTGAGAAGCGAGCCTTCGACTCCGGCGTGGTGCGCAGTGAGAGAGGTAATGACGTCACCCGCTACCTGTCAGTCCGTACCGGGTATAGAGACAGAGCGCTGCAGATTCACGCAGCTGAGGTTTGAGTTTAGTGTTCACTCCAAACTTTACAGGAGTATTACACCAAAGGTTATAATCCAATATGAAATAAAAGGAAAAAATACAAATATCAGTTAGATAATATAAATGTCAAAATACTTAAGGCTTCTTAATGTTTAGGAGATTGAGAGACTGCTAGAGGTCTCCTATTCCATTTTCAATAATCAAGCAATGATTTCTGGGAAAACAGGTGATTAAATAGAAATGTGTTAGGGGAGGAGATCTTGCCTTAAAGGGATAATGAAAGGCAAGGTGTTGACAGATCCCCCCATTCAAGAGCCCCCCCCCAGTAACCTGAGGACCAGGTTTACAGGGATAACGAATATGAAAGTCCCTCAGCAGATCAGGAGCATTTAAGTCACGTAAAAGAACCCAGGAATTCTCTTCATCACCATAGCCCTTCCAATGGACTAGATACTCAAGCTTCCTTCTACGAATTCTGGAGTCCAAGATTTGATCAACTTCATAATCCAGAGGATCCGGGATGGTGTGGATCTCAGTAGAAGGTATCTCAGTTCCAATGAA
Source organism: Bombina bombina (assembly GCF_027579735.1). NCBI lineage: Eukaryota > Metazoa > Chordata > Amphibia > Anura > Bombinatoridae > Bombina > Bombina bombina. The sequence goes on from NC_069503.1 coordinate 37,636,422, forward strand.
CGGTTTCAGTAAAGATACATGGAACGAGGGGTGAATTCTCATAGAGGGAGGTAATTTTAAAGTCACTGCATTCTCATTGATTACTTTGAGAATCGGGAATGGACCAATATATTGATCTGCCAATTTTTTACATGGAACTGGTAACTTAAGGTTCCTCGTAGACAACCAGACAATATCTTGAGGTTTGTATGCAGGTGATGGTAACCTTTTCTTGTCAAAATATTTCTTTTGAGTTTCTTTAGCAGTAACAAGATGTTCATGTAGTGAATCCATGACGGTCTTTAATGTTTCCGTGTAAGTGGAGACTGATGGAGATTGAGAGCAGGTTAGTGAGTTAGGGTAAGATCGTGGATGAAAACCATATGTAGCAAAAAATGGAGAGATTTTAGATGAAGAGTTAACCGAATTATTATATGCGAATTCGGCACTAGGTAAGCAATCATACCAATCGTCTTGTTGAGATGAGATAAAACATCTCAAATATTGTTCGAGAGTCTGGTTTAATCATTCTGTTAGTCCATTGGACTGAGGATGGAAAGCCGTAGTGAATCGTAATGAGATCTGTAAGGTTTTGCATAAAAATTTCCAAAATTTGGAGGTGAATTGACATCCACGATCTGTTACAATGGAAGCTGGTAATCCATGTAGTTTAACAATTTGGCTATGGAAGACTTTTGCAGTGGTGTAAGCAGTAGGAGTTCTCTTTAATGGAATGAAGTGAGCTAATTTAGTTAAATGGTCAACTACAACCATTATGGTATTGTGACCATTGGAGATGGGTAAATCAACAATAAAATCTATTGCAATCATATCCCAAGGCTTTATGGGTATGGGTAAAGGTAATAAAAATCCGTAAGGTTTATGATGTTCCTTCTTTTTCCTTGTGCAAATGTCACAATTTATTATATAGGTGTGGATGTCTGCCTTCATTTGTGGCCACCAGTATTCTCTACTGATAAGATCAGTAGTTTTACTTATGCCTGGATGTCCGGCTAAAGGGGTGTCGTGATGTTGTTGAATGATTTGCTTCCTGAGAGATGATGGAACATATATCAAACCATCATTAAGATATAAACCAGATTCATTATCAGGGGTACAAATTGGAGGAATGTCAGGATCTAAATGTTGTGCTTGGTATAAGTCAGATGTCTCTAAGACCGCTGCAGCAATGATTTTAGTTGGTGGAATAATATAGTCCATAGTTTGACTGTCTGCAGTTGAATCAAATGAACGGGATAAAGCGTCTGCTGTTACATTCTTTGTACCTGGTATGTGGGTAAGTAAAAAGTTAAACCTATCCAGAAACAATGCCCAGCGAACCTGTCTTGAGGAGAGAGTTTTATTTTTCTTCAAATATTGAAGATTTTTATGATCTGTATAAACCTGGAATGGAATTGTGGTTCCCTCCAAGAGGTGTCGCCAGTGCTCCATTGCTGATTTCATAGCAAGTAACTCCTTATCGCCTATAGAATAGTTTGTCTCTGCAGGAGTAAGTCTACGAGAAAAATAGGCGATAGGATGGAGATGATTATCTTGGTTTCCAGGTTGTAATAGAATGGCTCCAATACCAACATTGGAGGCATCTACTTGTAGAGTGTATGGCAAGTCTGGATTGGGTAAACTTAGAATAGGAGCTGTTGTGAATTTCTCCTTCAAAGTTTGAAATGCATGTTCTGCATTCGTATCCCAAACGAATTTTTGTTTTCCTGTTAGTCGAGTTAAGGGTTGAATAATGGTTTATGAATTTTCTGTAAAAATTTGAAAATCCTAGAAATCGTTGGAGAGATTTCAAGGTTGTGGGTGTTTGCCAATTGATAATGGCTGTAACCTTTTCCTGGTCCATTGCTATACCTTTGGGAGAAATTATATAACCCAAAAATTTAATAGTATCTTTGTGGAATTGGCATTTTTCCAACTTTGCGTATAACTGATGATCACGTAGTGTTGAAAGTACCCACCTTACGTGTTTCCTATGCTCTTCTATAGATTTTGAGTAAACAAGTATATCATCCAAATATACAATTACGCACACATCCATTAATTCTTTAAAGATTTCATTTATAAAGAACTGGAATGTGGCAGGAGCATTCGTTAATCCAAAAGGCATAACGTTGTATTGAAATAAGCCGTATCTTGTTTTAAATGCCGTTTTCCACTCATCACCGGATCTCATTCTTATTAAATTGTAGGCACCTTTTAAGTCTAATTTAGTGAATATGGTTGCCCCAGTGAGACGTTCAATTATTTCCGGGATGAGTGGTAATGGGTATCTATTTTTTACAGTTACTGAATTTAGAGCACGGTAATCTATTATGGGTCTGAGAGTGCCATCTTTGTTGGTAACAAAGAATATTGCAGAAGCTACTGGTGATGATGATGGAGTAATGAAACCTTTTTTTAGGTTTTCATCTAAATAATCTCTTAGATGAGTCAATTCTTTTTGTGACAATGGGAAAATTTTTCCTGATGGTATTTCTACCCCAGGTTTGATGTCAATCGGACAATCAAAATGTCTATGAGGTGGTAATGATTCAGCATTTTTTAAGTTAAAGACATCATTAAATTCAATATATTCTTGTGGTATTGCAGAACCTATGTGTCCAATATTTACATATGGATAACATGTCTCTAAACAAAACTGTGAGGTGAAAGTAATCTTATTTTGAGACCAATCTATGGATGGGTTATGTTTTTGTAACCATGGTAGGCCAAGAACTATGGGATGTATTGAACTTGGTATTATATCGTATGTTAAATATTCTTTGTGACCGTCTGGTGAAATGGTTAATAATGGTATTGTGTGGTGAGTGATTGGACCCTTTAAGATTTGGGTACCATCAATTACTCTAACAAAAACAGGAGTGGCTTTCTGCAGAATTGGAATTTTATTATATTTTACTATTGACTCAACAAGAAATATTCCATCAGCACCAGAATCAATAATGGCTTTGTTCTGAAGTTGTTGATTGTCCCACTGTAATGACAAAGTTAAGGATAGGTGTGAAGGGTGTTTTTGTTTTTCACAAGCACAATTATAAGTAGACTTACCCTTCTTCTGACGAGCTAGGATAGGACAAGTGGCAACATCGTGATCTTTGTTAGCACAATATAAGCAAAGATTTGCAGATCTTCTTCTTTGTTTTTCTTCCTGTGACAATGGTCCTCGAATGGAACCTATCTCCATGGGAATGGGGCTTGAGTAGGTTTTTTCTTGATATGAATGGAATGATCTTTTAGGTGTTGTTTCATATGAGTGCTTTTCAATCCTCCTTTCACGATACCTCCTATCCATGGAGATACATAATTTAATTAAAGCTTCTAAACTGTCTGGGAACTCTACCCTTGACAGTTCATCCTTTAAGTATTCAGAAAGTCCAATACGAAACTGGTTCTTTAAACTGACTGTGTTCCAATCTGAATCCGTGGCCCATAGCTGAAAATCTGCTATATAATCTTCCACTGGTCTTTTTCCCTGTTTAAGGGTTCTTAGTCTTTGTTCTGCAGTTTGTTGTTTGTTTAAATCATCATAAAGGATGGCCATTGTTTGAAAGAAATTTTCTAGGGAATTCAGTATTGGATCCTCTGTCTCGAGGAATCTGTCAGCCCAAACTCTTGGTTGCCCAGTTAGGTAGGATATAGCAGTAAAAACTTTGATCTTTTCTGTGCGGTAGGTACTTGGTTTCAAAGTGAATAGAAGTAAACAAGCATTCTTATATTCACGAAATTTCGTGCGGTCCCCACTGAAAGGTGTTGGGGTATTTACCTGTGGTTCAGGTGTCTCGTTTGCTTTTTGAGACACTAATTCATTTATGATTTGTTTTAGAATGCTGTTCTCATTTTTTAATTCAGTTAATCCTTGAGCCAGAATTTCCACCTTTTGATTTAAGGTGCTGACTTGATTTGCCATTTCTATAGGATCCATTATGGTCTAAATCAGAATCTACAAAAAACAGATTATTTTTAAAGGCTTGATTATTCTGTGATAGGAAACAGTATATGTTAAATATTTAATGTTTCAGGATTCTATAGGTTGAAGTGTATGTAATCATAATCACCATTAATACCATAACTTAAATATTAGGTACCTGTATGATTACAGAGTTTATTGTAGATTCGTGATAAATGTCAGTTCTTTGCAACTTAGAAGAAATGATATTCTCATATAGGTGAGTTAAGAACGTAAAGTATGGATACTCATAAGTAATGAATAAACAGTTAATACTTAATAACATTGGTGGTTAATGAAATGTAAACTCTCACATAAATAAGAATGAAAATTTGAAGGAAAAAATAATTACTTTATAGATTTCAAATTGAGTTGAATGATGATATTCTCCTTTGAATGTTCCGTTGTGGGTTATTGTGAAAATATATAGGATTTAATAGTTCCAAAATGTAGTATAAGTTTTCAGTAATGCATTACATTCTTGGTTACGTCCTAGCATGCTAATATAGTGATCGTTGGTGCACATACCTTATTCTTAGAGTTCTATTATGAACAGTGAAGAGCGGGTGAACAGCAAGCAGAGTGAGAAGCGAGCCTTCGACTCCGGCGTGGTGCGCAGTGAGAGAGGTAATGACGTCACCCGCTACCTGTCAGTCCGTACCGGGTATAGAGACAGAGCGCTGCAGATTCACGCAGCTGAGGTTTGAGTTTAGTGTTCACTCCAAACTTTACAGGAGTATTACACCAAAGGTTATAATCCAATATGAAATAAAAGGAAAAAATACAAATATCAGTTAGATAATATAAATGTCAAAATACTTAAGGCTTCTTAATGTTTAGGAGATTGAGAGACTGCTAGAGGTCTCCTATTCCATTTTCAATAATCAAGCAATGATTTCTGGGAAAACAGGTGATTAAATAGAAATGTGTTAGGGGAGGAGATCTTGCCTTAAAGGGATAATGAAAGGCAAGGTGTTGACAATGACTTAGGTGTTTATTTAAGGCTTCTCTGGTCTCAGTCAACTCAGTGAGTGCTTGGGCCGATTTAGGATTCTTTTTATGTACACTTATCAAGTCTTTGTAAATCTCTGATTAATGTGTGACACGCCGCAGATCTTTGTTTGCGGGTTCTGTGTGTGTGTTGCATGATCTCACCCCTAATATAACTTTTTAATGCTTCCCAGTTTTTTACCTTTAGAAGTGTCTTGTGGGAGATTGTGTGTAAAAAACTCACTAATGTGTTTATCCAGACTTTCTATTATCGAAGTGTCAATGAATATGTTGTCATTTAATCTCCAGTTCTGAATTTTGGTTTTGATGACCAGTGAAAACTGCCAAGGACCATACTATGGTCAGATCATGAGGTGTGCGTAATTCTATACCATAACTTCGCCCCCCCCCCATGTTGTTTCTGGAGGTCTAGTAGGGCCGACATGTTGGCGCTTCTTGGGATTACGTTTAGCAGGTGTCTGCCACGCTCTTCGTTGTTGTTTTGGAGGGGGATCTCCATCCTTGCTTGGTGATGTGGATTCCTGATGAGTATGTTCTGGTGGAACAATCCCTATTTGTTTGCAGAATTGTGAGAGTTTAGTAGGGTCCCTGCACTCATGTCTTCTGCCATCCTTTTGGATTATTAGGGAGACTGGAAAGTCCCACCTATAAGGGATTTTCAGATTGCGGAGATGCACAGTCAGCGCCCCAAAACTCTTTCTGTTTTGCAAAGTTCTCGTAGAGAGATCCTTATATATTTGGATCCTAGATCCTTTATGGTTAATGAAGGATTGCTTCCTGGCACAAGTCAGTACTCTCTCTTTGTCTTGAAAGCTCTGAAAGCATGTTATGATGTCCCTAGGTGGCTGCCCTTCAAGCAGCTTGGGTCTGAGGGACTGGTGGGCTCTTTCCAGGGGGATATTGCATTACTCTTCTGGGTCTATTTGTAACATGAGGCGAAAAAGGCTAAGCTGGTATTCTTTTAAGTTTTCCCCAGGGATTTCTTCGGAGATACCCCTAAATCTGAAATTGCAGTGCCTTGTTCTATTTTCAAGGTCGCCAAGCTTGTCTTCCATATCTTGGATTATATTTTCTTGCTGGGAGACCGCTTGATGTACTTCCGTTAAATTCACATATATGTCTTCATGTTCATCTTCTAGTTTTTCAACTCGCGTACCAAGGTCAGTTATTTCTTTTTTTAACTCTGCACATTCCTGCCTAATGCAGCACTTGACCTGGTCTCTCAGCGCTTCTATAGCCTGTATGGTGACTGGCGGGTGTGTATCTTTTTCTAATACTGTATGGGCTGACTGCGGGTAGCTACTTCCAGGGTTTGGTGTTTGCTCTCCTTCTTCCTCTTCATATAGACATTTTTCTGGAGATTTCCTCCTTTCAGACTGCTTGAAGAAACTTGAGACTGTGCCTTGTGTTGACCCCACTGGCTTTGTCTGCTTTTCTTTTTGGGCCGATTTTCTGAGCGCTATTTTAGCGCTACTACTATATCAGAAGCACCCTAGCTGTTAGGTAGTTATCTATACTCGGCTAATGTCTATAGTTATGGGAGCAGAGTGGGCTCTAACAAGTATTTTTTTATTAAGGTCTGTGTTAATGAGCAACAAAGAAATGTATTTACTCTGGGCTTGAGCAGCTAAAATGGATGCTGACAAATTAAAGCCATGCCTGTAGTGGAGATTTTTAAAGTAGGTGCCTGTATTCTTATATTGAATATGCCCCTAATGCCACATAGTTTTAAAAGTATGCGTATGAGCCAGTGATATTTTATTTGTCTAGGATTCAACATGGCCATGCTTATATTTCCTCTTATAATGAGGCTGTCTCCCAGCATGACCGCTGCTACTTACTGCGGTTCTGTAACTTTTAATGTCCCTGTCGGCTGTGCCGATACTCACCCCTTGCCTGCTGTGGGATTTCTTTCCAGTACTACAGATGTGTGCTGGTTGTCACGGGCAGACTAGAGAATGGCGGTCTTTCACTGCAGCGTGTATTTCAATTAAGGCCTCAGGTGCTCTTTAGGCTCTTGTAAACCGGCGACTACAGTTTTACCGCTTGTGCTAACAGCTGATGTGTTCAGACATGGTCCACCAAGTATTCCTCACATCTGGTCACTTTTGGAGCTTTACTGACCAGCGCTTATCAGGTTTGTCTTCTCTCTGTGTAAGGAGCTCTTAGCAAAAAGCAGCCATCACGGACGCCTGCTAGCTCCGCCCTCCAAACCCCCACATATTTTTATTAAAAAGATACAATTCTGACACCCACCGAGAGGCAATCACAGTGCTATGAAGAGAAGATCTAAAAAACAAATGTAACACAGAACAATAGTGTCAGCTAAATAACTGGGGAATAACTTGTACAATACACTTATGGTGTCTACACTGCACATGCGTAAAACATCTTCTGGGTGCTAAAAAATGTATTTACGCATCAATGCTGATTGGACAAAACATAAAATAACCAAATTACTATCAAGTGGTGGGCGTAGCGTACAGACATTTTAGATTGCTGCGTTAGAAAAAAAAGTTAATGATTTAAGCAGAATAGAGAGAGGGCGTCACAATAGCGTAATATCGTCTGGAATGCAGGTACAGATAAAAGAAGATTTTATGCTTACCAGATGGTGTGGCACTGTATTGTAACCAGTGCAAAAGAGCAGGCTAGCACTTAACAGTGGCTAGTACACTGTAGGAGCCAGGCTCCAAAAGCACTTGTCCTAGTTGCAACTTGGTGTTTGTCTCCTGATGTCTGGACTTGTCTGGACTTCAGGTGTTGCAAAGGAGTAATCTTTTGTGTGTTGTTCAGATTCACTTTTTTATCTGATGAAACAACCCTTGCAGGTTGAGAAACGCGTCATAAAATATTAAAAATTATTTTTATTTGAAGTTGTCTGTGTTGTGGTTCATACATACCATCTGAACAACACACAAAAGATTACTCCTTTGCAACACCTGAAGTCCAGACAAGTCCAGACATCAGGAGACAAACACCAAGTTGCAACTAGGACAAGTGCTTTTGGAGCCTGGCTCCTACAGTGTACTAGCCACTGTTAAGTGCTAGCCTGCTCTTTTGCACTGGTTACAATACAGTGCCACACCATCTGGTAAGCATAAAATCTTCTTTTATCTGTACCTGCATTCCAGACGATATTACGCTATTGTGGCGCCCTCTCTCTATTCTTCTTCAACAGTTGTTCCACACTCTCTGGGATCAAGAGGAGCTGCCTGATTTATTATTCCATTCAAGAGGACATTTCCATTCCCTATTTACCACCAGCATATGGACAGTAAACAGGACTTATACGGTAGACTTGATCTACTATATTATTAGTATAATATTTGGTTTTAAATTGTACATTGTTTTCTTTTTAAATATCAGCGCTCTTTTATATCCCTCTATTGGGATATTTTTAATGATTTAAGCAACTTAGAGCAGCTGCAGAAGAATAGACCAAGTGCAGGAGAAATGATTTAAGAGTTAGCTCAGGTATGTAAGCAAAATAAAAGGTGCTGTATGCTCAACAAAGATAAAACGTCCAAGTTTATTACAAATATTAAAAGAACAAATGGAAAAAGTCATAAAAGGAGTGTGCAGGTGTAAGCTTCACTGGCTTACTAGTTTCAGCTTTACGCCGTATTCATAGCCATGAAGTCAACTCAACTAGGCATACATTTAAACCCTTAAGACTCATCTGATTGGATAAAAACACTCACACCTACGTCTCACATATGTCCTGGGTTTCTGCTCAGGTATATACACATTATTGTGGGGTGCAGACTGTCTCTTTAAAATTGCTGCTCTATCTGAATCATTATAGATAGAATTTGGGTTTAGTATCCCCTTTAAGGAGTTAATACCCTGTGCACCTCACTGTTAATGAAGGGGTTAATACAAGTTACACAACTCTCTGTGCTAGTGAAGGGTTAATACAAACTGCTGCTCTCTGTGCTAGTGAAGGGTTAATACCCACTGTGCAGCTCTCTGTGCTAGTGAAGGGTTAATACACACTGTGCAGCTCTCTGTGCTAGTGAAGGGTTAATACACACTGTGCTGCTCTCTGTGCTAGTGAAGGGTTAATACACACTGTGCTGCTCTCTGTGCTAGTGAAGGGTTAATACACACTGTGCAGCTCTCTGTGCTAGTGAAGGGGTTAATACATTGTGCTGCTCTCTGTGCTAGTGAAGGGTTAGTACACACTGTGCAGCTCTCTGTGCTAGTGAAGGGTTAATACACACTGTGCAGCTCTCTGTGCTAGTGAAGGGTTAATACACACTGTGCTGCTCTCTGTGCTAGTGAAGGGGTTAATACACACTGTGCTACTCTCTGTGCTAGTGAAGGGTTAATACACACTGCAGCTCTCTGTGCTAGTGAAGGGTTAATATACACTGTGCTTCTCTCTGTGCTAGTGAAGGGTTAATACACACTGTGCTGCTCTCTGTGCTAGTGAAGGGTTAATACACACTGTACTGCTCTCTGTGCTAGTGAAGGGTTAATACACACTGTGCTGCTCTCTGTGCTAGTGAAGGGTTAATACACACTGTGCTGCTCTCTGTGCTAGTGAAGGGTTAATACACACTGTGCTCCTCTCTGTGCTAGTGAAGGGTTAATACACACTGTGCTGCTCTCTGTGCTAGTGAAGGGTTAATGCACACTGTGCTGCTCTCTGTGCTAGTGAAGGGTTAATACACACTGTGCTGCTCTCTGTGCTAGTGAAGGGTTAATACACACTGTGCAGCTCTCTGTGCTAGTGAAGGGTTAATACACACTGTGCTGCTCTCTGTGCTAGTGAAGGGTTAATACACACTGTGCTGCTCTCTGTGCCAGTGAAGGGCTAATACACACTGTGCTGCTCTCTGTGCTAGTGAAGGGTTAATACACACTGTGCAGCTCTCTGTGCTAGTGAAGGGTTAATACACACTGTGCTGCTCTCTGTGCTAGTAAAGGGTTAATACACACTGTGCTGCTCTCTGTGCTAGTGAAGGGTTAATACGCACTGTGCAACTCTCTGTGCTAGTGAAGGGTTAATACACACTGTGCTGCTCTCTGTGCTAGTGAAGAGTTAATACTCACTGTGCTGCTCTCTGTGCCAGTGAAGGGTTAATACATACTGTGCTGCTCTCTGTGTCAGTGAAGGGTTAATACACACTGTTCTGCTCTCTGTGCTAGTGAAGGGTTAATACTCACTGTGCTGCTCTCTGTGCCAGTGAAGGGTTAATACATACTGTGCTGCTCTATGTGTCAGTGAAGGGTTAGTACCCACTGTGCTACTCTCGGTACTAGTGAAGGGTTAATGCACATTGTGCAGCTCTCTGTGCTAGTGAAGGGTTAATGCACACTGTGCTGCTCTCTGTGCTAGTGAAGGGTTAATACACACTGTGCAGCTCTCTGTGCCAGTGAAGGGTTAATACACACTGTGCAGCTCTCTGTGCTAGTGAAGGGTTAATACACACTGTGCTGCTCTCTGTGCTAGTGAAGGATTAATACACACTGTGCTGCTCTCTGTGCTAGTGAAGAGTTAATACACACTGTGCAGCTCTCTGTGCTAGTGAAGGGTTAAAACACACGGTGCTGCTCTCTGTGCTAGTGAATGGTTAATACACACTGTGCTGCTCTCTGTGCTAGTGAAGGTTTAATACTCACTGTGCTGCTCTCTGTGCCAGTGAAGGGTTAATACACACTGTGCTGCTCTCTGTGCCAGTGAAGGGTTAATACACACTGTGCTGCTCTCTGTGCTACTGAAGGGTTAGTACCCACTGTGCTACTCTTGGTACTAGTGAAGGGTTAATGCACACTGTGCTGCTCTCTGTGCTAGTGAATGGTTAATACACACTGTGCTGCTCTCTGTGCCAGTGAAGGGTTAATACACACTGTGCTGCTCTCTGTGTTAGTGAAGGGATAATACACACTGTGCAGCTCTCTGTGCTAGTGAAGGGTTAATACACACTGTGCTGCTCTCTGTGTTAGTGAAGGGGTAATACACACTGTGCAGCTCTCTGTGCTAGTGAAGGGGTAATACACACTGTGCTGCTCTCTGTGCTAGTGAAGGGTTAATACACACTGTACAGCTCTCTGTGCTAGTGAAGGGTTAATACACACTGTGCAGCTCTCTGTGATAGTGAAGGGTTAATACACACTGTGCAGCTCTCTGTGCTAGTGAAGGGTTGATACACACTGTGTTGCTTTCTGTGCTAGTGAAGGGTTAATACACACTGTGCTGCTCTCTGTGCTACTGAAGGGTTAGTACCCACTGTGCTACTCTTGGTACTAGTGAAGGGTTAATGCACACTGTGCTGCTCTCTGTGCTAGTGAATGGTTAATACACACTGTGCTGCTCTCTGTGCCAGTGAAGGGTTAATACACACTGTGCTGCTCTCTGTGTTAGTGAAGGGGTAATACACACTGTGCAGCTCTCTGTGCTAGTGAAGGGTTAATACACACTGTGCTGCTCTCTGTGTTAGTGAAGGGGTAATACACACTGTGCAGCTCTCTGTGCTAGTGAAGGGGTAATACACACTGTGCTGCTCTCTGTGCTAGTGAAGGGTTAATACACACTGTACAGCTCTCTGTGCTAGTGAAGGGTTAATACACACTGTGCAGCTCTCTGTGATAGTGAAGGGTTAATACACACTGTGCAGCTCTCTGTGCTAGTGAAGGGTTAATACACACTGTGCTGCTTTCTGTGCTAGTGAAGGGTTAATACACACTGTGCTGCTCTCTGTGCTAGTGAAGGGTTAATACACACTGTGCAGCTTTGTCTTAGTGAAGGGGTTAATACATCCTGAGCTACTCTCTATTCTAGTGAAGGGTTAATGCACACTGTTGCTCTCTGTGCTAGTAAAGGGGTTAATACAAAGTGCAACTCTTCTCAGTGCTAGTGAAAGTGCTAATATATATTGTGTAGCTTTATGTATATAGTGTAGCTGTAATGCACTAGTAGAGGATATGACAGTGACAATGTGCTCAGTGCTAGTGAAAGTGATAATATATATTGTGTAGCTTTATGTATATAGTGTAGCTGTAATTCACTAGTAGAGGATATGACAGTGACAATGTGCTCAGTGCCAGTGAAAGTGCTAATATATATTGTGTAGCTTTATGTATATAGTGTAGCTGTAATGCACTAGTATAGGATATGACAGTGACAATGTGCTCAGTGCTAGTGAAAGTGCTAATATATATTGTGTAGCTTTATGTATATAGTGTAGCTGTAATTCACTAGTAGAGGATATGACAGTGACAATGGGCTCAGTGCTAGTGAAAGTGCTAATATATATTGTGTAGCTTTATGTATATAGTGTAGCTTTATGTATATAGTGTAGCTGTAATGCACTAGTAGAGGATATGACAGTGACAATGTGCTCAGTGCTAGTGAAAGTGCCAATATATATTGTGTAGCTTTATGTATATAGTGTAGCTGTAATGCACTAGTAGAGGATATGACAGTGACAATGTGCTCAGTGCTAGCGAAAGTGCTAATATATATATATATATAGTGTAGCTTTATGTATATAGTGTAGCTGTAATGCACTAGTAGAGGATATGACACTGACAATGTGCTCAGTGCTAGCGAAAGTGCTAATATATATATATAGTGTAGCTTTATGTATATAGTGTAGCTGTAATGCACTAGTAGAGGATATGACAGTGACAATGTGCTCAGTGCTAGTGAAAGTGCTAATATATATTGTGTAGCTTTATGTATATAGTGTAGCTGTAATGCACTAGTAGAGAATATGACAGTGACAATGTGCTCAGTGCTAGTGAAAGTGCTAATATATATTGTGTAGCTTTATGTATATAGTGTAGCTGTAATGCACTAGTAGAGGATATGACAGTGACAATGTGCTCAGTGCTAGCGAAAGTGCTAATATATATTGTGTAGCTTTATGTATATAGTGTAGCTGTAATGTACTAGTAGAGGATATGACAGTGACAATGTGCTCAGTGCTAGTGAAAGTGCTAATATATATTGTGTAGCTTTATGTATATAGTGTAGCTGTAATGCACTAGTATAGGATATGACAGTGACAATGTGCTCAGTGCTAGTGAAAGTGCTAATATATATTGTGTAGCTTTATGTATATAGTGTAGCTTTATGTATATAGTGTAGCTGTAATGCACTAGTAGAGGATATGACAGTGACAATGTGCTCAGTGCTAGTGAAAGTGCTAATATATATTGTGTAGCTTTATGTATATAGTGTAGCTGTAATGCACTAGTAGAGGATATGACAGTGACAATGTGCTCAGTGCTAGTGAAAGTGCTAATATATATTGTGTAGCTTTATGTATATAGTGTAGAGGATATGACAGTGACAATGTGCTCAGTGCTAGTGAAAGTGCTAATATATATAGTGTAGCTTTATGTATATAGTGTAGCTGTAATGTACTAGTAGAGGATATGACAGTGACAATGTGCTCAGTGCTAGTGAAAGTGCTAATATATATTGTGTAGCTTTATGTATATAGTGTAGAGGATATGACAGTGACAATGTGCTCAGTGCTAGTGAAAGTGCTAATATATATTGTGTAGCTTTATGTATATAGTGTAGAGGCTATGACAGTGACAATGTGCTCAGTGCTAGTGAAAGTGCTAATATATATTGTGTAGCTTTATGTATATAGTGTAGAGGATATGACAGTGACAATGTGCTCAGTGCTAGTGAAAGTGCTAATATATATTGTGTAGCTTTATGTATATAGTGTAGAGGCTATGACAGTGACAATGTGCTCAGTGCTAGTGAAAGTGCTAATATATATAGTGTAGCTTTATGTATATAGTGTAGCTGTAATGTACTAGTAGAGGATATGACAGTGACAATGTGCTCAGTGCTAGTGAAAGTGCTAATATATATTGTGTAGCTTTATGTATATAGGGTAGCTGTAATGCACTAGTAGAGGATATGACAGTGACAATGTGCTCAGTGCTAGTGAAAGTGCTAATATATATTGTGTAGCTTTATGTATATAGTGTAGCTGTAATGCACTAGTAGAGGATATGACAGTGACAATGTGCTCAGTGCTAGTGAAAGTGCTAATATATATTGTGTAGCTTTATGTATATAATGTAGCTGTAATGCACTAGTAGAGGATATGACAGTCACAATGAGCTCAGTGCTAGTGAAAGTGCTAATATATATTGTGTAGCTTTATGTATATAGTGTAGCTGTAATGTACTAGTAGAGGATATGACAGTGACAATGTGCTCAGTGCTAGTGAAAGTGCTAATATATATTGTGTAGCTTTATGTATATAGTGTATCTGTAATGCACTAGTAGAGGATATGACAGTGACAATGTGCTCAGTGCTAGTGAAAGTGCTAATATATATTGTGTAGCTTTATGTATATAGTGTATCTGTAATGCACTAGTAGAGGATATGACAGTGACAATGTGCTCAGTGCTAGTGAAAGTGCTAATATATAGTGTGTAACTTTATGTATATAGTGTAGCTGTAATGCACTAGTAGAGGATATGACAGTGACAATAGGGTCAGTGCTAGTGAAAGTGCTAATATATATTGTGTAGCTTTATGCAGGGCCGCCACTAGAAATTTTGGGGCCCCTGACTAAACCATTGATCAGGCCCCCCCCCCCCCCCCTTGACATGTGCAATTTTTGACCAGGTGACTAAAATGTATATGCACTTTATTCTTAATTGTCTATTTAAACTTGGAAATGTTGTAAAGGTAGTAACATACACACACACACACACAGACACACTCATACACTGAAACACACAAACACACTCACACATAAGGATTCACATATAGACACTCTAGCAGACACGCAAAGAAACACACTCAGACACAGAAACCCAAACAGACACTCAGCACTTGTTTACATTGACCTGACAAGTAATGAGGTAAACTACAGTTTTGTAAAAAAAAGGAGATTTAGAAAACAAAATATGGAGTTCTGATTATCTTTTTGTAAAGGAAGATGACAACTAAATTATGACAACAGCATGCAGTGGCTGAAAGGAAGGGCCCTGGACTGCCTAAACAATAATTTAAAGGTTAAATGGTGGAGTGGTTACTTCCAGAAAGGTCTTGTTAGTCTCAAAGTCTGTAGAAAGGTGTGAATAATTAGTAGTAAGGTCAAAATGTCCTAAAAAGGAACAGACAATGGACACACACACACAAACTCAAACTTGCACATACACCCAAGGAAACACCGACAGAGACAGCCTCAGAAAACACACAAAGACATATACACACACACAGAGACACCCACAGAAAACACACACACACACAGAGAGAGAGACAACAACATGAAAAACACAGAAAGACATACATACACACACCCTCACTGAGACATCCACAGAAAACATACAAAGACATACACACACCCTCACAGAGACACCCACAGAAAACAGACAGACATACATACATAATACATACACACACACACAAACACCCTCACAGAAACACCCATAGAAAAAGCTCAAAGACATATGCACACACCCTCACAGACATCCACAGAAAATGCACAAAGAAATACACACGGTAACACCCACCCTCACAGAGAGACCCACAGATAAAAAATACATACACATAGAGACACAAACCAAAGCACAAAGACATAAACACATACACCCACAGAAACACTCACAGGAGGAAACATTTATGCACCTTGCATCCCCTAAATCAGTGTGTGACATGCATGATAAAAAAAAATGCAGAAATTAAGAGATCACTTTTTAAAGAATTATATTTGTAAATGTGCAAACAAAAATAATTCTGTGAATTCAAAATTGTACATTAATGAGCTGGCTAGATGAAGAAAAGTACCTTTAAAAGGTTGACATATGTTTGTTTGTTTTTTTCCCATTTTCCCCAACCAAGAGCACCACTTCAAATATAGTGTACAAATTTTCCCATCTGTCAGCTGTACTTATGGATTTTGAAAATGCTGTACTCTATATGGTCTTGGTGGGAGCATAAGCTGTGGTACTCATGCCATTAGATCTGGTTAAATGCAAGATTTAGGCTTGTTGGTATGCATTTCAAAACTAAGTCAGCTGTAGTGTAAACTGAACAGTTTTAAGTTAACCTGTCTCATTTCAAACACTGAGCAATCTTAGTCTGAGAGTATAAAATTTTATGCAGATGTAAAAATCTTAGATAAAATGCCTCCTTGCATCTGGAAAGTCCTTGCATAAAGGGGCAGTAAACTGGAATGTAATATATATATATATATATAAAATGCATATCTGCCAAAAGGGCATCTACCATTTGTGTATTGAGGAGGAAACATTTCTGCATGGTTTTAAATATAGAATTTCTACAGCATTGTCAAATAATCATAAATACACTGCTGCTAAAAAAAATGTGTTTTTATGGACCCCTAGCCCCACCATACAACTACTACCACACTGAAGTTACAATCCAAAATTGCACAAAGAAATAAAAAACATTTGCTAAGTAAGTCGTACCTCCTCTTCAAATGAAAGTGATCTGCCGTCTGACTCTGGCACACACTGTACAAAGTGCCAAGTCTGTCTCACACTGAGCATAGTGGTTTAGTGCACACTAAGAAATCCTCTCAAATGCTAATACTTTACTCCATGTAATAACATTTCCCATGCTCAATTAGCACTCTGCTATAGTACCCACTGGTGGCTGCCAAAATGTAAAAAAAATTTTTTTTTTTTTTTAGTTCTTGCCTCATGGGGCCCCCCTGGCTCATTGGGCCCCTGACAGGAGTCACCCCTGTCACCCCCTGATGGCGGCCCTGGCTTTATGTATATAGTGTAGCTGTAATGCACTAGTAGAGGATATGACAGTGACAATGTGCTCAGTGCTAGTGAAAGTGCTAATATATATAGTGTAGCTTTATGTATATAGTGTAGCTGTAATGCACTAGTAGAGGCTATGACAGTGACAATGTGCTCAGTGCTAGTGAAAGTGCTAATATATATAGTGTAGCTTTATGTATATAGTGTAGCTGTAATGCACTAGTAGAGGATATGACAGTGACAATGGGCTCAGTGCTAGTGAAAGTGCTAATATATATTGTGTAGCTTTATGTATATAGTGTAGCTGTAATGCACTAGTAGAGGATATGACAGTGACAATGTGCTCAGTGCTAGTGAAAGTGCTAATATATATTGTGTAGCTTTATGTATATAGTGTAGCTGTAATGTACTAGTAGAGGATATGACAGTGACACTGTGCTCAGTGCTAGTGAAAGTGCTAATATATATTGTGTAGCTTTATGTATATAGTGTAGCTGTAATGCACTAGTAGAGGATATGACAGTGACAATGTGCTCAGTGCTAGTGAAAGTGCTAATATATATTATGTAGCTTTATGTATATAGTGTAGCTGTAATGCACTAGTAGAGGATATGACAGTGACACTGTGCTCAGTGCTAGTGAAAGTGCTAATATATATTGTGTAGCTTTATGTATATAGTGTAGCTGTAATGCACTAGTAGAGGATATGACAGTGACAATGGGCTCAGTGCTAGTGAAAGTGCTAATATATATTGTGTAGCTTTATGTATATAGTGTAGCTGTAATGCACTAGTAGAGGATATGACAGTGACAATGTGCTCAGTGCTAGTGAAAGTGCTAATATATATTGTGTAGCTTTATGTATATAGTGTAGCTGTAATGTACTAGTAGAGGATATGACAGTGCCACTGTGCTCAGTGCTAGTGAAAGTGCTAATATATATTGTGTAGCTTTATGTATATAGTGTAGCTGTAATGTACTAGTAGAGGATATGACAGTGACACTGTGCTCAGTGCTAGTGAAAGTGCTAATATATATTGTGTAGCTTTATGTATATAGTGTAGCTGTAATGCACTAGTAGAGGATATGACAGTGACAATGTGCTTAGTGCTAGTGAAAGTGCTAATATATATTATGTAGCTTTATGTATATAGTGTAGCTGTAATGCACTAGTAGAGGATATGACAGTGACAATGTGCTCAGTGCTAGTAATAGTGCTAATATATATTGTGTAGCTTTATGTATATAGTGTAGCTGTAATGCACTAGTAGAGGATATGACAGTGACACTGTGCTCAGTGCTAGTGAAAGTGCTAATATATATTGTGTAGCTTTATGTATATAGTGTAGCTGTAATGCACTAGTAGAGGATATGACAGTGACAATGTGCTCAGTGCTAGTGAAAGTGCTAATATATATTATGTAGCTTTATGTATATAGTGTAGCTGTAATGCACTAGTAGAGGATATGACAGTGACACTGTGCTCAGTGCTAGTGAAAGTGCTAATATATATTGTGTAGCTTTATGTATATAGTGTAGCTGTAATGCACTAGTAGAGGATATGACAGTGACAATGTGCTCAGTGCTAGTGAAAGTGCTAATATATATTGTGTAGCTTTATGTATATAGTGTAGCTGTAATGCACGAGTAGAGGATATGACAGTGACAATGTGCTCAGTGCCAGTGAAAGTGCTAATATATAGTGTGTAGCTTTATGTATATAGTGTAGCTGTAATGCACTAGTAGAGGATATGACAGTGACAATGGGCTCAGTGCTAGTGAAAGTGCTAATATATATTGTGTAGCTTTATGTATATAGTGCAGCTGTAATGTACTAGTAGAGGATGTGACAGTGACAATGTGCTCAGTGCTAGTGAAAGTGCTAATATATATTGTGTAGCTTTATGTATATAGTGTAGCTGTAATGTACTAGTAGAGGATATGACAGTGACAATGTGCTCAGTGCTAGTGAAAGTGCTAATATATATTGTGTAGCTTTATGTATATAGTGTAGCTGTAATGCACTAGTAGAGGATATGACAGTGACAATGGGCTCAGTGCTAGTGAAAGTGCTAATATATATTGTGTAGCTTTATGTATATAGTGTAGCTGTAATGCACTAGTAGAGGATATGACAGTGACAATGTGCTCAGTGCTAGTGAAAGTGCTAATATATATTGTGTACCTTTATGTATATAGTGTAGCTGTAATGCACTAGTAGAGGATATGACAGTGACAATGGGCTCAGTGCTAGTGAAAGTGCTAATATATATTGTGTAGCTTTATATATATAGTGTAGCTGTAATGCACTAGCAGAGGATATGACAGTGACAATGGGCTCAGTGCTAGTGAAAGTGCTAATATATATTGTGTAGCTTTATGTATATAGTGTAGCTGTAATGCACTAGTAGAGGATATGACAGTGACAATGGGCTCAGTGCTAGTGAAAGTGCTAATATATATTGTGTAGCTTTATGTATATAGTGTAGCTGTAATGCACTAGTAGAGGATATGACAGTGACAATGGGCTCAGTGCTAGTGAAAGTGCTAATATATATTGTGTAGCTTTATGTATATAGTGCAGCTGTAATGCACTAGTAGAGGATATGACAGTGACAATGGGCTCAGTGCTAGTGACAGTGCTAATATATATTGTGTAACTTTATGTATATAGTGTAGCTGTAATGCACTAGTAGAGGATATGACAGTGACAATGGGCTCAGTGCTAGTGAAAGTGCTAATATATATTGTGTAGCTTTATGTATATAGTGTAGCTGTAATGCACTAGTAGAGGATATGACAGTGACAATGGGCTCAGTGCTAGTGAAAGTGCTAATATATATTGTGTAGCTTTATGTATATAGTGCAGCTGTAATGCACTAGTAGAGGATATGACAGTGACAATGGGCTCAGTGCTAGTGACAGTGCTAATATATATTGTGTAACTTTATGTATATAGTGTAGCTGTAATGCACTAGTAGAGGATATGACAGTGACAATGGGCTCAGTGCTAGTGAAAGTGCTAATATATATTGTGTAGCTTTATGTATATAGTGTAGCTTTATGTATATAGTGTAGCTGTAATGCACTAGTAGAGGATATGACAGTGACAATGGGCTCAGTGCTAGTGAAAGTGCTAATATATATTGTGTAGCTTTATGTATATAGTGTAGCTGTAATGCACTAGTAGAGGATATGACAGTGACAATGGGCTCAGTGCTAGTGAAAGTGCTAATATATATTGTGTAGCTTTATGTATATAGTGCAGCTGTAATGCACTAGTAGAGGATATGACAGTGACAATGTGCTCAGTGCTAGTGAAAGTGCTAATATATATTGTGTAGCTTTATGTATATAGTGTAGCTGTAATGCACTAGTAGAGGATATGACAGTGACAATGTGCTCAGTGCTAGTGAAAGTGCTAATATATATAGTGTAGCTTTATGTATATAGTGTAGCTGTAATGCACTAGTAGAGGATATGACAGTGACAATGGGCTCAGTGCTAGTGAAAGTGCTAATATATATTGTGTAGCTTTATGTATATAGTGTAGCTGTAATGCACTAGTAGAGGATATGACAGTGACAATGTGCTCAGTGCTAGTGAAAGTGCTAATATATATTGTGTAGCTTTATGTATATAGTGTGGCTGTAATGCACTAGTAGAGGATATGACAGTGACAATGTGCTCAGTGCTAGTGAAAGTGCTAATATATATTGTGTAGCTTTATGTATATAGTGTAGCTGTAATGCACTAGTAGAGGATATGACAGTGACAATGTGCTCAGTGCTAGTGAAAGTGCTAATATACCGGTATATTGTGTAGCTTTATGTATATAGTGTAGCTGTAATGCACTAGTAGAGGATATGACAGTGACAATGGGCTCAGTGCTAGTGAAAGTGCTAATATATATTGTGTAGCTTTATGTATATAGTGTAGCTGTAATGCACTAGTAGAGGATATGACAGTGACAATGTGCTCAGTGCTAGTGAAAGTGCTAATATATATTGTGTAGCTTTATGTATGTAGTGTAGCTGTAATGCACTAGTAGAGGATATGACAGTGACAATGTGCTCAGTGCTAGTGAAAGTGCTAATATATATTGTGTAGCTTTATGTATATAGTGCAGCTGTAATGCACTAGCAGAGGATATGACAGTGACAATGTGCTCAGTGCTAGGGAAAGTGCTAATATATATAGTGTAGCTTTATGTATATAGTGTCTGTAATGCACTAGTAGAGGATATGACAGTGACAATGTGCTCAGTGCTAGTGAAAGTGCTAATATATATTGTGTAGCTTTATGTATATAGTGTAGCTGTAATGCACTAGCAGAGGATATGACAGTGACAATGGACTCAGTGCTAGTGAAAGTGCTAATATATATTGTGTAGCTTTATGTATATAGTGTAGCTGTAATGCACTAGTAGAGGATATGACAGTGACAATGTGCTCAGTGCTAGTGAAAGTGCTAATATATATTGTGTAGCTTTATGTATATAGTGTAGCTGTAATGCACTAGCAGAGGATATGACAGTGACAATGTGCTCAGTGCTAGTGAAAGTGCTAATATATATTGTGTAGCTTTATGTATATAGTGCAGCTGTAATGCACTAGTAGAGAATATGACAGTGACAATGTGCTCAGTGCTAGTAATAGTGCTAATATATATTGTGTAGCTTTATGTATATAGTGTAGCTGTAATGCACTAGTAGAGGATATGACAGTGACAATGGGCTCAGTGCTAGTGAAAGTGCTAATATATATTGTGTAGCTTTATGTATATAGTGTAGCTGTAATGCACTAGTAGAGGATATGACAGTGACAATGGGCTCAGTGCTAGTGAAAGTGCTAATATATATTGTGTAGCTTTATGTATATAGTGCAGCTGTAATGCACTAGTAGAGGATATGACAGTGACTTTGGCCTCTAGTTATCAACGTGTCTACTTACTGCATTCGCCGGCCCAATACGCTCGCCTAAGCTCGCCTAACATCGCCGCCGCGGACCTGAATACGTTCGCCAAAGTTATCAAGAAAGCTGTCAAAAAGCTGTGCACCAAGTACGGTGCAATGAGCAGCGGACTGTTGTTAACTGACAGTCATCGATCTCGCTGCTCATCGGCTTCTTTGCAGCTTTCTTGCTAGCCTGTCACTAAGCACCCACACTATACTATACAGTTTTACCCCCTAAACCGCCGCTCCCGGAGCCCCCCGCACCTAAATAAACGTATTAACCCCTAAACCGCCACTCCTGGACCCCTCCGCAGCTATAATAAACTTAGAGTAGGGGTGTGTAGGTGGTGGGTTGTAATGTTGGGGGGGTATTGTATTTATTTTTTTTACAGGTAAAAGAGCTGATTACTTTGGGGCAATGCCCCGCAAAAAGCCCTTTTAAGGGCTATATGTAATTTAGTGTAGGGTAGGGAATTTTATTATTTTGGGGGGCTTTTTTATTTTATTGGGGGCTTAGATTAGGTGTAATTTGTTTAAACTTCTTTTAATTTTTTTTTATTTTCTGTAATTTAGAGGGTTTTTTTTTTGTACTTTAGTTATTTTTAGTTAATTTTATTTAATGTTAGGTAATTGTAGTTAATTAATTTAATTTATTTAATGATAGTGTAGTGTTAGGTGTAATTGTAACTTAGGTTAGGATTCATTTTACAGGTAATTTTGTATTTATTTTAGCTAGGTAGCTATTAAATAGTTAATAACTATTTAATAGCTATTGTACCTAGTTAAAATAAATACAAAGTTGCCTGTAAAATAAAAATAAACCCTAAAATAGCTATAATGTAATTATTAATTATATTGTAGCTATCTTAGGGTTTATTTTATAGGTATATTTATTTAGAATACTTTAAATAATTTTTATGTTAGGGGGGTGTTAGGGTTAGACTTAGGTTTTGAGGTTAATTCATTTAATATATTGGCGGCAGTGTAGGGGGCGGTAGATTAGGGGTTAATCGTTGTACTGTAGTTGGCGGCGGTGTGGGGGGGCAGGATAAGGTTAATAAATGTAATGTAGGTGGCAGAGGGCTCCGGGTGCGGCGGTTTAGGGGTTAAACAATTAATTTATTTGCGGCGGGGACCGGGATCGGTAGAATAGGGGTTAATAACTTTATGTAGGTGGCGGCGGTAAAGGGGGCGGCAGATTAGGGGTGGATAGGTATAATGTAGGTGGCGGCGGGGTCTGGGAGCAGCGGTTTAGGGGTTCATATATTTATTATAGTTGTAGCGGGGTCCGGGAGCAGCGGTTTAGGGGTTAATAAGTATAAAGTAGATGGCGGCGGTGTAGGGGGGCAGATTATGGGTGTTTAGACTCGGGGTACATGTTAGTGTGTTAGGTGCAGATACTTCCCATAGAAATCAATGGGATATCGGGCAGCAGCGAACATGAGCTCTCACTGCTGTCAGACTCCCATTGATTCCTATGGGATCCGCCACTCGCTGGGCCGGAATAGTGGCGTGCGTATCTGGTTGTTCTTTGATAACTTCCAAAAGTAGTCAGATTGTGCCGAACTTGCGTTCGGAACATCTGTAGTGACGTAACCATCGATCTGTGTCGGACTGAGTCCGGCAGATCGTAGGTTACGTCACTAGATTCTACTTTTGCCGGTCTGTAGGGCTTGATAACTATGGCGAATCAGCCTCGCCACAAATACATTGCGGAATTCCAGCGTATTTGCGGTTGACGGCTTGATAACTAGAGGCCAATGTGCTCAGTTACTAAGTCAGACATCTCAACCTGCAAAAACTCATTTCAGGTAGGTGGCTTCCCTGGCTACTGCGCTGCGGGCCGCCCACCCCTCTCCCCGGTTATAAACTGGACACCTGGAAACCCTAAATAAGATTAGTGATGTCGCGAACTGTTCGCCGGAGAACAGTTCCCGGTGAACATAGCTTGTTCGCGTTCGCCGCTGCGGGCGAACATATGCGATGTTCGATCCGTCCCCTATGTGTCATCATTGAGGAAACTTTGACCCTGTATCTAACAGCCTTCTGACACATTTGAGCCAATCAGCAGCAGACACTCCCTCACAGACCCTCCCAGCTCCTTGGCAGCAGCCATTTTAGATTCATTACGATCTTGCTTTCTTACGCCTAGATTTAGAGTTTGGCGTTAGCCGTCAATACCAGCGTTAGAGGCTCCTAACGCTGGTTTTGGGCTACTGCTGGTATTTAGAGTCAGTCAGGAAAGGGTCTAACGCTCACTTTGCAGCCGCGACTTTTCCATACCGCAGATCCCCCTACGCCATTTGCGTATCCTATCTTTTCAATGGGATCTTCCTAACGCTGGTATTTAGAGTCTTGGCTGAAGTGAGCGTTAGAAATCTAACGACAAAACTCCAGCCGCAGCAAAAAGCCAGGAGTTAAGAGCTTTCTGGGCTAACGCCGGTTCATAAAGCTCTTAACTACTGTGCTCTAAAGTACACTAACACCCATAAACTACCTATGTACCCCTAAACCGAGGTCCCCCCACATCGCCGCCACTCTAATAATTTTTTTTAACCTCTAATCTGCCGACCGCACACCGCTGCAACCTACGTTATCCCTATGTACCCCTAATCTGCTGCCCCTAACACCGCCGACCCCTATATTATAGTTATTAACCCCTAATCTGCTGCCCCCAACGTCGCCACCACCTACCTACAATTATTAACCCCTAATCTGCCGACCGGACCTCACCGCTACTATAATAAAGTTATTAACCCCTAATCCGCCTCACTCCCGCCTCAATAACCCTATAATAAATAGTATTAACCCCTAATATGCCCTCCCTAACATCACCGACACCTAACTTCAGGTATTAACCCCTAATCTGCCGACCGGACCTCGCCGCTACTCTAATAAATGTATTAACCCCTAAAGCTAAGTCTAACCCTAACACTAAAACCCCCCTAAGTTAAATATAATTTTTATCTAACGAAATAAATTAACTCTTATTAAATAAATTAATCCTATTTAAAGCTAAATACTTACCTGTAAAATAAACCCTAATATAGCTACAATATAAATTATAATTATTTTGTAGCTATTTTAGGATTAATATTTATTTTACAGGTAACTTTGTATTTATTTTAACCAGGTACAATAGCTATTAAATAGTTAATAACTATTTAATAGCTACCTAGTTAAAATAATTACAAAATTACCTGTAAAATAAATCCTAACCTAAGTTACATTTAAACCTAACACTACACTATCAATAAATTAATTAAATAAACTACCTACAATTATCTACAATTAAATCTAACACTACACTATCAATAAATTAATTACATAAAATACCTACAAATAAATACAATTAAATAAACTAACTAAAGTACAAAAAATAAAAAAGAACTGTTACAAAAAATAAAAAAATAATTTACAAACATTAGAAAAAGATTACAACAATTTTAAGCTAATTACACCTACTCTAAGCCCCCTAATAAAATAACAAAGCCCCCCAAAATAAAAAAATGCCCTACCCTATTGTAAAATAAAAATTGAAAAGCTCTTTTGCCTTACCAGCCCTTAAAAGGGCCTTTTGCGTGGCATGCCCCAAAGAATTCTGCTCTTTTGTCTGAAAAAAAAACATACAATACCCCCCCAACATTACAACCCACCACCCACATACCCCTAATCTATCCAAACCCCCCTTAAATAAAACTAACACTAAGCCCCTGAAGATCTTCCTACCTTATCTTCACCACGCCGGGTATCACCGATCGGTCCAGAAGAGCCTCCGAAGTCTTCATCCTATCCGGCAAGAAGAAGTCCAGAAGAGGCTCCAAAGTCTTCATCCTATCCGGGCAGAAGAGGAGATCCGGACCGGCAACCATCTTCATCCAAGCGGCATCTTCTATCTTCATCCATCCGACGACGAGCAGCTCCATCTTCAAGACCTCCGGCGCGGATCCATCCTCTTCTTCCGACGTCCTAACACAGAATGAAGGTTCCTTTAAGGGACGTCATCCAAGATGGCGTCCCTCGAATTCCGATTGGCTGATAGGATTCTATCAGCCAATCGGAATTAAGGTAGGAAAATTCTGATTGGCTGATTTAATCAGCCAATCAGATTGAGCTCGCATTCTATTGGCTGATCGGAACAGCCAATAGAATGCAAGCTCAATCTGATTGGCTGATTGGATCAGCCAATCGGATTGAACTTGAATCTGATTGGCTGATTCCATCAGCCAATCAGATTTTTCCTACCTTTGGACCCTCTTTTGGACTTCTTCTTGCCGGATAAGATGAAGACTTCGGAGGCTCTTCTGGACCGATCGGTGATACCCGGCGTGGTGAAGATAAGGTAGGACGATCTTCAGGGGCTTAGTGTTAGGTTTATTTAAGGGGGGTTTGTGTTAGATTAGGGGTATGTGGGTGGTGGGTTTTAATGTTGGGGGGGTATTGTATGTTTTTTTTTACAGGCAAAAGAGCAGAATTCTTTGGGGCATGCCCCGCAAAAAGCCCTTTTAAGGGCTGGTAAGGTTAAAGAGCTTTTCAATTTTAATTTTAGAATAGGGTAGGGCATTTTTTTATTTTGGGGGGCTTTATTATTTTATTAGGGGGCTTAGAGTAGGTGTAATTAGCTTAAAATTGTTGTAATATTTTTATTATGTTTGTAATTTATTTTTTTATTTTTTGTAACTTAGCTTTTTTTATTTTTTGTACTTTAGTTAGTTTATTTAATTGTATTTATTTGTAGGTATTTTATGTAATTAATTTATTGATAGTGTAGTGTTAGGTTTAATTGTAGATAATTGTAGGTATTTTATTTAATTAATTTATTGATAGTGTAGTGTTAGGTTTAATTGTAACTTAGGTTAGGATTTATTTTACAGGTAATTTTGTACTTATTTTAACTAGGTAGCTATTAAATAGTTATTAACTATTTAATAGCTATTGTACCTGGTTAAAATAAATACAAAGTTGCCTGTAAAATAAATATTAATCCTAAAATAGCTACAATATAATTATTATTTATATTGTTGCTATATTAGGGTTTATTTTACAGGTAAGTATTTAGCTTTAAATAGGAATAATTTATTTAATAAGAAATAATTTATTTTGTTAGATAAAAATTATATTTAACTTAGGGGGTGTTAGGGTTAGGGTTAGCTTTAGGGGTTAATACATTTATTAGAGTAGCGGTGAGGTCCGGTAGGCAGATTAGGGGTTAATAATTGTAGGTAGGTGGCGGCGATGTCGGGGGCGGCAGATTAGGGGTTAATAAATATAATATAGGGGTCGGCGGTGTTAGGGGCAGCAGATTGGGGTACATAGGGATAACTTAGGTTGCGGCGTTGTACGGAGCGTCAGATTAGGGGTTAATAGTATAATGCAGGGGTCAGCGATAGCGGGGGCGGCAGATTAGGGGTTAATAAGTGTAAGGTTAGGGGTGTTTAGACTCGGGGTACATGTTAGGGTGTTAGGTGCAGACTTAGGAAGTGTTTCCCCATAGGAAACAATGGGGCTGCGTTAGGAACTGAACGCTGCTTTTTTGCAGGTGTTAGACTTTTTTCAGCTCAAACAGCCCCATTGTTTCCTATGGGGGAATAGTGCATGAGCACGTTTTTGAAGCTGGCCGCATCCGTAAGCACCGCTGGTATTGAGAGTTGCAGTGGTGGTAAATATGCCTGTACGCTCCCTTTTTGGAGCCTAACGCAGCCCTTCTGTGAACTCTCAATACCAGCGGTATTTAAAAGGTGCGGGGGGAAAAAAGCTAGCGTTGGCTACGCGGGTCGTTACCGACAAAACTCTAAATCTAGCCGTACGTGAGAGGAGCTTTAGTGTTGCTGCTGCTGACATTATAGGGAAGTATATAGCTAGGCTAGTGTATTTAGTGTCCACTACAGTCCTGAAGGACTCATCTAATCTCTGCTGTAAGGACAGCACCCCAAAAAGCCCTTTTTAGGGCTATAACTTCAGTTTTTTTTTTAATTTTATTTGCATTTGCCTGGCTTTCAGCCTGTGTGTGAGGCTCACAGCATATACTGTGATTAGTGCCACCACTGATATCTGCTTAACATTAGTGTAAATTTAACCAACAAAACTTTTAAATCATTTTGCTAGTGTAATCTAATTTCATTTTCTATCAGGCCTGTGTGTCAGGCTTACACAGCATATACTGTGGTTAATTGCTGTGCCAGCCACCACTCATATCTGCTTAACATTATTGTAAATTTAAAAAAAAAACTTTTAAATCATTTTGCTAGTGTAATCTAATTTAATTTTCCATCAGGCCTGTGTGTCAGGCCCACATCATATAGTGTGATTAATAGCTCTTTTTTCCACCACTTATATCTGGTGTAACATTAGTGTAAATTTTTTTAA
This sequence comes from Bombina bombina, assembly GCF_027579735.1. Taxonomy (NCBI): domain Eukaryota; kingdom Metazoa; phylum Chordata; class Amphibia; order Anura; family Bombinatoridae; genus Bombina; species Bombina bombina. The sequence goes on from NC_069503.1 coordinate 37,664,427, forward strand.
TTTTTTTTTTTTTTACATCAGTCCTCTACTAGTGTTATTTAATTTTAGTTGCCAGGCCAGCCTGGCAGCCATTAGTGCCAGCCTGTGTGTCAGGCTGCCAGCATATACTGTGCCTACTTCCATCCTCAGTGCCAGTCCACCACTCCTATCTGGTGTAACATTAGTTTAAATTTTGTAAAAAAAAACTTTTACATCAGTCTTCTAGTGTTATTTAATTTTAGTTTCCAGGCCAGCCTGCCACTAGTGCCAGCCTGTGTGTCAGGCTGCCAGCACATACTGTGCCTACTTCTATCCTGAGTGCCATCACTCCTATCTGTTGTAACATTAGTGTAACTTTTTAAAAAAAAAACATTTTTACATCAGTCTGCTATTGTTATTTAATTGCAGTTGCCTGTCTGCCAGCGTGTGTGCCAGGCCAACTTGCCAACTAGTGCCACCAATCATATTTGTTATAACAGTATTGTAAATATTTAAAATAAAAACTTTTTTGACTGAGAAACATCAGTCATCTAGTGTACTCTAATTGCAGTTGCCTGCCTGCCAGCGTGTGTGCCAGGCCAACTTGCCAACTAGTGCCACCAATCATATTTGTTATAACAGTATTGTAAATATTTAAAATAAAAACTTTTTTGACTGAGAAACATCAGTCATCTAGTGTAATCTAATTGCAGTTGCCTTCAATGTATCTATCTATCAAATCTATCTATCTCGTGGTTGTGCAAATGGACTGTTTGTGGTTGTTTGTGGTGCGTTACACGGGGAGTTTGGTCTGTCACTGTGAAGCGGGCGTAACCCTTACACTACCTGATCAATACAACATCATACCTGATGTTTTAAAGCACGTTATTCCAAACAATTTAGGAATGTTAGGTGATTTAGGCCCTTAATGGGTTAAAACCAGACTCTGCATCAACTATGTAATTTTCCGTGGGAGTTTTGCCATGGATCCCCCTCCGGCATGCCACAGTCCAGGTGTTAGTCCCCTTGAAACAACTTTTCCATCACTATTGTGGCCAGAAAGAGTCCTTGTGGGTTTTAAAGTTCGCCTGCCTATTGAAGTCAATGGCGGCTCACCCAGTTCGCCGGTTCGCGAACATTTGCGGAAGTTCGAGTCCGCAGTTCGCGAACCTAAATTTTTAGGTTCGCGACATCACTAAATAAGATAGAGACCTATCATTAATGTAGCTTCCCACTAAATTGACATAAAAAAGTAGCTTTCTTGCACAACAAACCTATTTTCCAGTGATCGTATGCTTGTTGAATGCACAAATATTTTAGAACACAAAGTTTAAATATGCTAAAGAGAGAGATCTCTTTATAAAACCAAAAAAACTGCCAGGGAAGAACTCAAAATACATATGAAATTTAAAGGACATTTTGCTAAATCAGCCCAATTTCTATCTAGGCAGGAGAAGACTAGGAAGAAAAGAAATACAATAGAAACTATATCAGATGGGCAGAATAGATTTACGGATCTATCAAATATTAAGAGGGTCTTTTTTGACCAAAAGATATCAATATAGAAAATAAAATAAATTCTGAAATAAAATTAAGCTTACTAAGATACCGGATGTTTTTTTAGACAGCCTAAATGCCACCATTTTATAACAAAGAAGTTGTGCAGGAAATTGACTGTGCTAAATTAAACGAGGCTCCAGGTCCTGATCAACTCCCCTCTGAATCTGACAAAATCAAGAAAATCCAAATTGTAGACACTAAGAGGCCTACTTATCAAAGCCGTCAACTGTGCTGCATTCGATGGCACAAATACACTCGCCTGACATTGTCTAACATCACGGCCTCAGACCTGAATACGCTCCATATTTATATAAAAAGCGCACCAAGTATGGGGTGATGAGCAGCGGACTTTTGTTAACTAACAGTCATCGATCTCGCTGCTTTTCGGCTTTTTCCCAGCTTTATTTATACCCTGTCACTAAACACTGCCACTATACTAAACTGTTTAACCCCTATCCCGCCGCTCCCTGACTCCGTTGCAACTAAATAAAGTTATTAACCCCTATCCCGCCGCTCCCGGAGTCCACCGCAACTCTAATAACTTTATTAACCCCCATTAAGCTGCTCCCGGAGCCCACCACAACTCTAATAAACTTATTAACCCCTATTCCGCTGCTCCCCGACACCGCCGCAACTAACTAAATGTATTAATCCCTATCCCTCCACTCCCGGAACCCACCGCAACTAAATAAATGTATTAACCCCTAAACCCTTGGCCTCCCACATCACTACCACTTACTAAACCTATTAACCCCTAAACCGCCAGCCCCCCACATCGTTATGAACTAAATTAACCTGTTAACCCTTAAACTCCCCGCTAACTTTATATTAAATATTAACTCATCCCTATCTTATAATAAATTAAAACTTACCTTTAGATTTAAATTAAACTATATTAAACTATTAATTACCTACCCTAACTATTATACTAAAATGACATTAAACTATATTAAACTAATAATTATTCTACCCTAACTGTTATACTAAAATTACATTAAACTATATTAAACTAATAATTAATTTACCCTAACTGTTATACTAAAATTACATTAAACTATATTAAACTTATAATTAATCTACCCTAACTGTTATACTAAAATTACATTAAACTATATTAACCTTATAATTAATCTACCCTAACTGTTATACTAAAATTACATTAAACTATATTAAACTAATAATTAATCTACCCTAGCTGTTATACTAAAATTACATTCAACTACAAATTAAATTAAATATATTATATAAATAAAAACCTAACCCTACTCAAATAATTTAAATCTACTATTAAAAATTACAAAGTTACAAAAAACTGACAGCTAAGTTACACAAAATAACAAACACTAAGTTACAAAAAAAATAAACACTAAGTTACACAAAATAAAAAAAAAATGATCAAATATTGAAACTAATTCCACCTAATCTAAGAGCCCTATCAAAATAAAAAAAAAACAAAATAAACCCCCCTAGCCTACAATAAACTAGCAATGGCCCTTAAAAGGGCCTTTTGCGAGGCATTGCCCCAAAGAAATCAGCTCTTTTACCTGTAAAAAAAATACAAATACCCCCCCAACAGTAAAACCCACCACCCACACAACCAACCCCCCAAATAAAAACCTAATCTAAAAAACCTAAGCTCCCCATTGCCCTGAAAATGGCATTTGTATGGGCATTGCCCTTAAAAGGGCATTTAGCTCTTTTTCCTTGCCCAAACCCTAATCTAAAATTAAAACCCACCCAATAAACCCTTAAAAAAACCTAACACTAACCCCCAAAGATCCACTTACAGTTTCTGAAGACCCAACATCCATCCTCAACGAAGTGGCAGAAGTCCTCATCAAAACCGGCAGAAGTCTTCATCCAAACGGGCCAAAGTCATCATCCAAGGGAGCAGAACTCTTCATCCAGACGGCATCTTCTATCTTCATCCATCCGGCACGGAGCGGCTCCATCTTCAAGACATCCGGCACGGGGCAACCTCTTCTTTTGATGTCTTCTTCCGAATGAAGTTTCCCTTTGAATTACGTCATCCAAGATGGTGTCCCTTAGATTTCGATTGGCTGATAGATTTCTTTTTTGTGTAAATACAGTATGTGTGTGTGCAAATATAAGTGTGTGTGTGTAAATATATGTGTGTGTGTGTGTGTGTGTAAATACAGTATGTGTGTGTGTAAAAATATATATATGTGTGTGTGTGTGTGTGTGTGTGTAAATATATATGTGTGTGTGTAAATACAGTATGTGTGTGTGTAAATATATGTGTGTGTGTGTGTGTGTGTGTAAATACAGTATGTGTGTGTAAATATATATGTGTGTGTGTGTGTGTGTGTGTAAATATGTGTGTGTGTGTGTGTAAATACAGTATGTGTGTGTGTGTGAATATATGTATGTGTGAGTAAATATATGTGTGCGTGTTAATATATTTGTGTGTGTAAAAATGTGTGGTGTAAATTATATGTGTGTGTGTGTAAATATATTTGTGTGTGTAAATATACATGTGTGAGTGTAAATATATGTGTGTGTGAACATTCCAAACAATTTAGGAATGTTAGGTGATTTAGGCCCTTTATGGGTTAAAACCAGACTCTGCATCAACTATGTAATTTTCCGTGGGAGTTTTGCCATGGATCCCCCTCCGGCATGCCACAGTCCAGGTGTTAGTCCCCTTGAAACAACTTTTCCATCACTATTGTGGCCAGAAAGAGTCCTTGTGGGTTTTAAAGTTCGCCTGCCTATTGAAGTCAATGGCGGTTCACCCGGTTTCGCCGGTTCGCGAACATTTTTTCGGAAGTTCGAGTCCGCAGTTCGCGAACCTAAATTTTTAGGTTCGCGACATCACTAAATAAGATAGAGACCTATCATTAATGTAGCTTCCCACTAAATTGACATAAAAAAGTAGCTTTCTTGCACAAGAAACCTATTTTCCAGTGATCGTATGCTTGTTGAATGCACAAATATTTTAGAACACAAAGTTTAAATATGCTAAAGAGAGAGATCTCTTTATAAAACCAAAAAAACTGCCAGGGAAGAACTCAAAATACATATGAAATTTAAAGGACATTTTGCTAAATCAGCCCAATTTCTATCTAGGCAGGAGAAGACTAGGAAGAAAAGAAATACAATAGAAACTATATCAGATGGGCAGAATAGATTTACGGATCTATCAAATATTAAGAGGGTCTTTTTTGACCAAAAGATATCAATATAGAAAATAAAATAAATTCTGAAATAAAATTAAGCTTACTAAGATACCGGATGTTTTTTTAGACAGCCTAAATGCCACCATTTTATAACAAAGAAGTTGTGCAGGAAATTGACTGTGCTAAATTAAACGAGGCTCCAGGTCCTGATCAACTCCCCTCTGAATCTGACAAAATCAAGAAAATCCAAATTGTAGACACTAAGAGGCCTACTTATCAAAGCCGTCAACTGTGCTGCATTCGATGGCACAAATACACTCGCCTAACATTGTCTAACATCACGGCCTCAGACCTGAATACGCTCCATATTTATATAAAAAGCTGTCAAAAAGCAGCGCACCAAGTATGGGGTGATGAGCAGCGGACTTTTGTTAACTAACAGTCATCGATCTCGCTGCTTTTCAGCTTTTTCCCAGCTTTATTTATACCCTGTCACTAAACACTGCCACTATACTAAACTGTTTAACCCCTATCCCGCCGCTCCCTGACTCCGTTGCAACTAAATAAAGTTATTAACCCCTATCCCGCCGCTCCCGGAGTCCACCGCAACTCTAATAACTTTATTAACCCCCATTAAGCTGCTCCCGGAGCCCACCACAACTCTAATAAACTTATTAACCCCTATTCCGCTGCTCCCCGACACCGCCGCAACTAACTAAATGTATTAATCCCTATCCCTCCGCTCCCGGAACCCACCGCAACTAAATAAATGTATTAACCCCTAAACCCTTGGCCTCCCACATCACTACCACTTACTAAACCTATTAACCCCTAAACCGCCAGCCCCACATCGTTATGAACTAAATTAACCTGTTAAATACCCCCCCAACAGTAAAACCCACCACCCACACAACCAACCCCCCAAATAAAAACCTAATCTAAAAAACCTAAGCTCCCCATTGCCCTGAAAATGGCATTTGTATTGGCATTGCCCTTAAAAGGGCATTTAGCTCTTTTTCCTTGCCCAAACCCTAATCTAAAATTAAAACCCACCCAATAAACCCTTAAAAAAACCTAACACTAACCCCCAAAGATCCACTTACAGTTTCTGAAGACCCAACATCCATCCTCAACGAAGTGGCAGAAGTCCTCATCAAAACCGGCAGAAGTCTTCATCCAAACGGGCCAAAGTCATCATCCAAGGGAGCAGAACTCTTCATCCAGACGGCATCTTCTATCTTCATAAATGTATTAACCCCTAAACCCTTGGCCTCCCACATCACTACCACTTACTAAACCTATTAACCCCTAAACCGCCAGCCCCCCACATCGTTATGAACTAAATTAACCTGTTAACCCTTAAACTCCCCGCTAACTTTATATTAAATATTAACTCATCCCTATCTTATAATAAATTAAAACTTACCTTTAGATTTAAATTAAACTATATTAAACTATTAATTACCTACCCTAACTATTATACTAAAATTACATTAAACTATATTAAACTAATAATTAATCTACCCTAACTGTTATACTAAAATTACATTCAACTACAAATTAAATTAAATATATTATATAAATAAAAACCTAACCCTACTCAAATAATTTAACCCCTTAATGACCGGACCATTTTTCAGTTTTCTTACCCTTAATGACAATGGCTATTTTTACATTTCTGCAGTGTTTGTGTTTAGCTGTAATTTTCCTCTTACTTGTTTACTGTACCCACACATATTATATACCGTTTTTCTCGCCATTAAATGGACTTTCTAAAGATACCATTTTTTTCATTACATCTTATAATTTAATATAAAAAATATATAAAATATGAGGAAAAAATGGAAAAAAACACACTTTTTCTAACTTTGACCTCCAAAATCTGTTACACATCTACAACCACCAAAAAACACTGATGCTAAATAGTTTCTAAATTTTGTCCTGAGTTTAGAAATACCCAATGTTTACATGTTCTTTGCTTTTTTTGCAAGTTATAGGGCAATAAATACAAGTAGAACTTTGCTATTTCCAAACCACTTTTTTTCAAAATTAGCGCTAGTTACATTGGAACACTGATATCTGTCCGGAATCCCTAAATATCCCTTGACATGTATATATATTTTTTTAGAAGACAACCCAAAGTATTGATTTATGCCCATTTTGGTATATTTCATGCCACCATTTCACTGCCAAATGCGAGCAAATAAAAAAAATTGTTCACTTTTTCACAAATTTTGTCACAAACTTTAGGTTTCTCACTGAAATTATTTACAAACAGTTTGTGCAATTATGGCACAAATGGTTGTAAATGCTTCTCTGGGATCCCCTTTGTTCAGAAATAGCAGACATATATGGCTTTGGCGTTGCTTTTTGGTAATTAGAAGGCCGCTAAATGCAGCTGCGCACCACACGTGTATTATGCCCAGCAGTGAAGGGGTTAATTAGGGATCTTGTAGGGACCTTGAAGGGTTAATTTTAGCTTTAGTGTAGTGTAGTAGACAACCCAAAGTATTGATCTAGGCCCATTTTGGTATATTTCATGCCACCATTTCACCGCCAAATGCGAGCAAATAAAAAAAAAAGTGACATTTTTCACAATTTTAGGTTTCTCACTTAAATTATTTACAAACAGCTTGTGCAATTATGGCACAAATGGTTGTAAATGCTTCTCTGGGATCTCCTTTGTTCATAAATAGCAGACATATATGGCTTTGGCGTTGCTTTTTGGCAATTAGGAGGCCGCTAAATGCTGCTGCGCACCACACTTGTATTAAGCCCAGCAGTGAAGGGGTTAATTAGGTAGCTTGTAGAGAGCTTGCAGGGTTAATTTTAGCTTTAGTGTAGAGATTAGCCTCCCACCTGACACATCCCACCCCCTGATCCCTCCCAGACAGCTCTCTTCCCTCCCCCACCCCACAATTGTCCCCGCCATCTTAAGTACTGGCAGAAAGTCTGCCAGTACTAAAATAAAAGGTGTTTTTTTTTTGTTTTTTTTTTGTTTTTTTTAATTATTCAGCTGTGATGGACCCCTGCCTTAACCCCCAACCTCCCTGATCCCCCCCAAACACCTCTCTAACCCTCCCCACCTACCTAATTGCCACCATCTTGGGTACTGGCAGCTGTCTGCCAGTACCCAGTTTTCCCCAAAAAGTGTTTTTGTTTTATTTTTACATGTTTTATTTTTATTTTTTCTGTAGTGTAGCTGCCCCAACCCCCCCCCCCCCAGATCCAGATCCTGATCCTGATCATTTATTTAAAAAATTCTGCCCCCTCCCTCTTACCAAAATTCATTGGTGGCAGTGCCAGTGATTGCTGCGCGCGCACACACACACGCACGCGCGCGCGTGCACGCAGCCCCCGCACGCTCCCGGCATCCGGCGTGCACAATGCACTTGAAGGAACCGGATGCCGGGTAGCGATGGGCCGCCCACCCTCCTCCCTGTAAGCTCCCACCCACCAACGAACGGCCGCATCGCTACCGGTGCAGAGAGGGCCACAGAGTGGCTCTCTCTGCATCGGATGCTTTCTAAAGGGTATTGCAGGATGCCTCAATATCGAGGCATCACTGCAATACCCTGAGAGCTGCTGGAAGCGGTTGCGATCGCTTCCAGCACTCTCTAAGACAACTGACGTACCAGGTACGTCCATTGTCACTAACTGCAAGTTTTTGCAGGACGTACCTGGTACGTCAGTTGTCATTAAGGGGTTAAATCTACTATTAAAAATTACAAAGTTACAAAAAACTGACAGCTAAGTTACACAAAATAACAAACACTAAGTTACAAAAAAAATAAACATTAAGTTACACAAAATAAAAAATAAATGATCAAATATTGAAACTAATTCCACCTAATCTAAGAGCCCTATCAAAATAAAAAAGCCCCCCAAAATAAACCCCCCTAGCCTACAATAAACTAGCAATGGCCCTTAAAAGGGCCTTTTGCGAGGCATTGCCCCAAAGAAATCAGCTCTTTTACCTGTAAAAAAAATACAAATACCCCCCCAACAGTAAAACCCACCACCCACACAACCAACCCCCCAAATAAAAACCTAATGTAAAAAACCTAAGCTCCCCATTGCCCTGAAAATGGCATTTGTATGGGCATTGCCCTTAAAAGGGCATTTAGCTCTTTTTCCTTGCCCAAACCCTAATCTAAAATTAAAACCCACCCAATAAACCCTTAAAAAAACCTAACACTAACCCCCAAAGATCCACTTACAGTTTCTGAAGACCCAACATCCATCCTCAACGAAGTGGCAGAAGTCCTCATCAAAACCGGCAGAAGTCTTCATCCAAACGGGCCAAAGTCATCATCCAAGGGAGCAGAACTCTTCATCCAGACGGCATCTTCTATCTTCATCCCTCCGGCACGGAGCGGCTCCATCTTCAAGACATCCGGCACGGGTTTTTACTACTCTGTATATGTTAACTTTACCTTTATCAACAAAGATGGTATTTACCACTAGATATATGTGAATTCATCTGTATAAACAGGGGTCAACATCTGGGTCAAGCCACTCGTGATAATTTGAATTTATTAATATATTACAGTTTCTCTACTTATTTGAACCTATATACATATACTTAAGTATCACGTCATGGCTATGACCTTCTAACACAAGTGGCTTGCTCTGTGAAACTTACTAACTTAGCTGCCAGGTGTACCTTCATACATATTAGGTCACCACTAAGGTGGTAGCACATTAATTGAGCAGTCACCATATAGAAGTAACCCCTATGTTTATTAACTTCTGCATTATCAGCATAAATATACTAGATAGATATTATATGCAATTAAATTACGACTCCAAGGTCTAAGCTTCTCACGAAGCAAATTTAACATATAATCTCAATATACTAAGAGCATACTACAAAAGACATTAAGTTTTATACATAGTCGGTAGTTCTCTCGTGACTACATGACTCAATACTGTACCAAGTATCTATAACCACTGTATCACCATGAGCATACTATAAGTAATTATATCACTCTCCATGATCATTATATTTAATACATCTATGCAGCAAGCCTATCACCTAGATTTAGAGTTTTGTCGGTAACGACCCGCGTAGCTAACGCTGCTTTTTTTCCCCCAGCACCTTTTAAATAACGCTGGTATTTAGAGTTCTCTGAAGGGCTGCGTTAGGCTCCAAAAAGGGAGCGTAGAGCATAATTTACCGCCACTTCAACTCTCAATACCAGCGTTGCTTACGGACGCGGCCAGCTTAAAAAACGGGCTCTTGCATGATTCCCCCATAGGAAACAATGGGGCAGTTTGAGCTGCAAAAAAACCTAACACCTGCAAAAAAGCAGCGTTAAGCTCCTAACGCAGCCCCATTGTTTCCTATGGGGAAACACTTCCTAAGTCTGCACCTAACACCATAACATGTACCCGAGTCTAAACACCCCTAACCTTACACTTATTAAACCCTAATCTACCGACCCCGCTATCACTGACACCTGCATTATACAATTAACCCCTAATCTGCCGCTCCGTACACTGCCGCCACCTACGTTTTCCCTATGAACCCCTAATCTGCTGCCCCCAACGTAGCCGACACCTACATTATAATTATTAACCCCTAATCTGCCCCCCAATGTAGCCGCTACCTACCTAAACTTATAAACCCCTAATCTGCCGACCGGACCTCGCCGCCACTATAATAAATGTATTAACTCCTAAACCGCCGCACTCCCGCCTCACAAACACTATAATAAAATTTATTAACCCCTAATCTGCCCTCCCTAACATCCCCGCCACCTAACTTCAAGTATTAACCCCTAATCTGCCAACCGGACCTCGCCGCTACTATAATAAATGTATTAACCCCTAAAGCAAAGTCTAACCCTAACCCTAACACCCCCCTAAATTAAATATAATTTTAATCTAACGAAATAAATTAACTCTTATTAAATAAAGTATTCCTATTTAAAACTAAATACTTACCTGTAAAATAAACCCTAATATAGCTACAATACAACGAATAATTACATTGTAGCTATTTTAGGATTTATATTTATTTTACAGGCAACTTTGTATTTATTTTAACTAGGTACAATAGCTATTAAATAGTTATTTACTATTTAATAGCTACCTAGTTAAAATAATTACAAAATTACCTGTAAAATAAATCCTAACCTAAGTTACAATTAAACCTAACACTACACTATCAATAAATAAATTAAATAAACTACCTATAATTACCTACAATTAAATCAACTAAACTAAATTACAAAAAAAAAACTAAATTTCAAAAAATAAAAAAAGATTACAAGATTTTTAAGCTAATTACACCTACTCTAAGCCCCCTAAAAAAATAACAAAGCCCCCCAAAATAAAAAACTTTCCCTACCCTATTCTAAATTAAAAAGTTAACAGCTCTTTTACCTTACCAGCCCTTAAAAGGGCTTTTTGCGGGGCATGCCCCAAAGTTATCAGCTCTTTTGCCTGTAAAAAAAACATACAATACCCCCCAACATTACAACCCACCACCCACATACCCCTAATCTAACCCAACCCCCCCTTAAAAAAGCTAACACTAAGCCCCTGAAGATCTTCCTACCTTATCTTCACCCAGCCGGGTATCACCAATCCGTCCAGAAGAGGGTCCGAAGTCTTCATCCTATCCGGGCAGAAGAGCTCCTCCAGAGGGTCCAAAGTCTTCATCCTATCCGGGCAGAAGAGGACATCCGGACTGGCAGACATCTTCATCCAGGCGGCATCTTCTATCTTCTTCCATCCGGCGCGGAGCGGGACCATCTTGAAGCAGCCAATCAGATTTTTCCTACCTTAATTCCGATTGGCTGATAGAATCCTATCAGCCAATCGGAATTCGAAGGACGCCATCTTGGATGATGTCATTTAAAGGAACCTTCATTTGTCGTTAGTCCGTAGGTGAAGAAGGATGGCTCCACTTCGGCTGCTTCAAGATGGTCCCGCTCCGCGCCGGATGGAAGAAGATAGAAGATGCCGCCTGGATGAAGATGTCTGCCGGTCCGGATGTCCTCTTGTGCCCGGATAGGATGAAGACTTCGGACCCTCTGGAGGAGCTCTTCTGCCCAGATAGGATGAAGACTTTGGACCCTCTTTGGACGGATCGGTGATACCCGGCTGGGTGAAGATAAGGTAGGAAGATCTTCAGGGGCTTAGTGTTAGGTTTATTTAAGGGGGGTTTGGGTTAGATTAGGGGTATGTGGGTGGTGGGTTGTAATGTTGGGGGGGTATTGTATGTTTTTTTTCAGGCAAAAGAGCTGATAACTTTGGGGCATGCCCCGCAAAAAGCCCTTTTAAGGGCTGGTAAGGTAAAAGAGCTGTTAACTTTTTAATTTAGAATAGGGTAGGGCATTTTTTTATTTTGGGGGGCTTTGTTATTTTTTTAGGGGGCTTAGAGTAGGTGTAATTAGTTTAAAATTCTTGTTATCTCTTTATTTTTTGTAATTTAGTGTTTGTTTGTTTTTTGTAATTTAGTTTAGTTGATTTAATTGTAGATAATTGTATGTAGTTTAGTTAATTAATTTATTGATAGTGTAGTGTTAGGTTTAATTGTAACTTAGGTTAGGATTAATTTTACAGGTAATTTTGTAATTATTTTAACTAGGTAGCTATTAAATAGTAAAAAACTATTTAATAGCTATTGTACCTAGTTAAATTATTTTTAACTTAGGGGGGTGTTAGGGTTAGACTTAGCTTTAGGGGTTAATACATTTATTAGAGTATCGGCAAGGTCCGGTCGGCAGATTAGGGGTTAATACTTGAAGTTAGGTGTCGGCGATGTTAGGGAGGGCAGATTAGGGGTTAATACTATTTATTATAGGGTTTTTGAGGCGGGAGTGAGGCGGTTTGGGGGTTAATACATTTATTATAGTGGCGGCGAGGTCCGGTCGGCAGATTAGGGGTTAATAAGTGTAGGTAAGGTAGCGACGACATTGGGGGGGGCAGATTAGGGGTTAATAAATATTATGTTGGTGTCGGCGATGTTAGGGGCAGCAGATTAGGGGTACATAGGGATAATGTAGGTTGCGGCGGTGTGCGGTCGGCAGATTAGGGGTTAAAAAAAATTATTAGAGTGGCGCCGATGTGGGGGGACCTCGGTTTAGGGGTACATAGGTAGTTTATGGGTGTTAGTGTACTTTATAGCACAGTAGTTAAGAGCTTTATAAACCGGCGTTAGCCCATAAAGCTCTTAACTCCTGACTTTTTTCTGCGGCTGGAGTTTTGTCGTTTCTAACGCTCACTTCAGCCAAGACTCTAAATACCAGCGTTAGAAAGATCCCATTGAAAAGATAGGATACGCAATTGACGTAAGGGGATCTGCGTTATGGAAAAGTCGCGGCTGGAAAGTGTGCGTTAGACCCTTTCCTGACTGACTCTAAATACCAGCGGCCGGCCAAAAGCAGCGTTAGGAGCCCTTAACGCTGCTTTTGACGGCTGACGCCAAACTCTAAATCTAGGCATAAGTGTGTTTTTATCTTTCTTTTCCTATTTTATCTGTGTATATTTTTTTTGTGTTAATAAAAGTTATGTTTTAAACAACACATACCTTCAGCATTGCACTTTGCTGTCAATTCCTTTCCAATATCGATTAGTTCAATCTGCTAGTGGGTGGTGAAACATTTGCTATAAACTAATATATTATTATCAACCCTTAGAGTGCTGCACATGTAGTCTTTCTTTAAAGAATAGGTTGCTTGACCTATCTTTAAATCCTTTTGCAAGTTAATATATTTGTGAAAACCTAATCACTGAAGGGGGCGCTCAAGATGCAGTATAATCAATAATCTAGAACAAAAGTATATATGATGTGGCAATGTTAAGCTATCATAGATGAGTATATACACAATAAAGGCAGAAAACAGTAAATTCTTAGATACTGTAGTGAAAATTCACTTGCAATTGTGAAAAATTAGACAGTCCTTTATACGTTCTTCAAAGGATAGCGATTGCTGTAGCGGCTGCCTCCTCCTCACTGGATGGTCCAGGTGGTACTAGATAAGATAAAACAGAATGGAGGGGCGCCTCATGTGTGGTATCATCTATTAATTAACAACGAGTAACAGAACTATTGCCAAATGGGTACTCACAAATTTGGAGAGCACACTTATGTGCTGGTAGGGGCGGGCTGCAGAATTAGAAAGGTGTGACAGCTCACCCACTTGAAGGCGCTCTTGGCGTAAGATGATGGTGCTATAAGGGAGACAAGAGATACGGGCACCACATGTGCAGACTATTAATGGTACAACCACAACAGATTCCTTAATGTGGAGGGTACTCACATATTCCCAGAGCACACCAATGTGCTTGTAGAAGCAGGCTGCAGATTGGTAGAGGTGTGGCAGCTCACCCAAACTCTAGGTATCTTGATATTGGTGATACTGTTGTATGATAATGTGTTCCCTCAGGTGCTGGGCTGGTCTCTCATAGGTGAACAATGGCAGATGGTGGGTAGAAATGAATCCACTCAAAGGATAAAAGATATATCCAAATTTATTTAAAAAAGCATAAAAGTTTAAAAACAACAGCACAATGATTGCTGATGAGAGTGGATAACAGGGTGTCCAATAATCACCCAATCATGCAACGCGTTTCACGGTTCACAGACCGTTTCATCAGGCATAAAAAATCATAATATATTTGTGTGTGTAAATATATGTGTTGTGTAAATTATATATGTGTGTGTAAATTATATGTACGTGTGTAAATTATATGTGTGTGTAAATATACGTGTGTGTGTAAATATATATGTGTGTGTGTGTGTGTAAATATATGTGTGCGTGTGTAAATATATGTGTGCGTGTGAATATATTTGTGTGTGTAAATTATATAAGTTTGTGTAAATGATATGTGTGTGTGTAAATTATATGTACGTGTGTAAATTATATGTGTGTGTATAAATATACGTGTGTGTAAATATATGTGTGTGTGTGTAAATATATGTGTGCGTGTGAATATATTTGTGTGTGTAAATTATATAAGTTTGTGTAAATGATATGTGTGTGTGTAAATTATATTTATGTGTGTAAATTATATGTATGTGTGTGTAAATTATATGTGTGTGTAAATTATATGTGTGTGTAAATTATATGTGTTTGTGTAAATTATATGTGTGTGTAAATTATATGTGTGTGTATGTGTGTGTGTGTAAATTATATGTATGTGTAAATTATATGTGCAGGGCCGCTATCAGCGGGTGACAGGGGTGACTACATTGAGGGGCCCCGCCCACCTGAGGAGCCCAACCGGGCCTGTGATTGAAATTTTTGTGATGAGCAGCACTTAATGCTGTGAAAAAAATGCTTATGGCTGGTTTTCATTTTGCAACTTTTTTGGAAATGGGCGGGGCTGCCTATGACATTACTCCCACCGCCATGCCCACCTGCCCGGTCCCAATGAAGCTCCATTGCAGAAGATTGGCTGATTGTCACTCAAACTTTGATATTTTCTGTTCAGCTGGTTTCCCGTCATTACTGATGTGTGGTGGGAAATCAGCTGCCAGTAAAAATCAAACTTTGCTATCACTCTTCCAGGTAAGACTGACCATGACACTGGGAGCTCAGGCAGGTATGTGTTGTGATTGGTTAGGGGTCATAAAGAAGGGACGGGGAGAAGGGGCGGGACAATAGAGTGCATGGGAACTTAGTGTCACTGTAATAACAAGGCACATGCATAAAAGTAATGGCTACACCACACTGTCTGGATTGAAGGATTAGGGTGGGATGCATCTAGACTCTGACAGTTCCTAGCTATAAGGTATAATAAGGAGCAGGGGAGGAACTACTGGGGGTACAACAGGTGCAGTGGCACCAGAGTCTGAGTGGAGGGGGCCCAATTAAGCAGCAGGCTAAGACATGTTCTGTTACGTATTTCCAAGAAGTGCATCAAACATCCGTCTGTGGTTGATTGCCACAGCACAATTTGAACATAGCATGGATGAAATGGTAAATACAGTAATGGAGACAAATAAGACATACCGCTATCAGATGTGTTCTCTAGATTTCACATCTGACAAATACTATCAAAATAGTTTGAAAAAAAGTCTTCTCAGAGATGCAATTCCAAACGTTTTTGGTAATCTTCTGTTTACGGAAATACTGCGTTTGCAACAAGTATCATCTGCTGCACCAATATTGACAACAGCACACCCCAACGCAAATACTACCAAACAAAAATGTTTAATTTCTTTGAAAGATGGTAAACCAATTGAACATTGTGTTGCTTTGGAGGATAACTGCAGTTCGACTTTGAAGACAATTTCATCTCAAGGTAATAATTGTCATATCTGTGGACATATGATACACCGAGATTACAAGGATGCATCAACTATCACTTTAATAAATATGGTGCATAGAGGAACTCAGTGTGATAGTATTCGTACCAGTGTTTCAAAATACACCCAAACTCACTCCAACTTGCGACCAAAAAATGTTTCTACATCCAGTCACAATTTAATTAAAAAGAAAGATGGCTATTGCTGGACAATGTGTCATCTACAACAATTTGAAAGTAAATGCATTCAAATAATGATAGAAATACTAGCAAGGATGGAAAGTACATTTAATGGCAAAGTACTGGAAGAAGACCTAGCACCGTTAGTGGCCAGTATGTCACCTATATACCCGGTTTCTGCATTGGATTCTTCTCAAATTACTGATTATGTTGAAATAATGGATGACACTGTGATTTCAGATAGTGTTGGTGAACAATCTTTACTTAGAGATCCCAACTACAGTCCAGAAACGACCATGTCCTCGGAAGAGGATATCAGCTACCAAGAAAACACTACAGTCGAAGATATTTCAAAAGAAAAAAAAATCTGATATTTGATTCTTGCTTGGATTACCTTTTGAAATTTGTTCCTTGTAAAATTCAACAATGCAAAGCACCTATAATCGTGAGAAATAAAAGAGAGCTAGGAAGCATTCTATTTGTAGCAGGTGAGTGTTTGGCAGGACACCAAACAAATTTATGACAAATTCAACTTACCATTGGTCAATTGCCAGTGGGCAATCTAATTATTTCTACTGTTATACTATTCAGTGGCAACCATTATGAAAAAATTAAGGAGTTTCACATGTTTCTTGGTTTACAAGGTAAAAGTAAACCGACGTTCTATAACATACAGAAGAGATATCTGTTTCCAGTGATTCACAATCATTACTTGAAAGAAAGGAATAATATAATAAGTATTATGCAAGACAGAGGAATCACGTTGTGTGGCGATGGGCAATGTGATAGCCCTGGATACAGTGCAAAGTACTGCACATATACAATGATTGAGGACGAAAGCAAAAAAATTATTGATTTCATTGTTGTCCAAGTCACCAAAGCATCCTCATCAGTAGCTATGGAGGCAAAAGCATTCAGGAGATGCATGAATAAAATTCTAGATGAACAATTACTTGTTCTAAAGGTCGCCACAGATCGTCATATCAGTATACACAAGATTATTCAAGAGGTATATCCTTTTCTGAAGCATCAATTTGAAATCTGTCATTATGCCAAAAACATCCGTAAAAAACTAAACGCTGTAAGCCGCAAGAAAAACGGAAGAGAACTAACACCCTGGGTCCCCGCAATCGTCAATCATCTCTGGACCTCAAGCATGGTGTGTAAAGGGACTGATTAACTCATAAGAGAAATATGGCGATCTTGCTTGTATCATACAACTTAAAGTAATGGGAACAGCACACTACAAAAGGACAAGTGCACGGTAGACCTCAGGATGCTGCCAAGTCCTGAGACATATAATCAAAAGAAGCAGGGTCTCCAGCACTTAAAAAAGTTTATTTGCACAGTTTATAGTGACGTTTCAGGGTCACAGCCCCTTATTCATGCTTGGTCAAGCATGAATAAGGGACTGTGACCCAGAAACGTCGCTATAAACTGTGCAAATAAACTTTTTTAAGTGATGGAGACCCTGCTTCTTTTGATTGCTTGTATCATACATTCAATATACAAAATTGGGAAGGTGGCACATTTATCAAGGAGTGTACACATGACGATATGGACAATGATGAACAACGTGAACATCCATGGTTGCATCCCAAGGGAAAGGCTTTTGAATCGCTTCAAGAGATTTTTTTTGATCCAAGGATGGACAAAGATTTTAAAAGTCTTTCACAGTTTTGTCATACCAGGGCAATAGAGGTATTTCACAGCCTGGTCCTCAAATATCGCCCAAAAAGAGTCCACTTTAAAATGGAAGCTATGGAGGCCAGTTCTAGACTTGCAGTTCTTGCCCACAATAACAATACAGAGAGGATACAAGAACGGATAAAAAGAGAATCCATAAAAACTGGAATTTTGGGTGCACTAAAATTCAAAGCTTTGTTTCCAAAAAGCAAAAGTGAGTGGCAGATGAGACCTATATATGAGTCAATGAAAAAGGAACATATATATCCCATGATTGCTGATGTACTATGTTTTGCTTGTGGAAATATGGAAAGTACATGGGAATCTCGCAATGCATCATTGCCTGACAATATTGCTTCAATTCCATGTCCAAGTAAAGAAACACTTCTGTTGAGTAAAAAAATCACGTTTCCTACCTAAGTAAACTTTACAATCATTCGTCATTGAATCGATCTCAATACAATACTCCTTTTTTATTGGTCTGTTTGTGAAGTTATGGAGTTCAAACAATGTTATGTTTAGCATAATTGGTGTTGGTTATAATTTTTTATTGTAATAATAAAAAATAAATTGGCCCCAAGTTATCAAGGTCTGTCGGACATGGTCGGACAGACCTTGCTGAATACAGCAACCAATACGCTCACCGTATTCAGCATTGAATTCAGGTCCCCCTGCAGACTCACAGCCAATCAGCCGCCAGCAGGGGGTGTCAATCAACCCGATCGTACTCGATCGGGTTGATTTCCGGCGATGTCAGGTTATGGAGCTGCTGCTGTTTCTGGCGAGCCTGCAGGCTCACCAGAAACACGGGGCATCAAGCTCCATGCGGAGCTTGATAAATATGCCCCAAAGTATGCACATATGCGTAATATTTTTATTTTTTTATTTAGCCAACACCTCTGGGAGTAGGGTCCGATTAGGCGTGCGCATTTAAAGTCAAAACAAAATATTTAACAATTTTAAACAATAAACGTACAGATTATTTAATATATATATATATATTATATTCTACCAGAAATACAATCCCTATCTATATACATGGGATATGAATCTTCAAGAGCGTCAAACCTTATAGCAGCATAAAAGTGTGAATATATATAAAAAATATAATACTGTGAAACAGTCATATACTACACAAAAAGGAGCATAATAAGGAGTATTTATTGGGAGAAACATAAAGAGGTCATAAATAACAACCTGAAGGATTATCTCACAATTCCTATCATAGTGCACTATGAATGTTCCTACCAGCTAGAAAATCATATAAACTCAAGAAATTATTAAACTCATAACAAATGGTTCTAAATGAAACCCAAATATCTAAATAATAATGGAAGAGCCTGTTAGTAATCACAGGACAATTTAAAAGTTCCAGTACTGTGGTGTAGGAGAGAAATCCAAACAGTTCCTCATATCATGTTTGATGGACTGAGTGAAAATAGGCCTTGTTACGTCAGATTGACTCAATAACAAATAATCTTGAGAACAATTTATATTGTTAGACAACCTGCAGTGTGGTTACTATTTGCAGCATGCTTGTGCTATGTTCATATTAGCAAGATCCGCCGTAGAGGTAAGCATTAACCAGTCCTTAGCAATCAACAGCAAACACTGTATAGAAAAGCGTGTTCTGCCGTAGCGGTTATACTTGCGATTGTTAGAGAGTCCCACTATCACGGTGCCGCACCTCCTAGGTCCCTTCTGTCAGTATTGTAATACAGGTAATGAAACTCCTAGGGTGCTCCTCTCATTAGCTGTTGAGACGCTTCGTAAACCATTCATCTGCGGTTGTTCTCGGCCTCCAGGTCACTTCAGTCATCAATTAATACGCTGTAAATATTTGCCTCTCTGTGTCCAAACAAACACTCCTGCCAGCTACGCGCGTTTCACCCCTAAGGCTGTGGGGCTTCTTCCGGCTCCAAATTCAAATCAGTGAATAACAGGTGTTTGTGAATTCCCTTTAAAGAAAAGTTACGGAGGAAGACTCCTCCCTTTCTTGAAGCCTTTTTGAATCTGATACTTTACTCGGGGTAAAATAGTAACATTGTTTAACAAAGACAATATATCTCTTTCATTGATACTTATTTAGGTGTTAACCCCTTAATGACAGAGGACTTACCAGGTACGTCATGGAAAAACATTCCCTTAATGACAATTGACGTACCTGGTACGTCCTCTGTTGTTAGAAGCGCTGGAAGCGATCATGATCGCTTCCAGCTGCTTACAAGGGATTGTAGTGATGCCTCAATATAGAGGCATCACTGCAATCCCTTATTTTACCCACCGATGCAGAAAGGGCCACTCTGTGGCCCTCTCTGCATCGGACTATAGTGATCTCACATTCGTTGGTGGGTGGGAGCAGCTTCTTGGAGGACCGTTAAGTATATGCTCCCGATCGGTATTAGTCTTGAGTAGTTCCTGCAATATCGGCGGTTGCGGCGGGGGGGGAGCAGGGGTGGGTGCGCGCGTGTGTGCGCGCACGCAAAATATGACCGGAAGAAATAGAAAAAAAATATATAATTAATGCAGATGCCTGGGGTCCTGGGGATCTTCTTTGAGTAGTAAGGGATCTGGGAGGGGGAGGGATGTAGATTATTAAGGGGGGCCCAGCTACACTACAGAAAACATATTTTTCATCTAAAAAGTAAAAAAAAAACTATTTTTTGGGGCAAATTGGGTACTGGCAGACAGCTGCCAGTACCCAAGATGGCGGCAAATAGGTAGAGGGGGAGGGTTAGAAAGATGTATGGGGGGATCAGGGAGGTTGTGGGGTAAGGGGGGATGCAGACTGCAGACAGTATGAAAAAATAAATAAAAAAAAATAAAAAATGATTTTTATTTCAGTACTGGCAGACTTTCTGCCAGTACTTAAGATGGCGGTGACAATTGTGAGGTGGGGGAGGGAAGAGAGCTGTTTGAGGGAGGTCAGGGGGGGATCAGGGGGTGGGATGTGTCAGGTGGGAGGCTGATCTCTACACTAAAGCTAAAAATTAACCCTACAAGCTACCTAATTAACCCCTTAACTGCTGGGCATATTACAAGTGTGGTGCGCAGCAGCATTTAACGGCCTTATTATTACCAAAAAGCAACGCCAAAGCCATATATGTCTGCTATTTCTGAACAAAGGGGATCCCAGAGAAACATTTACAACCATTTATGCCATAATTACACAAGCTGTTTGTAAATAATTTCAGTGAGAAACCTAAAATTGTGAAAAATGTAACAGTTTTTTTTTTTATTTGATTGTATTTGGCGGTGAAATGGTGGCATGAAATATACCAAAATGGGCCTAGATCAATACTTTGGGATGTCTTCTAAATATAAATATATACATGTCAAGGGATATTCAGGGATTCCTGAAAGATATCAGTGTCCCAATGTAACTAGCGCTAATTTAAAAAAAAAGTGGTTTGGAAATAGCAAAGTGCTACTTGTATTTATGGCCCTATAACTTGCAAAAAAAAAAAAGAACATGTAAACATTGGGTATTTCTAAACTCAGGACAAAATTTAGAAACTATTTAGCATGGGTGTTTTTTGGTGGATGTAGATGTGTAACAGATTTTGGGGGTCAAAGTTAGAAAAAGTGTGTTTTTTTCCATTTTTTCCTCATATTTTGTATTTTTTTTACAGTAAATTATAAGATATGATGGAAATAATGGTATATTTAGAAAGTCCATTTAATGGCGAGAAAAACGGTATATAATATGTGTGGGTACAGTAAATGAGTAAGAGGAAAATTACAGCTAAACACAAACACTGCAGAAATTTAAAAATAGCCATTGTCATTAAGGGTAAGAAAATTGAAAAATGGTCCGGTCATTAAGGGGTTAAACAAAAAGTTATGAATAACGGAATTGTAAAGAAGTCCCAAAATTAAAAAATAATAAGAATAAAAATAACAAAAGCTCCTTTTTTAATGTAATATAACTTAATATAGTTCGCTCTTAGCATATTTTGCCCAAATTTTTAAGCTATTTCAAGGAAAATAATTCCCCTCTTGAATTTGACTATATTTAGTTTGAAACAGCACATAGCTGCTGATATGACAGTTTTGAATATAAAATAAATAAAGCTACCCATTTGGCATAATGGGATATATTTATGTGAGAATCTTTTGTAAACGGAGTATATTAAGAAACTCTATATTTGGGGATTTTGGCATGGATTAACCCTTGACTTCCACTTTTAGAACCTAAATTAGTTAAGAACAGCAGATATAAGCAACAAACTTATGCATTTATTTCATTCACCCAAAAAACATGCATAGTTGATCTCCTCATTCATGCCCAAAGGGACAAGCGCTTTTAAATTAAAGATCCATTTACATTCATTCTGCAATAATATTTTGTCCAAATCACCACCTCTTACTCTGAGGTCAATTTTTTGTAGACCTCTAAATTTTAATTCATGCTTATTGCTGTTATGAAAATGGAAAAAATGTTGTGCTATACTACTAGTATCAATCAGTTTGTTCTTTATATCTGTTTTGTGTTCTTTTATTCTCTCTTTTAGCTCTCTGTACGTTTTCCCTACGTAATAACAAGGGCAGCTACAATAGACTAGATATACTACTCCTTCACTTACACAGTTTATGTGTCCCTGGATGTACCACTGCTTACCAAATTTATCAATAAATTTATTTCCAGTGGTCATATTGGGGCAGACTGAACATTTTGAACATTTAAAATTTCCATCCTTACTTTTATATTGTGACAACCAGTTACCGGACTTATTTGTACAAAAATGGCTTCTAACTAGTTTATCTTTAAGGTTGGGGGCTTTTCTTGCTGTCATTTGGGGAATACTGCCTACTTGCTTCGCTATAGAATTATCTAAAGTTAAGATATGCCAGTGTTTTAACAAGATTGCTCTGATTTTAACCCAAGAATAATTATAAATACTAATGAATCTCACTGAGTCTCCTTGCAGTTTATCTTTTGGTTTATATAAAATTTCCTGCCTATCCCGATATCTTACTTTTCTGTATGTCTTTTTTAGGCAGTTTTGAGAATATCCCCTTTCTTTAAATCTTGTTTGTAAGTCACTAGCCTCCATTTTAAATGTTTCTATTTTGGTACAATTTCTCCTATGTCTAAGGTACTGGCCATGTGGTATATTAAATAATAAATGTGTTGGATGATGGCTATCAGCACGTAATAATGTATTGCCGGCTGTAAGTTTTCTATGAGTGGAGGTAATAATAGTTTGGTTCCCATTACTAATATTTAAATCTAGAAAACTTATTTATGTTTTACTACTTGTGTATGTGAATTTTAAATTAAAAGTATTTTGGTTCAGAAATTCCATAAACTCAATTAATTATTCTTCTGATCCCTCCCATAGTAGCAAGGCATCATCTATGAAGTGTATCCATAATCCTATAAGGTCCTTATATTTACCATCCCAGATCAGTTCTTTTTCCCAGTAACCTAGGTACAGACATGCATACGTTGGTGCGCAACAAGTGCCCATGGCTGTACCTAGTGTTTGTACATACATTTTTTGATTAAATGTAAAATAATTGTGTCGCAACAAGAAATCAAGGAGTGATAATACAAAATTTGTGTGTTCAGTGTATTTTCCCTCTCTGTTCCAGAAAGTACCTACAAATTCTACTCCTTTAGTGTGTGGAATTGAAGAGTATAACCCTTCAACGTCAATTGTTACTAAAAGTGTATCTTTTTGGACAGTTAAGCCTTCTAGTTTCTTAAGTAAATCAAGCGAGTCTTTCACAAAAGATGGCAGATTATCAAGAAAAGGTCTTAAGTTATAGTCCACATATTCAGAGATTTTTTCTGTCAAAGACCCAAGTACTAAATAATTCAGACCAAAAATGAAGATATATAAAAAAATAAAAAAATTAAATCCCATATCATGTCATTTGCGGGACCATCTTCATCCACATTTCGAAAACCAATATAAATATTATCCGGTGACGGAAAGTGTTCTCTAATCCTCTTTACAACACAAGACGGGATTGGCTTTCTTTGACGAGGCCCGAGACGTCCATGTACGCGAAGTGTAAATCTTCTGTATGCAACACGACGGTAATCGCTGCACACAAAACAAATTTATGTTAGTTTTACTATTTTACTATGTCAATGGTCTTTAAAAGTTCAACGATTTATCATGCGTGGATACAGTAAATGAGTAACCGGAAAATTAGAGCTAAACACAAGCACCGCATAAATGTAAAAATAGCCTTGGTCCCAACGGTCAGAAAATGCGAAAGTGTACTAGGGGTGTAACTTAGTATGATGTTTTTTATATACTCAGAAAGTGATCGTTCTTTATTTGCCTACATTGATTTATTATTTATCAATGATCACCCTACACATTCTTTTTTTTTTGTATTTGAATTCTTTTCAAACATACAAACTTGACGTTTGAAAAAAAACAAAAAAAACGTAGTATAGTGATGTGTATTTGGAAAATTACCTTTCTCTCGTCGCCCGTTGTTTTTGCCATTGTAATCAAAGGTCATGCCATAACCAAAAAATTCCTCATTACTCGCACGACTAGCAAGTTCTTCTGACACATATTGTTGAGTAGAGACACAACAAACATCTTGATCTAAGAAATTGACTATTTTGGACACTTCCCTACAACAAACAGACTCTATTTCCGTCGGCATTATTTGACATTCTCCACAAGAACACCAGTCGGTGTTCCCAGTACGTTGTGATGTTTGCAGTTCTGTGCTTTCATGTGAAGTGATAGTCCTCTGTTGTGTTCTCTGTGGCTCCCATCTATGGCCTCTATTTAACAAAGTCTGGCGGACCTGATCCGACAGTGTGGATCAGGTCCGCCAGACCTCGCTGAATACGGAGAGCAATACGCTCTCTGTATTCAGCATTGCACCAGCAGCTCACAAGAGCTGCTGGTGCAACGACGCCCCCTGCAGAATCGCGGCCAATCGGCAGCCAGCAGGGGGTGTCAATCAACCCGATCGTACTCAATCGGGTTGAATTGCAGCGATGTCTGTCCGCCTGCTCAGAGCTGGCGGAGAGGTTATGGAGCAGCGGTCTTTAGACCGCTGATTAATAACTGGCGTTTCTGGCCAGCCTGCAGGCTCGCCAGAAACACGGGGCCTCAAGCTCTATCCGGAGCTTGATAGATATGCCCCTATGTGTCTGTCAACTATTGAAATATTCAGGCCTAGAATGCCTACGAACATCCATTTCTATTCTCTAAAAAAACAAAAACACAAATTTGTCATGTACAATTAATAACTATATAAAAATAACATTATAACCTCACAGTGGTTATAAAAACTCACCAAATTTTCGATCTCATTGGAATCCATCTCAAACATTGTACGACCACGCTTGGAATTTGGAGCAGACGTTCTGTAATTTCTAAATCATATTAAAAATTGGAATGTTAGTGTACGTAGAAAAAGTTACTCAATAAGAAACAGAATGTAAGTGTCGGCGCTGTGTATATCGTTCAAAGTGTCTCTCTGTAGAAGTGTCTCTCTCTATCTGTAGAAGTGTCTCTCTCTCTATATCTGTAGAAGAATCTCTCTCTCTCTCTCTCTCTCTATCTGTAGAAGTGTCTCTCTCTCTCTATCTGTAGAAGTGTCTCTCTCTCTCTATCTGTAGAAGTGTCTCTCTCTCTCTATCTGTAGAAGTGTCTCTCTCTCTCTATCTGTAGAAGTGTCTCTCTCTCTCTATCTGTAGAAGTGTCTCTCTCTCTCTATCTGTAGAAGTGTCTCTCTCTCTCTATCTGTAGAAGTGTCTCTCTCTCTATCTGTAGAAGTGTCTCTCTCTCTATCTGTAGAAGTGTCTCTCTCTCTCTCTATCTGTAGAAGTGTCTCTCTCTCTCTCTATCTGTAGAAGTGTCTCTCTCTATCTGTAGAAGTGTCTGTCTCTATCTGTAGAAGTGTCTGTCTCTATCTGTAGAAGTGTCTGTCTCTCTCTATATCTGTAGAAGTGTCTCTCTCTCTCTCTATCTGTAGAAGTGTCCGTCTCTCTCTCTATCTGTAGAAGTGTCTGTCTCTCTCTCTCTATCTGTAGAAGTTTCTCTCTCTATATCTGTAGAAGTGTCTCTCTCTCTATCTGTAGAAGTGTCTGTCTCTCTCTCTATCTGTAGAAGTGTCTGTCTCTCTCTATCTGTAGAAGTGTCTGTCTCTCTCTCTATCTGTAGAAGTGTCTGTCTCTCTCTATCTGTAGAAGTGTCTGTCTCTCTCTCTATCTGTAGAAGTGTCTCTCTATCTGTAGAAGTGTCTGTCTCTCTCTCTATCTGTAGAAGTGTCTCTCTCTATCTGTAGAAGTGTCTGTCTCTATCTGTAGAAGTGTCTGTCTCTCTCTATATCTGTAGAAGTGTCTCTCTCTCTCTCTATCTGTAGAAGTGTCTGTCTCTCTCTCTCTATCTGTAGAAGTTTCTCTCTCTATATCTGTAGAAGTGTCTCTCTCTCTCTCTCTATCTGTAGAAGTGTCTGTCTCTCTCTCTCTATCTGTAGAAGTGTCTGTCTCTCTCTATCTGTAGAAGTGTCTGTCTCTCTCTCTATCTGTAGAAGTGTCTCTCTATCTGTAGAAGTGTCTGTCTCTCTCTCTATCTGTAGAAGTGTCTCTCTATCTGTAGAGGTGTCTCTCTCTCTCTCTATCTGTAGAAGTGTCTTTCTATCTGTAGAAGTGTCTATCTCTCTCTCTCTCTATCTGTAGGTGTCTCTGGCTCTCTCTATATCTGTAGAAGTGTCTGTCTCTCTCTCTCTCTATCTGTAGGTGTCTCTGTCTCTCTCTATATCTGTAGAAGTGTCTGTCTCTCTCTCTATCTGTAGAAGTGTCTGTCTCTCTCTCTATCTGTAGAAGTGTCTGTCTCTATCTTTAGAAGTTTCTCTGTAGAAGTCTCTCTCTGTGTGTCTCTCTGTAACTGTAGAAGTGTGTGTATCTCTCTATCTGTAGGTGTCTCTGTCTCTATCTGTAGGTGTCTCTGTCTCTCTCTATCTGTAAGTGTCTATGTCTCTCTCTATCTGTAAGTGTCTCTGTCTCTCTCTATCTGTAAGTGTCTCTGTCTCTCTATCTGTAGAAGTGTCTGTCTCTATCTCTCTCTCTCTCTCTCTATCTGTAGAAGTGTCTGTCTCTCTCTATCTGTAGAAGTGTCTCTCTCTATCTGTAGAAGTGTCTCTCTCTATCTGTAGAAGTGTCTCTCTCTATCTGTAGAAGTGTCTGTCTCTCTCTATCTGTAGAAGTGTCTGTCTCTCTCTCTATCTGTAGAAGTGTCTGTCTCTCTCTCTATCTGTAGAAGTGTCTCTCTATCTGTAGAAGTGTCTGTCTCTCTCTCTATCTGTAGAAGTGTCTGTCTCTCTCTCTATCTGTAGAAGTGTCTCTCTATCTGTAGAGGTGTCTCTCTCTCTCTCTATCTGTAGAAGTGTCTTTCTATCTGTAGAAGTGTCTATCTCTCTCTCTATCTGTAGGTGTCTCTGGCTCTCTCTATATCTATATATCGGAGCTTGATAGATATGCCCCTATGTGTCTGTCAACTATTGAAATATTCAGGCCTAGAATGCCTACGAACATCCATTTCTATTCTCTAAAAAAACAAAAACACAAATTTGTCATGTACAATTAATAACTATATAAAAATAACATTATAACCTCACAGTGGTTATAAAAACTCACCAAATTTTCGATCTCATTGGAATCCATCTCAAACATTGTACGACCACGCTTGGAATTTGGAGCAGACGTTCTGTAATTTCTAAATCATATTAAAAATTGGAATGTTAGTGTACGTAGAAAAAGTTACTCAATAAGAAACAGAATGTAAGTGTCGGCGCTGTGTATATCGTTCAAAGTGTCTCTCTGTAGAAGTGTCTCTCTCTATCTATAGAAGTGTCTCTCTCTCTATATCTGTAGAAGTATCTCTCTCTCTCTCTCTCTCTCTCTCTCTCTATCTGTAGAAGTGTCTCTCTCTATCTGTAGAAGTGTCTCTCTCTCTCTATCTGTAGAAGTGTCTCTCTCTCTCTATCTGTAGAAGTGTCTCTCTCTATCTGTAGAAGTGTCTCTCTCTCTCTATCTGTAGAAGTGTCTCTCTCTCTATCTGTAGAAGTGTCTCTCTCTCTCTATCTGTAGAAGTGTCTCTCTCTCTATCTGTAGAAGTGTCTCTCTCTCTATCTGTAGAAGTGTCTCTCTCTCTATCTGTAGAAGTGTCTCTCTCTCTATCTGTAGAAGTGTCTCTCTCTATCTGTAGAAGTGTCTCTCTCTCTATATCTGTAGAAGTATCTCTCTCTCTCTCTCTCTCTCTCTCTCTCTCTCTCTATCTGTAGAAGTGTCTCTCTCTATCTGTAGAAGTGTCTCTCTCTCTCTATCTGTAGAAGTGTCTCTCTCTCTCTATCTGTAGAAGTGTCTCTCTCTATCTGTAGAAGTGTCTCTCTCTCTCTATCTGTAGAAGTGTCTCTCTCTCTATCTGTAGAAGTGTCTCTCTCTCTCTATCTGTAGAAGTGTCTCTCTCTCTATCTGTAGAAGTGTCTGTCTCTCTCTCTCTATCTGTAGAAGTGTCTGTCTCTCTCTATCTGTAGAAGTGTCTGTCTCTCTCTCTATCTGTAGAAGTGTCTCTCTATCTGTAGAAGTGTCTGTCTCTCTCTCTATCTGTAGAAGTGTCTCTCTATCTGTAGAGGTGTCTCTCTCTCTCTCTATCTGTAGAAGTGTCTTTCTATCTGTAGAAGTGTCTATCTCTCTCTCTCTCTATCTGTAGGTGTCTCTGGCTCTCTCTATATCTGTAGAAGTGTCTGTCTCTCTCTCTCTCTATCTGTAGGTGTCTCTGTCTCTCTCTATATCTGTAGAAGTGTCTGTCTCTCTCTCTATCTGTAGAAGTGTCTGTCTCTCTCTCTATCTGTAGAAGTGTCTGTCTCTATCTTTAGAAGTTTCTCTGTAGAAGTCTCTCTCTGTGTGTCTCTCTGTAACTGTAGAAGTGTGTGTATCTCTCTATCTGTAGGTGTCTCTGTCTCTATCTGTAGGTGTCTCTGTCTCTCTCTATCTGTAAGTGTCTATGTCTCTCTCTATCTGTAAGTGTCTCTGTCTCTCTCTATCTGTAAGTGTCTCTGTCTCTCTATCTGTAGAAGTGTCTGTCTCTATCTCTCTCTCTCTCTCTCTATCTGTAGAAGTGTCTGTCTCTCTCTATCTGTAGAAGTGTCTCTCTCTATCTGTAGAAGTGTCTCTCTCTATCTGTAGAAGTGTCTCTCTCTATCTGTAGAAGTGTCTGTCTCTCTCTATCTGTAGAAGTGTCTGTCTCTCTCTCTATCTGTAGAAGTGTCTGTCTCTCTCTCTATCTGTAGAAGTGTCTCTCTATCTGTAGAAGTGTCTGTCTCTCTCTCTATCTGTAGAAGTGTCTGTCTCTCTCTCTATCTGTAGAAGTGTCTCTCTATCTGTAGAGGTGTCTCTCTCTCTCTCTATCTGTAGAAGTGTCTTTCTATCTGTAGAAGTGTCTATCTCTCTCTCTATCTGTAGGTGTCTCTGGCTCTCTCTATATCTATATATCGGAGCTTGATAGATATGCCCCTATGTGTCTGTCAACTATTGAAATATTCAGGCCTAGAATGCCTACGAACATCCATTTCTATTCTCTAAAAAAACAAAAACACAAATTTGTCATGTACAATTAATAACTATATAAAAATAACATTATAACCTCACAGTGGTTATAAAAACTCACCAAATTTTCGATCTCATTGGAATCCATCTCAAACATTGTACGACCACGCTTGGAATTTGGAGCAGACGTTCTGTAATTTCTAAATCATATTAAAAATTGGAATGTTAGTGTACGTAGAAAAAGTTACTCAATAAGAAACAGAATGTAAGTGTCGGCGCTGTGTATATCGTTCAAAGTGTCTCTCTGTAGAAGTGTCTCTCTCTATCTATAGAAGTGTCTCTCTCTCTATATCTGTAGAAGTATCTCTCTCTCTCTCTCTCTCTCTCTCTCTCTCTATCTGTAGAAGTGTCTCTCTCTATCTGTAGAAGTGTCTCTCTCTCTCTATCTGTAGAAGTGTCTCTCTCTCTCTATCTGTAGAAGTGTCTCTCTCTATCTGTAGAAGTGTCTCTCTCTCTCTATCTGTAGAAGTGTCTCTCTCTCTATCTGTAGAAGTGTCTCTCTCTCTCTATCTGTAGAAGTGTCTCTCTCTCTATCTGTAGAAGTGTCTCTCTCTCTATCTGTAGAAGTGTCTCTCTCTCTATCTGTAGAAGTGTCTCTCTCTCTATCTGTAGAAGTGTCTCTCTCTATCTGTAGAAGTGTCTCTCTCTCTATATCTGTAGAAGTATCTCTCTCTCTCTCTCTCTCTCTCTCTCTCTCTCTATCTGTAGAAGTGTCTCTCTCTATCTGTAGAAGTGTCTCTCTCTCTCTATCTGTAGAAGTGTCTCTCTCTCTCTATCTGTAGAAGTGTCTCTCTCTATCTGTAGAAGTGTCTCTCTCTCTCTATCTGTAGAAGTGTCTCTCTCTCTATCTGTAGAAGTGTCTCTCTCTCTCTATCTGTAGAAGTGTCTCTCTCTCTATCTGTAGAAGTGTCTCTCTCTCTATCTGTAGAAGTGTCTCTCTCTCTATCTGTAGAAGTGTCTCTCTCTCTATCTGTAGAAGTGTCTCTCTCTCTATCTGTAGAAGTGTCTGTCTCTATCTGTAGAAGTGTCTGTCTCTCTCTATATCTGTAGAAGTGTCTCTCTCTCTCTCTATCTGTAGAAGTGTCTGTCTCTCTCTCTCTATCTGTAGAAGTTTCTCTCTCTATATCTGTAGAAGTGTCTCTCTCTCTCTCTCTCTCTCTATCTGTAGAAGTGTCTGTCTCTCTCTCTATCTGTAGAAGTGTCTGTCTCTCTCTATCTGTAGAAGTGTCTGTCTCTCTCTCTATCTGTAGAAGTGTCTCTCTATCTGTAGAAGTGTCTGTCTCTCTCTCTATCTGTAGAAGTGTCTCTCTCTATCTGTAGAAGTGTCTGTCTCTATCTGTAGAAGTGTCTGTCTCTATCTGTAGAAGTGTCTGTCTCTCTCTATATCTGTAGAAGTGTCTCTCTCTCTCTCTATCTGTAGAAGTGTCTGTCTCTCTCTCTCTATCTGTAGAAGTTTCTCTCTCTATATCTGTAGAAGTGTCTCTCTCTCTATCTGTAGAAGTGTCTGTCTCTCTCTCTATCTGTAGAAGTGTCTGTCTCTCTCTATCTGTAGAAGTGTCTGTCTCTCTCTATCTGTAGAAGTGTCTGTCTCTCTCTCTATCTGTAGAAGTGTCTCTCTATCTGTAGAAGTGTCTGTCTCTCTCTCTATCTGTAGAAGTGTCTCTCTATCTGTAGAGGTGTCTCTCTCTCTCTCTATCTGTAGAAGTGTCTTTCTATCTGTAGAAGTGTCTATCTCTCTCTCTCTCTCTATCTGTAGGTGTCTCTGGCTCTCTCTATATCTGTAGAAGTGTCTGTCTCTCTCTCTCTATCTGTAGGTGTCTCTGTCTCTCTCTATATCTGTAGAAGTGTCTGTCTCTCTCTCTCTATCTGTAGGTGTCTCTGTCTCTCTCTCTATCTGTAGAAGTGTCTGTCTCTCTCTCTATCTGTAGAAGTGTCTGTCTCTCTCTCTATCTGTAGAAGTGTCTGTCTCTATCTTTAGAAGTTTCTCTGTAGAAGTCTCTCTCTCTCTCTGTGTGTCTCTCTGTAACTGTAGAAGTGTGTGTATCTCTCTATCTGTAGGTGTCTCTGTCTCTATCTGTAGGTGTCTCTGTCTCTCTCTATCTGTAAGTGTCTCTGTCTCTCTCTATCTGTAAGTGTCTCTGTCTCTCTCTATCTGTAAGTGTCTCTGTCTCTCTATCTGTAGAAGTGTCTGTCTCTATCTCTCTCTCTATCTGTAGAAGTGTCTGTCTCTCTCTATCTGTAGAAGTGTCTCTCTCTATCTGTAGAAGTGTCTCTCTCTCTCTATCTGTAGAAGTTTCTCTCTCTCTATCTGTAGAAGTGTCTGTCTCTCTCTCTCTATCTGTAGAAGTGTCTGTCTCTCTCTCTATCTGTAGAAGTGTCTCTCTATCTGTAGAAGTGTGTGTCTCTCTCTCTATCTGTAGAAGTGTCTGTCTCTCTCTCTATCTGTAGAAGTGTCTCTCTATCTGTAGAGGTGTCTCTCTCTCTCTCTATCTGTAGAAGTGTCTTTCTATCTGTAGAAGTGTCTATCTCTCTCTCTCTATCTGTAGGTGTCTCTGGCTCTCTCTATATCTGTAGAAGTGTCTGTCTCTCTCTCTCTCTCTCTATCTGTAGGTGTCTCTGTCTCTCTCTCTATCTGTAGAAGTGTCTGTCTCTCTCTCTATCTGTAGAAGTGTCTGTCTCTATCTTTAGAAGTTTCTCTGTAGAAGTCTCTCTCTCTCTCTCTGTGTGTCTCTCTGTAACTGTAGAAGTGTGTGTATCTCTCTATCTGTAGGTGTCTCTGTCTCTATCTGTAGGTGTCTCTGTCTCTCTCTATCTGTAAGTGTCTCTGTCTCTCTCTATCTGTAAGTGTCTCTGTCTCTCTCTATCTGTAAGTGTCTCTGTCTCTCTATCTGTAGAAGTGTCTGTCTCTATCTCTCTCTCTCTCTATCTGTAGAAGTGTCTGTCTCTCTCTATCTGTAGAAGTGTCTCTCTCTATCTGTAGAAGTGTCTCTCTCTCTATCTGTAGAAGTGTCTCTCTCTCTCTCTCTCTCTATCTGTAGAAGTGTCTGTCTCTCTCTCTCTGTCTGTCTGTAGAAGTGTCTGTCTCTCTCTATCTGTAGAAGTGTCTCTCTCTATCTGTAGAAGTGTCTCTCTCTCTCTATCTGTAGAAGTGTCTCTCTCTCTCTATCTGTAGAAGTGTCTGTCTCTCTCTCTATCTGTAGAAGTGTCTGTCTCTCTCTCTATCTGTAGAAGTGTCTGTCTCTCTCTCTATCTGTAGAAGTGTCTCTCTATCTGTAGAAGTGTCTGTCTCTCTCTCTATCTGTAGAAGTGTCTGTCTCTCTCTCTATCTGTAGAAGTGTCTCTCTATCTGTAGAGGTGTCTCTCTCTCTCTCTATCTGTAGAAGTGTCTTTCTATCTGTAGAAGTGTCTCTCTCTCTCTCTCTCTCTCTATCTGTAGGTGTCTCTGGCTCTCTCTATATCTGTAGAAGTGTCTGTCTCTCTCTCTCTCTATCTGTAGGTGTCTCTGTCTCTCTCTCTATCTGTAGAAGTGTCTGTCTCTCTCTCTATCTGTAGAAGTGTCTGTCTCTCTCTCTATCTGTAGAAGTGTCTGTCTCTCTCTCTATCTGTAGAAGTGTCTGTCTCTATCTTTAGAAGTTTCTCTGTAGAAGTCTCTCTCTCTCTCTCTGTGTGTCTCTCTGTAACTGTAGAAGTGTGTGTATCTCTCTATCTGTAGGTGTCTCTGTCTCTATCTGTAGGAGTCTCTGTCTCTCTCTATCTGTAAGTGTCTCTGTCTCTCTCTATCTGTAAGTGTCTCTGTCTCTCTCTATCTGTAAGTGTCTCTGTCTCTCTATCTGTAGAAGTGTCTGTCTCTATCTCTCTCTCTATCTGTAGAAGTGTCTGTCTCTCTCTATCTGTAGAAGTGTCTCTCTCTCTCTCTCTATCTGTAGAAGTGTCTCTCTCTCTCTCTATCTGTAGAAGTGTCTGTCTCTCTCTCTCTGTCTGTCTGTAGAAGTGTCTGTCTCTCTCTCTATCTGTAGAAGTGTCTCTCTATCTGTAGAAGTGTCTGTCTCTCTATCTGTAGAAGTGTCTGTCTCTCTCTCTATCTGTAGAAGTGTCTCTCTCTATCTGTAGATGTGGCTGTCTAACTCTCTATCTGTAGAAGGTCAAGTAGGTCTAAGGTGGATGATAGAGTGGCGCACAAGGCTAAGTTCGTAAATCCAATATATAATAGGGATAAATACCAATATCCTTACCAAAAAAAATATATATATATATATATACAATATACAAGCTGCTAATTAAGCACTAAATGGACGTTAGATCAGTAAGATTATTTATTAATCAATTCACAAACTCAAAATAAAACAAATAGGTTATATAAATATACATATGATAAATAATTATACTAAATGAATCAATTGGGGCAGTTATAATAATATGTTGAATTTAAAAATAATCTGTAAGATGTGGCCACATCGTCTAAAATCTAATAATAAATGCTAAAACCTAACAATTAATGAGACATTTGATCATAGATACACAATGAACAGTATAAAATGATACGTATTTAGAGGATGTGATTACTCTAAAACACAGCCGCTAAATATAAGGCAAGAACTCTCACAGATGTAATAAATATATATATAGTTATACTTCTGCTTATACTGTAATATTGAATGATAGCAATCCGGTAAATTGGCTTGTAAAATTCAAGTTTCCCTTTTTGTGCACAGAAAAAAAGTGGCAAATATAAAAGTCACCAAGATCAAATGTGATAGTGGGTAGTTCATATATCATAGAATCTCAGAAATGTGAGTCTCTTCCAAGTACTTATATGTAAAATGCTGACCGGTCAGATAAATGTTAACTCCAAAAATGGTAAAGTGTAGTTGGAATTGTATTCCACGTACCTGACAGACTTGCGGCTAAGAGTGGCTCCGATATTGCTTCCAGGCTCACAGCTGAGTGAGCAGCGAAGAGCACTACACGCTGAGCTTGTTTCCTGCTCCCAAGCGTGACTCCAGCGTCTTCACTGTCTGCGTGCGTGCTGTGTCACCTGATAGTTAGGATCCAATGGGGTTTTTTCAAAAGCGGTCCAGATTCAAATGTCACTTTCAAGTGTACAAAGTGAGAATTTTCCAGTGTGGTGTCCAAAAGGTTAGTAAGTCTCTTCTACGCGTTTCGGCACGTTGTGCCTTTATCAAGATGACTTACTGGATGCCTGGTACTTGTTTTTATAGGGTTATTCCGGATGCCATTTTTTAACTGTTTGATGGCTTTATCAATAAACTTTATTCAATGCACATTGTCCGTTATTTATCTAAAGATCTATGATCATGACAGTCTCCTATTTTTTAAGGACACAATACTTATACAAATAAATATAATAACTTCAATATCATATTAAAATATAAATTATTTATAGTTTTAAAATGATTCATAGTTGATGTGTGAATAAAATATTGGAATAAATAGTGTCATTAGATGATTCTGGTAACTAATATAAATAGTCTACAATCAACAATAAATAACTAACTGGAATATTATTTTTCTTAGAATCTTACAAAAAGTCCAATCTACTATAAAAAAATGGATAAAACTAATGCATAAAATTGGCCATAAAACCGTATACAAAAATTAGAAATATATATAGGCAAAATATTTAGTTAAAGGGATTAAGATCAAGTTCAGCGTTCAATCCACCAGGGGTCAGGGTGGCAAAATTAAAAATAAGCTCAGCTTCTATCATTAAAAGTTGTTTTAATATATTTCCTCCTCTATGTTGTTTTACTTTTTTTACACCCCAATACAACAGGCCATCAGTCTTCTGGCCATGACACTCTTTAAAATGTTTAGAAAGTAGGTGGTCTTCATATAATAATATCGGAGCCACTCTTAGCCGCAAGTCTGTCAGGTACGTGGAATACAATTCCAACTACACTTTACCATTTTTGGAGTTAACATTTATCTGACTGGTCAGCATTTTACATATAAGTACTTGGAAGAGACTCACATTTCTGAGATTCTATGATATATGAACTACCCACTATCACATTTGATCTTGGTGACTTTTATATTTGCCACTTTTTTTCTGTGCACAAAAAGGGAAACTTGAATTTTACAAGCCAATTTACCGGATTGCTATCATTCAATATTACAGTATAAGCAGAAGTATAACTATATATATATTTATTACATCTGTGAGAGTTCTTGCCTTATATTTAGCGGCTGTGTTTTAGAGTAATCACATCCTCTAAATACGTATCATTTTATACTGTTCATTGTGTATCTATGATCAAATGTCTCATTAATTGTTAGGTTTTAGCATTTATTATTAGATTTTAGACGATGTGGCCACATCTTACAGATTATTTTTAAATTCAACATATTATTATAACTGCCCCAATTGATTCATTTAGTATAATTATTTATCATATGTATATTTATATAACCTATTTGTTTTATTTTGAGTTTGTGAATTGATTAATAAATAATCTTACTGATCTAACGTCCATTTAGTGCTTAATTAGCAGCTTGTATATTGTATATATATATATATATTTTTTTTGGTAAGGATATTGGTATTTATCCCTATTATATATTGGATTTACGAACTTAGCCTTGTGCGCCACTCTATCATCCACCTTAGACCTACTTGACCTTTTACTGGACTGTGTTTGAGAGATCACAGTTCTTTTAGAGTTGGCCTGAGTTCTTTTTAGTATCTGTCCAGACTTACTCCCCACTGTCCTCTATCTGTAGAAGTGTCTGTCTCTCTCTATCTGTAGAAGTGTCTGTCTCTCTCTATCTGTAGAAGTGTCTGTCTCTCTCTATCTGTAGAAGTGTCTGTCTCTCTCTATCTGTAGAAGTGTCTGTCTAACTCTCTCTATCTGTAGAAGTGTCTGTCTCTCTCTATCTGTAGAAGTGTCTGTCTCTCTCTATCTGTAGAAGTGTCTGTCTCTCTCTATCTGTAGAAGTGTCTGTCTAACTCTCTCTATCTGTAGAAGTGTCTCTCTCTATCTGTAGAAGTGTCTGTCTCTCTCTATCTGTAGAAGTGTCTGTCTCTCTCTATCTGTAGAAGTGTCTGTCTCTCTCTGTCATGATCCGGTGTACATGCGCTCAGGACACAGACCCTCGGGGCAGTGGTAGGGATTTGAAGACACCGACCCCTGACCCGGGGAAGAGTATCCTGGACGTGGATAGATGATATTCTGTGATTCATAGTTGCTAGAAGTTATTGTAGAATAAATGGAGGGTGCAACATTTGTATACAATATATTCTGACTTCACTGTGACTTATAGATAGTTAATAGAAGTAACTGCAGGATTCAATGAGAGAAAAAATATAGCAATGTGGAATGTTCAGGCTTCAGAGTAATCTAGTAAAAGATTGACACTTAAATGCAAACTAAGGTTTGTTGCAGGTTCACAGTACATAATATTATATAAAGCTGTATGTCAGAGTTTAAGCACAGCTGCACAGGTACGTAGACAAGCTGCAAGTTTAGGCATTAATTACTGTTTGTGCATTTAGATGCAAACTTGTTTTTTTGCAGGTTCACAGTATATAATATTATAAAGAGCTGTATGTCAGTAATTAGCAGAGCAGCACAGGTGAAAGTTAAGTTTAAGGCATCAATTACTGTTTGAACATATATTGGAGAATCACATGAAAGCTTTTAATTGAACACATAGATGCAGAGTTCAGAATATGTTAACATATTTGCAGCAGGATATTTCAGCAATGACAACTTGTAGCAGAGAAATAGTTATAAAGTTCTGAGTAGGATGCTGTTGTAATTAGAGAGTGATGATAACCAAAAGTATGCTTGATTTATAATAAAGTTCTGAGTTTGTTAAGTAGCAGTGTCCAGGAAACAGAAAATGGAATTATTTGGATACTTGCGATTTGATGATTTTAGGCATTGGAATAGAAAATGCTGTAGGTTGAAATAGTTGGTAAATTCATACAGGAAACAGTCACAGACCTCTGTTGTTCAGGATCACAACTTCAATGTTAATGCAAAGCACATTAGACCTGAGAAGGCTTAAAAAGAGGCTGAGGTAATCAGGTGCATGAATGATTAATCAGGCAGGCAAGCAAGCTGAATGTGAATACTGCCCAAATGCAGCAGTCAGAGAAGGAAGTCTTAAAGGGATAGTGACATTAGGCTGAGATATGTTACAGATCGCCCTCCTTAAAGGCAACCTCCGGGCGCCCAATACAATCCAAAAGGAGAGAGAACAAAAATGATATGGAGAACCGGTAGTAGGTGTATGGAGGTAGTGAGTCCAATCAGAAATCAAGAAAGGAGGGTTGGAGATCTCTTGAAAAAGTTGAATGACGAAGTAAAAGCAATGTAATTCAGGTATCAAAAGATCTTGAAAATGATGAGAGCAAAACTTGAAGTCAACTTTTTTGTAGTCATAGTGAGAATGCATGAACGCCACATACAATGAGGTTCCTACCACAGAATCATCCTGAGGGTAGATAGGCGGATGTTCTTCATGATAGATGACCATGTACATAGCCAATGAAAAGGCAGCCAGTCCTAGAGATATGAATAGGCTTTCCTCAGCTTCAGAAATAGAGATGCAGTATTCTGGATTGATAGCCAGATTAACCACCTTTGGGTCAGAGATTTGAGTATCCTCCTAATTAACCTCTTGGCTGAGGATTAGATATACTCCAAAAAAAAAATCTATAGCCACTTCTAACGCAATAGCAGGGCTTTCTTCAAAGTAGGAGATAGGAGTGTAGAGTGCAAGATTTGTCCAGTTCTTGCCATCTTCTAATTCAATATGAAATGTCTCCTTACTGGATTCAGAATCAAAAGTGTCCTCACTAAGAACAGGTATATGAATGCCCGCACCAGGGCAAGGTTCAGGAATACCCAAATCTGGGCAAGGTTCAGGAATATCCTCAATAGCATCGGGTGAAGGAATGCCCATGCCAGGGCAAGGTTCAACTATAGAGAAAGGAAAATAACCCACTTTAGAGCCAGGAACCATACTCTCTTCTGAGCAGAGGGCAAGGCTTTCTTCAGGGTTCATAAACGAAGAATTAACAAGACCCACTTTACAGCCAAGAACTATACTCGCTTCTGAGTAGAGGGCATGGCTATCTTCAGGATCAAGTATTATTACACCCATTTCTGGGTTAAACAAAGGAATACCCATACCAGGGTCACAAACAGGAGAGTCCACCTTGATGTCAGGTTTAGTAGTATAATCATGGAAAACAGGATCAGGAATGGGCACAGGGGAATCTTCTTGAATAACTTTTGTACAAGTTTCAGGTTCAAGAATGTCCACTTGCGAACTTGGTTCAAAGTTGTCCTCACAGGATTGAGTATCAGGAATTCCTGTACAGGAAACTGATGTAGTAGAAAATGTAGGTTGGTGCAAAGTATCTCCCAAGGGAAACAATTTCTTAAATGCAGTAACAGAAGAATTTTGAGAAGGTGAAGTGTTCTGAAATATGCCACACTCAGGTAGATGCGGAGGAATTGTGACACAAGATTCTGACTGAGAAGTTGTCTGGGGTTCAGCAGGCATACTTATTTGAGTTTGAATATCAGAGCTAAATTCTCCAGGGACTATCTCTGGTAAACTGTTAGATTGTATATCTGGAACAAAATTATCTTTTGTTTCTAGCACAGGATTTATAGACATTGAGGCAGCAAAAGTGGGATGCAAGAAATCAATAGTTGGAAACAGTTTTTGTAGTTGTTGTAGAGTCTGAGAAGAGATACTATTAGATGCTTTAAGAACAGACAGATGGTGACTAAAGACAACATCCAGCTTGGTGTTGACAGTGTCATGAGGCAAGAGAGAGTCTGGCACAACAGAAACTAAAACAGGGGAATCAGGCTGAGTTTCCTCTTTGCACTTCTGATTTTCTGTGGGCAGAAGGATTTTCGTCTTCTTCTTCTTCTTAGAGAGCTTAGATTTCTTCCCAGTATGAGGCTTCTTAGGTTGCTGCCATTGTGGCTTGTAGTAAGGTTGAGAACAGAAATCTTCTTCATCACTGGATGCATAATTCTGATGTGATAAATCAGCATGGTAGTTGAGGGGACCTTTTCTCCAAACAGCAGTCTGTAAACCAGATGTCTTTTCTTGCAGCTCTGAATCTGTCCAATCCAACGAATCCATGGGAATATCAGAAATAGGGAGATCAGTATTTCCATGAGAGGTTTCATGATGGGAGCTGTCTGTATCTTCCATATTATAAATATAACAACCAAGGATGTCATTATAGCCAATAGGTTGAGGTTTTGTCTGAGTTTGTGGCGAATTAAAGTTGCGCTCATACCAGTCTAATGCCAGTTCAGCTGGATCTGTGAAGTCATCCTCCATGTTGACATATTCAGACTCAGAATCAGTATCACCAGGATAGGAATTACAAACAGGAGGAGTAGATGGTTTTCTGGAACAGTAGTCCTGTCTCTTTAAATCTTTAAAGGTCTTAATTTTTTCTGCTGAATCTATGAATGCATCCTCTTCAGTTACATAGTCAGACTCAGAATCAGTTTCACCAAAATTGAAATCGCGAACATGAGGAACAGATGAAATTCTAGAATAGTGGTTCTGTCTCTTTAAATCTTTGAAAGCCTGAATTTTTTCTGCTGAAGCTATGGTTAAATCCTCTTCATTTTCATAGTCAGATTCAGGATCAGTTTCACCAAAATGGTAAGCACGAAATTGAGGAACAGATGACATTTTAGAAAAGTGGTTCTGTCTCTTTAAATCTTTAAAAATCTGAATTTTTTCTGCTGAAGCTATGGTTAAATCCTCTTCATTTTCATAGTCAGATTCAGGATCAGTTTCACCAAAATGGTAACCACGAACATGAGTAGAGGATTGTCTAGAATGGGAGTACTGTGTCTTTAAATTTTTTAAAGGTTGAAAATCTTCTGTTTTTCCTTTAGGGATTGCTTGGGTCTGAGTTATGTTGTAATTTTTTATTTTCCTTTGAGGGTTGGTGCATCCACTACCACTGCGGATCCCTTTTTTAGGCATTAACATTCTGTCATGATCCGGTGTAGATGCGCTCAGGACACAGACCCTCGGGGCAGTGGTAGGGATTTGAAGACACCGACCCCTGACCCGGGGAAGAGTATCCTGGACGTGGATAGATGATATTCTGTGATTCATAGTTGCTAGAAGTTATTGTAGAATAAATGGAGGGTGCAACATTTATATACAATATATTCTGACTTCACTGTGACTTATAGTTAGTTAATAGAAGTAACTGCAGGATTCAATGAGAGAAAAAATATAGCAATGTGGAATGTTCAGGCTTCAGAGTAATCTAGTAAAAGATTGACACTTAGATGCAAACTAAGGTTTGTTGCAGGTTCACAGTACATAATATTATATAAAGCTGTATGTCAGAGTTTAAGCACAGCTGCACAGGTACGTAGACAAGCTGCAAGTTTAGGCATTAATTACTGTTTGTGCATTTAGATGCAAACTTGTTTTTTTGCAGGTTCACAGTATATAATATTATAAAGAGCTGTATGTCAGTAATTAGCAGAGCAGCACAGGTGAAAGTTAAGTTTAAGGCATCAATTACTGTTTGAACATATATTGGAGAATCACATGAAAGCTTTTAATTGAACACATAGATGCAGAGTTCAGAATATGTTAACATATTTGCAGCAGGATATTTCAGCAATGACAACTTGTAGCAGAGAAATAGTTATAAAGTTCTGAGTAGGATGCTGTTGTAATTAGAGAGTGATGAAAACCAAAAGTATGCTTGATTTATAATAAAGTTCTGAGTTTGTTAAGTAGCAGTGTCCAGGAAACAGAAAATGGAATTATTTGGATACTTGCGATTTGAGGATTTTAGGCATTGGAATAGAAAATGCTGTAGGTTGAAATAGTTGGTAAATTCATACAGGAAACAGTCACAGACCTCTGTTGTTCAGGATCACAACTTCAATGTTAATGCAAAGCACATTAGACCTGAGAAGGCTTAAAAAGAGGCTGAGGTAATCAGGTGCATGAATGATTAATCAGGCAGGCAAGCAAGCTGAATGTGAATACTGCCCAAATGCAGCAGTCAGAGAAGGAAGTCTTAAAGGGATAGTGACATTAGGCTGAGATATGTTACAGATCGCCCTCCTTAAAGGCGACCTCCGGGCGCCCAATACAATCCAAAAGGAGAGAGAACAAAAATGATATGGAGAACCGGTAGTAGGTGTATGGAGGTAGTGAGTCCAATCAGAAATCAAGAAAGGAGGGTTGGAGATCTCTTGAAAAAGTTGAATGACGAAGTAAAAGCAATGTAATTCAGGTATCAAAAGATCTTGAAAATGATGAGAGCAAAACTTGAAGTCAACTTTTTTGTAGTCATAGTGAGAATGCATGAACGCCACATACAATGAGGTTCCTACCACAGAATCATCCTGAGGGTAGATAGGCGGATGTTCTTCATGATAGATGACCATGTACATAGCCAATGAAAAGGCAGCCAGTCCTAGAGATATGAATAGGCTTTCCTCAGCTTCAGAAATAGAGATGCAGTATTCTGGATTGATAGCCAGATTAACCACCTTTGGGTCAGAGATTTGAGTATCCTCCTAATTAACCTCTTGGCTGAGGATTAGATATACTCCAAAAAAAAATCTATAGCCACTTCTAACGCAATAGCAGGGCTTTCTTCAAAGTAGGAGATAGGAGTGTAGAGTGCAAGATTTGTCCAGTTCTTGCCATCTTCTAATTCAATATGAAATGTCTCCTTACTGGATTCAGAATCAAAAGTGTCCTCACTAAGAACAGGTATATGAATGCCCGCACCAGGGCAAGGTTCAGGAATACCCAAATCTGGGCAAGGTTCAGGAATATCCTCAATAGCATCGGGTGAAGGAATGCCCATGCCAGGGCAAGGTTCAACTATAGAGAAAGGAAAATAACCCACTTTAGAGCCAGGAACCATACTCTCTTCTGAGCAGAGGGCAAGGCTTTCTTCAGGGTTCATAAACGAAGAATTAACAAGACCCACTTTACAGCCAAGAACTATACTCGCTTCTGAGTAGAGGGCATGGCTATCTTCAGGATCAAGTATTATTACACCCATTTCTGGGTTAAACAAAGGAATACCCATACCAGGGTCACAAACAGGAGAGTCCACCTTGATGTCAGGTTTAGTAGTATAATCATGGAAAACAGGATCAGGAATGGGCACAGGGGAATCTTCTTGAATAACTTTTGTACAAGTTTCAGGTTCAAGAATGTCCACTTGCGAACTTGGTTCAAAGTTGTCCTCACAGGATTGAGTATCAGGAATTCCTGTACAGGAAACTGATGTAGTAGAAAATGTAGGTTGGTGCAAAGTATCTCCCAAGGGAAACAATTTCTTAAATGCAGTAACAGAAGAATTTTGAGAAGGTGAAGTGTTCTGAAATATGCCACACTCAGGTAGATGCGGAGGAATTGTGACACAAGATTCTGACTGAGAAGTTGTCTGGGGTTCAGCAGGCATACTTATTTGAGTTTGAATATCAGAGCTAAATTCTCCAGGGACTATCTCTGGTAAACTGTTAGATTGTATATCTGGAACAAAATTATCTTTTGTTTCTAGCACAGGATTTATAGACATTGAGGCAGCAAAAGTGGGATGCAAGAAATCAATAGTTGGAAACAGTTTTTGTAGTTGTTGTAGAGTCTGAGAAGAGATACTATTAGATGCTTTAAGAACAGACAGATGGTGACTAAAGACAACATCCAGCTTGGTGTTGACAGTGTCATGAGGCAAGAGAGAGTCTGGCACAACAGAAACTAAAACAGGGGAATCAGGCTGAGTTTCCTCTTTGCACTTCTGATTTTCTGTGGGCAGAAGGATTTTCGTCTTCTTCTTCTTCTTAGAGAGCTTAGATTTCTTCCCAGTATGAGGCTTCTTAGGTTGCTGCCATTGTGGCTTGTAGTAAGGTTGAGAACAGAAATCTTCTTCATCACTGGATGCATAATTCTGATGTGATAAATCAGCATGGTAGTTGAGGGGACCTTTTCTCCAAACAGCAGTCTGTAAACCAGATGTCTTTTCTTGCAGCTCTGAATCTGTCCAATCCAACGAATCCATGGGAATATCAGAAATAGGGAGATCAGTATTTCCATGAGAGGTTTCATGATGGGAGCTGTCTGTATCTTCCATATTATAAATATAACAACCAAGGATGTCATTATAGCCAATAGGTTGAGGTTTTGTCTGAGTTTGTGGCGAATTAAAGTTGCGCTCATACCAGTCTAATGCCAGTTCAGCTGGATCTGTGAAGTCATCCTCCATGTTGACATATTCAGACTCAGAATCAGTATCACCAGGATAGGAATTACAAACAGGAGGAGTAGATGGTTTTCTGGAACAGTAGTCCTGTCTCTTTAAATCTTTAAAGGTCTTAATTTTTTCTGCTGAATCTATGAATGCATCCTCTTCAGTTACATAGTCAGACTCAGAATCAGTTTCACCAAAATTGAAATCGCGAACATGAGGAACAGATGAAATTCTAGAATAGTGGTTCTGTCTCTTTAAATCTTTGAAAGCCTGAATTTTTTCTGCTGAAGCTATGGTTAAATCCTCTTCATTTTCATAGTCAGATTCAGGATCAGTTTCACCAAAATGGTAAGCACGAAATTGAGGAACAGATGACATTTTAGAAAAGTGGTTCTGTCTCTTTAAATCTTTAAAAATCTGAATTTTTTCTGCTGAAGCTATGGTTAAATCCTCTTCATTTTCATAGTCAGATTCAGGATCAGTTTCACCAAAATGGTAACCACGAACATGAGTAGAGGATTGTCTAGAATGGGAGTACTGTGTCTTTAAATTTTTTAAAGGTTGAAAATCTTCTGTTTTTCCTTTAGGGATTGCTTGGGTCTGAGTTATGTTGTAATTTTTTATTTTCCTTTGAGGGTTGGTGCATCCACTACCACTGCGGATCCCTTTTTTAGGCATTAACATTCTGTCATGATCCGGTGTAGATGCGCTCAGGACACAGACCCTCGGGGCAGTGGTAGGGATTTG
Organism: Bombina bombina; assembly: GCF_027579735.1. Lineage (NCBI taxonomy): Eukaryota > Metazoa > Chordata > Amphibia > Anura > Bombinatoridae > Bombina > Bombina bombina. Next base: position 37,708,816 of record NC_069503.1, read on the forward strand.
AAGACACCGACCCCTGACCCGGGGAAGAGTATCCTGGACGTGGATAGATGATATTCTGTGATTCATAGTTGCTAGAAGTTATTGTAGAATAAATGGAGGGTGCAACATTTATATACAATATATTCTGACTTCACTGTGACTTATAGTTAGTTAATAGAAGTAACTGCAGGATTCAATGAGAGAAAAAATATAGCAATGTGGAATGTTCAGGCTTCAGAGTAATCTAGTAAAAGATTGACACTTAGATGCAAACTAAGGTTTGTTGCAGGTTCACAGTACATAATATTATATAAAGCTGTATGTCAGAGTTTAAGCACAGCTGCACAGGTACTTAGACAAGCTGCAAGTTTAGGCATTAATTACTGTTTGTGCATTTAGATGCAAACTTGGTTTTTTGCAGGTTCACAGTATATAATATTATAAAGAGCTGTATGTCAGTAATTAGCAGAGCAGCACAGGTGAAAGTTAAGTTTAAGGCATCAATTACTGTTTGAACATATATTGGAGAATCACATGAAAGCTTTTAATTGAACACATAGATGCAGAGTTCAGAATATGTTAACATATTTGCAGCAGGATATTTCAGCAATGACAACTTGTAGCAGAGAAATAGTTATAAAGTTCTGAGTAGGATGCTGTTGTAATTAGAGAGTGATGATAACCAAAAGTATGCTTGATTTATAATAAAGTTCTGAGTTTGTTAAGTAGCAGTGTCCAGGAAACAGAAAATGGAATTATTTGGATACTTGCGATTTGATGATTTTAGGCATTGGAATAGAAAATGCTGTAGGTTGAAATAGTTGGTAAATTCATACAGGAAACAGTCACAGACCTCTGTTCTTCAGGATCACAACTTCAATGTTAATGCAAAGCACATTAGACCTGAGAAGGCTTAAAAAGAGGCTGAGGTAATCAGGTGCATGAATGATTAATCAGGCAGGCAAGCAAGCTGAATGTGAATACTGCCCAAATGCAGCAGTCAGAGAAGGAAGTCTTAAAGGGATAGTGACATTAGGCTGAGATATGTTACACTCTCTATCTGTAGAAGTGTCTGTCTCTCTCTATCTGTAGAAGTATCTTGCTCTCTATCTGTAGAAGTGTCTCTCTCTCTATCTGTAGATGTGTCTGTCTCTCTCTCTCTATCTGTAGAAGTGTCTGTCTCTCTCTCTCTATCTGTAGAAGTGTCTGTCTCTCTATCTGTAGATGTGTCTGTCTAACTCTCTCTATCTGTAGAAGTGTCTGTCTCTCTCTATCTGTAGATGTGTCTGTCTAACTCTCTCCATCTGTAGAAGTGTCTGTCTCTCTCTATCTGTAGATGTGTCTGTCTAACTCTCTCTATCTGTAGAAGTGTCTGTCTCTCTCTCTCTAGCTGTAGAAGTGTCTGTCTCTCTCTCTCTAGCTGTAGAAGTGTCTGTCTCTCTCTCTCTATCTGTAGAGAGAGCACATTAGACCTGAGAAGGCTTAAAAAGAGGCTGAGGTAATCAGGTGCATGAATGATTAATCAGGCAGGCAAGCAAGCTGAATGTGAATACTGCCCAAATGCAGCAGTCAGAGAAGGAAGTCTTAAAGGGATAGTGACATTAGGCTGAGATATGTTACACTCTCTATCTGTAGAAGTGTCTGTCTCTCTCTATCTGTAGAAGTATCTTGCTCTCTATCTGTAGAAGTGTCTCTCTCTCTATCTGTAGATGTGTCTGTCTCTCTCTCTCTCTATCTGTAGAAGTGTCTGTCTCTCTATCTGTAGATGTGTCTGTCTAACTCTCTCTATCTGTAGAAGTGTCTGTCTCTCTCTATCTGTAGATGTGTCTGTCTAACTCTCTCTATCTGTAGAAGTGTCTGTCTCTCTCTATCTGTAGATGTGTCTGTCTAACTCTCTCCATCTGTAGAAGTGTCTGTCTCTCTCTATCTGTAGATGTGTCTGTCTAACTCTCTCTATCTGTAGAAGTGTCTGTCTCTCTCTCTCTAGCTGTAGAAGTGTCTGTCTCTCTCTCTCTATCTGTAGAAGTGTCTCTCTCTCTATCTGTAGAAGTGTCTGTCTCTCTCTCTATCTGTAGAAGTGTCTCTCTCTCTCTATCTGTAGATGTGTCTGTCTAACTCTTTCTATCTGTAGAAGTGTCTCTCTCTCTCTATCTGTAGAAGTGTCTCTCTCTATCTGTAGAAGTGTCTCTCTCTATCTGTAGAAGTGTCTCTCTCTCTCTATCTGTAGAAGTGTCTCTCTCTCTCTCTATCTGTAGAAGTGTCTCTCTCTCTCTATCTGTAGAAGTGTCTCTCTCTCTCTCTATCTGTAGAAGTGTCTGTCTCTCTCTCTATCTGTAGAAGTGTCTGTCTCTCTCTATCTGTAGAAGTTTCTCTCTGTAGAAGTCTCTCTCTGTGTGTCTCTCTGTAACTGTAGAAGTGTGTGTCTCTCTCTATCTGTAAGTGTCTCTGTCTCTCTCTATATCTGTAGGCAGGGCCGGCGCTTGCATATAGGCAAGTTAGGCATCGGCCTTAGGGCGCCACAGTATGGGGGCGCAAACTGCCGGTGACAAGCAGCAGCAACTTTTTTTTTTTTTTTTACATTTGCGGTCCACTCCGCCCCCAGTCCAGACAACATTGAATTTTCTTTGGGCAAATTGGGGTGCCGTGCTAATACTGCCATGCTAGTAATACATACGTAGGCAGCTTACATTTTTTAAAATATTGTCTCAAATTCAAATGTTTCCCGCGCGCACAGGCTGCATCTGTTCAGTGTGAGGAGGGGGTGGAGCAGCTATGCAGGAGCTGCACTGTCCTGGCTGGGAACGGATTTGCAGAAGTAGCTCAGTTCTGAATTGGCAGCAGCAGACAGTCAAGTCAACTCACAGGTAAAGCAAAGCCTGTTACCAGTTTCTATAGAAAAAACAAAGCTTGTCATTTAAAAGCAATTGTTTATTTAAGCAAACAGCTCAGAAACTGCACCACGGAAAATAGATCAGACAGTTAAGTACAAGTTTACTTTTACTCCACTGTCTGAGCTATTTTCCATGCTGCATGTTCTGAACCATTTGCTTAAATAAACACTTGCTTTTAAAGGACAAGCTTGCTTTGTTTTTTTAAATATATATTTTTTTCTCTGATTTATGCAGGGCTGTTGGATATATGTTGATTTTCTAAAATTGACCATTTTGATTGGGGAGCGCTGTGTTTTAAACCTTAGTGCCATGATTTGTGGGAGTATCTGCTTAATGCAGTCCAAGCTCCGTGCAGAGTCAGAGAGATACCGTGGCGTGCTGTGTTAAACATGATTAATAAGCCAGGGAGCTGTTCCTGCAGAGGGAGGTCACAATTTAACTAGGAAATCAGACACAAGCCCCTCACAGTAAGCAGAGGGTAGGCAAACAGGAGAGGGGACTGGGGATGCGTAGGGAGAGAGTTTTGTTCGGCTGTGTCTGTTCACTGAACTGAAGTGTTTGCTAGTTCAGCTCAACTTGGGGATATAATATGTGATTTTAATAAGAGTGACAATCATGACACTTATGCTGCTGTAAACATGTGTGTGTATGTTTGTGTAAATGTGTATGTATGTGTAAATATGAGTGTATGTATATGTAAATATGTGTGTGTGTATGTGTAAATGTGTGTGTGTGTGTATGTGTAAATATGTGTGTGTGTGTGCATGTGTAAATATGTGTGTGCATGTGTAAATATGTGTGTGCGTGTGTATGTATATGTAAATATGTGTGTGTATGTATATGTAAATATGTGTGTGTATGTAAATGTGTGTATGTATATGTACATATGTGTGTAAATGTGTGTGTGTAAATGTGTGTGTGTAAATGTATGTGTGTGTGTGTGTGTGTGTGTATGTATGTGTAAATATGTGTGCATGTGTATATATGGGTAAATATGTGTGTGTGTGTATGTATCTGTAAATATGTGTGTGTGTATGTATCTGTAAATATGTGTGTGTGTGTGTGTGTATGTATCTGTAAATGTGTGTGTGTGTATGTATCTGTAAATATGTGTGTGTATGTATGTGTAAATATTTGTGTGTATGTATGTGTAAATATGTGTGTGTATGTATGTGTAAATATGTGTGTATGTATGTGTAAATGTGTGTGTATGTATGTGTAAATGTGTGTGTGTGTATGTATGTGTAAATGTGTGTGTGTGTGTATGTATGTATGTGTAAATGTGTGTGTATGTATGTGTAAATGTGTGTGTGTATGTGTAAATGTGTGTGTGTGTGTATATATAAATATGTATGTGTGTGTGTATATATAAATATGTGTGTGTGTATATATATAAATATGTGTGTGTGTGTAGATATAAATATGTATGTGTGTGTGTATATATAAATATGTGTGTGTGTATATATAAATATGTATGTGTGTGTATGTGTGTGTATATATAAATATGTGTGTGTGTGTATATATAATATGTGTGTGTGTGTATATATATATAAATATGTGTGTGTGTGTGTATATATAAATAGGCTTGCCATAATTTTTAGAGGTGAAACTGGGACCACCTGGTGCGGTGCCAGTGGGGATGTGGTCAGGAGTGTGGTCAAGGGGGCGTGGCAATTACCGGTCCTTTTAAAGTAGTAGCTTTTATGTGTGTAATGTTTTGAGGATACTCTACCCTTCCTCAGTCAAACAAGTGAATCACACAGTTTAAATAACCATAACACCACCCCCTAGTGAAAAAGGCACCATTACGTTGTCATGGCAAATAAATCATTAATCTAAATCTCAGATTCTAAATAATGCCAAACATCAAGCATAATTATCACTTTATCAATTTCACAATTTAATATCTGCAGTGTAATATGTGTTTTATGTGTCTAATTAAGGAACAGAGCCAAATACTGATAAGGCATAAATACAACATTGAATGAAAGTAAAAAAGAAACACGTACCTGCTAAAGCTGTTTAAGAGGCTACTCTATACCATAATGCAGGAAGATTATAGCCAAAATTCTATCCTGCATGAATCCAGGCCAAAAATCCTTCCTGTCTGTACTTCCTAGTCATACCCACATGATTCCCCTAAAGGTGTATTACCGGCAATGTCACCAGGGGTTGGGGGTGTTAAATTCTTAGAAAAATAAACCAAGTAGTACTACAAAATTAAAAAACCCTATGCTGCTCACTCAGCCTGTATTACTAAATGTAAACTTTGAAGGACACGAACGTTAAGCTAAGCAGGGCTGTATGTAACAAAGTACCAACATCCAACTATACTGGAGAGCCACAGTCCAGTCATTTTGAATAATTTGTCCGGGTTTCAGGTGGTCTGAAACCCGGACACATGAAACCTGGAGGTGGCAACCCTACTGGGACAGAATGAACAACTGGGTGGGACACTGGGACAGCTCCTCCAAACCGGGACAATCCCAGTAAAAGTGGGACTTCTGGTAAGCCTATATATAAATATATATGTGTGTGTGTATGTATGTATGTGTAAATGTATGTGTAAATGTGTGTGTATATGTATGTGTAAATGTGTGTATGTATGTATGTGTGTGTGCAGGTAAATGTTGTTACCTGCACATTATGTCATGCAGAAATATCTACTACACATTACTAGAACATTTTGTTAAGTAGCAGGGTATATCTTCTTTTTGGGGGGGGGGGGGGGCGGCAAAATGTGTCTTTGCCTGTGTAGCCAAAAATCCTAGCACCGGCCCTGTCTGTAGGTGTCTGTAGGTGTCTCTGTCTCTCTCTATATCTGTAGGTCTCTCTGTCTCTCTCTATCTGTAAGTGTCTCTGTCTCTCTCTATCTGTAAGTGTCTCTGTCTCTCTCTATCTGTAAGTGTCTCTGTCTCTCTCTCTATCTGTAGGTGTCTCTGTCTCTCTCTATCTGTAGGTGTCTCTGTCTCTCTCTATCTGTAGGTGTCTCTGTCTCTCTCTATCTGTAAGTGTCTCTGTCTCTCTCTATCTGTAGGTGTCTCTCTCTCTCTCTATATCTGTCGAAGTGTCTGTCTCTCTCTATCTGTAGAAGTGTCTGTCTCTCTCTATCTGTAGAAGTGTCTGTCTCTCTCTATCGGTAGAAGTGTCTGTCTCTCTCTATCTGTAGAAGTGTCTGTCTCTCTCTATCTGTAGAAGTGTCTGTCTCTCTCTATCTGTAGAAATGTCTGTCTCTCTCTATCGGTAGAAGTGTCTGTCTCTCTCTATCTGTAGAAGTGTCTGTCTCTCTCTATCTGTAGAAGTGTCTGTCTCTCTCTATCTGTAGAAGTGTCTGTCTCTCTCTATCCGTAGAAGTGTCTGTCTCTCTCTATCTGTAGAAGTCTCTCTCTATCTGTAGAAGTGTCTGTCTCTCTCTATCTGTAGGTGTCTCTGTCTCTCTCTATCTGTAGAAGTGTCTCCTCTCTCTCTATCTGTAGAAGTGTCTGTCTCTCTCTCTCTATCTGTAGAAATGTCTCTATCTCTCTATCTGAAGAAGTGTCTGTCTCTCTCTCTCTATCTGTAGAAATGTCTCTATCTCTCTCTCTATCTGTAGAAGTGTCTGTGTCTCTCTCTCTCTCTCTCTCTCTCTCTCTCTCTCTAGAAGTGTCTCTCTATCTGTAGAAATGTCTCTATCTCTCTCTCTATCTGTAGAAGTGTCTGTCTCTCTCTCTCTCTCTCTCTCTCTCTCTAGAAGTGTCTCTCTATCTGTAGAAGTATCTCTCTCTATCTGTAGAAGTCTCTCTCTCTCTGTCTGTCTGTAGAAGTGTCTGTGTCTCTCTGTCTGTCTGTCTGTAGAAGTGTATGTGTCTCTCTCTCTCAAAATGTTGAAAATAAAATAGATTTCATAAGTGTAGAGAGAGTTATAACAACAGAGTTAGACAAAGGAGTGGACAACATAGATAAGTACTTTTCAAAATCCAACAATTAAATGCAAACATGCTACATTTTCTAATGTCTGCATTAACCTTTTCCTCCCTTCTCCTTAAAGTCACAGCTCTTCCATTCACAAACAGCACTCAGCACATTCATATTTCTCCTTATCTTCTACCTTCCCCCCTCTACAACACACATGAACTTTATTCTTATCTCACATCCCTCAGCCAGCCATGCTTCACTGATCCTAAACTTAAACACTCACATAAGACACATTCTCATCTCCTTTCCCTCACCATCTTTCTTCTTCTTGTACAGTCAAAAAACTCCAGCAGCACACCAAAAGTAAATAATTTTCCAATTTTATTGAACCAGGAGGGAAAAATACATGACATTTCAGGCTCAAATGCCCTTAATCATATGACCTTTTTTCAATAGTCACCTTACTTAAATACCTATCACCACAGGTGTAGCTAATTACATCTTAACACAGCTTTCTCAAAACCTATTATTTGAATACAAACGCCACCTAGTGGTCAGCATATAAAATTACATCTTCATACAAGTCTAACAGTGTTACATAGTGGCATTGAACTGCAAAATACAGAGAATACATTTTCAAAAATCATTACAAATCTAGAGGACAGGGATTCTTCTTCAAAACGCTCATAATTAGAGAAGGGAATAGTAGAATCTAGAAAAAATCAGAAAAAATCAAAGGAAAATATTAAAATCTATCTCACGATTCATACCTTTTGGAAAAAAACAATCCAATTTATAAATCCACATTGATTCTCTCCTTTTTAAGATCAATTCCCTGTCACCACCTCTCCGTGGGACAGGGACATGATCTATCATTTGAAATTTTAGTTGTGCAATTGAATGACCCTGGGTCAAAAAATGATGGAGACTGTAGCATTCAGATCCTTACATCTTATATTGGACTTATGTTGTATATTTCTGTCCCTCACCCTTTGGGTGGTCTCTCCAATGTAAATCCACCCACATGGGCATTTAATTAGATACATTGCATATCCTGTATTGCATGTAAAAAAGCCATTAATCTTATAGATTTTACCATTGAGTGGATGTATAAAAGTGGGACCCTTTACCATATTATTGCAATTTGCACAACCCAAACAGGGATAGCAACCCAAGTTTTTACCAGAGATATAGCTTTGTTTCAATTTCTTAATGCCAATATCTGCCCTTACAAGTTTGCCCTTAATACTAGAACCCTTCCTATAGGCAGACATAGGGCTATTAGCAAAAGCTTGTACATCAGGATGGCATTCTTTTAACATAAACCAGTATTTATTAACAATTTTTTGTATCTTAAAACTCTGATTGTTGTACTCTGACACAAATATTATTCTCTCTTTCTTATTATCCACTTTACTGCTGCTAGTTTGTGTTACATTTTTTGCCCTCAGTATCTCACTCTGTATAAGATCTGCTGGATAACCTCTATCACTGAATTTCTTACCCATTTCCTCAAATCTTTTATTGACAAGTTTTTTGTCTGAAACAATCCTTTTCACTCTTGTCATTTGGCTCCTAGGTAGAGACCTGATCAGAGCCGATGGATGAGCACTTGTGCAATGCAATAAACTATTCTTATCTGTGCTCTTTCTGTATAAATCCATCATAAGGGTCCCTCCTTCTTTATCAAGAAAGTGTATTGATTGTTCATCCCAAGTAAGGGTAAACTTAATGTGTCTTGTGACACTATTTAAATCATCCACAAACTTCAGGAGGGATCCAATGTCGCCCCACCAAATACCAAAGATGTCATCTATATAACGCCACCAGGTAGCGCCATATAGATGAAACATCTCATTTTGATACACAAATTTCTCTTCAAATGCAGACATAAATAAGTTTGCATAGGTAGGGGCGACATTGGACCCCGTTGCAGTCCCCTTTACTTGCATAAAAAAATTATCCTCGAATAGGAAATAATTACAGTATAGGATAATACTTAACAGGTTCAACAGAAAGTCTCGCTGTTGGTCAGTATATAGGCCACTTGTAGTTAACATATTCCTTACGGCCCCCAAGCCACTTTCATGTTCAATGGAGGTGTACAGACTGACAACATCGAGACTATACAAAATACATCTATCTGGTGTCACAAGATTCCTGATCTTATTCAAAAAAATCTCCAGTGTCTTTGACATAGGATGTTGACTGTTCAACAAAACCTCTCTGGATTTTATCTAGATATATAGATATATTAGAGAAGATAGATTCTGTACTAGCCTCTATTGGCCTCCCCGATGGCTTCTTAAGCTGCTTGTGTACTTTTGGGAGGGTATAGAAAATGGGTATTATCCCATTTTCAATGTACAGAAATTTCCTAGTTTCTTCATCGATTAACCCATTCTCAATAGCTTTATCAAAGCAAAATGCTATCTCTCTCTGAATTGCCCATGTTGGATTATAGTTTAACAACCGATACACTCCTGCATCACTCAACTGCATCCTAATCACATCTACATAATATCCCTTATCGAGTACCACTAGAGCACCACCCTTGTCTGCCTGCTTATAAATCACATCTTTTTTATCTTTCAGTAGTGATAAGGCATTCCTTTCAGCTCTAGCAAGATTATTACTATTCTCAATCTTTTTGAATATACCCTTACCACTGTGTATACCATCTTTCAACTTATTGATATCTTTACTTACCAAATCAATATATGTATCTACACAGTGGTTATAGCTGATAGGAATAAAGCTACTTTTGTTTTTTAGCCCAAATTTGTGGATATTCAACTCTGTACAGGCTCTAGTACTTGCACGCAATTCATTATTTGCAAAAAAAAGATTTTAGCTTTATATTCCTAAACAGTCTATGCAGGTCATGTTGGAGATCAACAAAATTGCAGTCACTGCTAGGGCAGAAGGAAAGTCCCCTATTCAACACTTTCTCCTCTGCGGCAGTTAGCGGTACTCCAGAGATATTTACCACTAAACCTTGTGTCTCTGTCTCGTCAAGCATTGTTGTTGCTGCGGCTCCTTCTGCGATGTCCTTCCTGCGTCGCTTCCTGTATCGGACTCCCCCGGGGAACTGTCCGTCTGTGAATCTATGGTGCTTGCCTCACATCTTTGGTAAGGATTACCACGTCTGGCCCGACCGGAAGTGTAGTAACGTTCCCTTCCGGTATTGTCCCTCATCCATCTATAGACAGTTCCGTGTGTATAATCTTGTTCATCACGGTAAAACTTCTCCCGTTTTTTACTCTGTAATTCTTTTCTCATTTCAGTGATTTCCTTATCAATTCCGGCCATCTTAGATTCGATGTCAGCTATAGAGAGATCAATTTTTAACATGTCTTCTATTCTTTTAATCTCAATCTTTTGCTTATCTATGGCTTTTTGCAGATATTCCACTGTTAACACTATGATATCCAACGAGTAGTTATTCAGGATGAATTCATATTTTTTGCAGTATTCCTTATTATCCACCAATAACGTGGGTCTGGAGCTCATTCTTAAACCCCTAGGAATTCTTCGCACCCTGTGATACTCCGTAAGTGTTGTGGCATGTAGTTAAAAAGTCATCTGCCTCTTAGCCAATCTCTCATAGTTCTTGAATGTGGCCTCAGTAACTGGTGTTTTTAGAAAATCCCTGGATCCACATACCAAAGTAGTGATTCTTGCAGCCTCAATGTCACTATATGTGAACACTTGTGCCTCCATATCAGGTACTGTCTCTTGTACTGTTTCCATTATCAAACACACTCTGCATGGAGACAAGCAACACAAACACACTCTGCAAAGTCAGATATACTCCAGCACCAGTAGTAATTTGTGTGCAAGCTGAAAGAGCCACTGCTTGAAGACTCCAACACAATCCACAGTCAAAAAACTCCAGCAGCACACCAAAAGTAAATCATTTTCCAATTTTATTGTATCAGGAGGGAAAAATACATGACGTTTTGGGTTCAAATGCCCTTAATCATATGACCTTTTTTCAATAGTCACCTTACTTAAATACCTATCACCACAGGTGTAGCTAATTATATCTTAACACAGCTTTCTCAAAACCTATTATTTGAATATAAACGCCACCTAGTGGTCAGCATATAAAATTACATCTTCATACAAGTCTAACAGTGTTACATAGTGGAATTGAACTGCAAAATACAGAGAATAAATTTTCCTTTGATTTTTTCTGATTTTTTCTAGATTCTACTATTCCCTTCTCTAATTATGAGCATTGTGAAGAAGAATCCCTGTCCTCTAGATTTGTAATGATTTTTGAAAATGTATTCTCTGTATTTTGCAGTTCAATGCCACTATGTAACACTGTTAGACTTGTATGAAGATGTAATTTTATATGCTGACCACTAGGTGTGTGGTATGTGGATCCAGGGATTTCCTAAAAACACCGGTTACTGAGGCCCCATTCAAGAACTATGAGAGATTGGCTAAGAGGCAGATGACTTTTTAACTACATGCCACAACACTTACGGAGTATCACAGGGTGCGAAGAATTCGTAGGGGTTTAAGAATGAGCTCCAGACCCACGTTATTGGTGGATAATAAGGAATACTGCAAAAAATATGAATGCATCCTGAATAAATACTCGTTGGATATCATAGTGTTAACAGTGGAATATCTGCAAAAAGCCATAGATAAGCAAAAGATTGAGATTAAAAGAATAGAAGACATGTTAAAAATTGATCTCTCTATAGCTGACATCGAATCTAAGATGGCCGGAATTGATAAGGAAATCACTGAAATGAGAAAAGAATTACAGAGTAAAAAATGGGAGAAGTTTTACCGTGATGAACAAGATTATACACACGGAACTGTCTATAGATGGATGAGGGACAATACCGGAAAGGGAACGTTACTACACTTCCGGTCGGGCCAGACGTCGTAATCGTTATCAAAGACGTGAGGCAAGCACCGTGGATTCACAGATGGACAGTTCCCTGGGGGAGTCCGATACAGGAAGCGACGCGGGGAGGACATCGCAGAAGGAGCCGCAGCAACAATAACGCTTGACAAGACAGAGACACAAGGTTTAGTGGTAAATATCTCTGGAGTACCGCTAACTGCCGCAGAGGAGAAAGTGTTGAATAGGGGACTTTCCTTCTGCCCTAGCAGTGACTGCAATTTTGTTGATCTCCAACATGACCTGCATAGACTGTTTAGGAATATAAAGCTAAAATCTTTTTTTGCAAATAATGAATTGTGTGCAAGTACTAGAGCCTGTACAGAGTTGAATATGCGCAAATTTGGGCTAAAAAACTAAAGTAGCTTTGTTCCTAGCAGCTATAACCACTGTGTAGATACATATATTAATTTGGTAAGTAAAGATATCAAAAAGTAGAAAGATGGTATACACAGTGGTAAGGGTATATTCAAAAAGATTGAGAATAGTAATACTCTTGCTAGAGCTGAAAGGGATGCCTTATCACTACTGAAAGATAAAAAAGATGTGATTTATAAGCAGGCAGACAAGGGTGGTGCTCTAGTGGTACTCGATAAGGGATATTATGTAGATGGGATTAGGATGCAGTTGAGTGATGCAGGAGTGTATCGGTTGTTAAACTATAATCCCACATGGGCAATTCAGAGAGAGATAGCATTTTGCTTGGATAAAGCTTTTGAGAATGGGTTAATCAATTAAGAAACTAGGAAATTTCTGTACATTGAAAATGGGATAATACCCATTTTCTATACCCTCCCAAAAGTACACAAGCAGCTTAAGAAGCCACCGGGGAGGCCAATAGTGGCTAGTACAGAATCTATCTTCTCTAATATATCTATATATCTAGATAAAATCCAGAGAGGTTTTGTTGAACAGTCAACATCCTATGTCAAAGACACTGGAGATTTTTTGAATAAGATCAGGAATCTTGTGACACCAGATAGATGTATTTTGTATAGTCTCGATGTGGTCAGTCTGTACACCTCCATTGAACATGAAAGTGGCTTGGGGGCCGTAAGGAATATGTTAACTGCAAGTGGCCTATATACTGACCAACAGCGAGACTTTCTGTTGAACCTGTTAAGTAATATCCTATACTGTAATTATTTCCTATTCGAGGATAATTTTTTTATGCAAGTAAAGGGGACTGCAATGGGGTCCAATGTCGCTCCTACCTATGCAAACTTATTTATGTCTGCATTTGAAGAGAAATTTGTGTATCAAAATGAGATGTTTCATCTATATGGCGCCACCTGGTGGCGTTATATAGATGACATCTTTGGTATTTGATGGGGCGACATTGGATCCCTCCTTAAGTTTGTGGATGATTTAAATAGTGCCACAAGACACATTAAGTTTACCCTTACTTGGGATGAACAATCAATACACTTTCTTGATACTTTGGTATATAAAGGAGGGACCCTTATGACAGATTTATACAGAAAGAGCACAGATAAGAATAGTTTATTGCATTACACAAGTGCTCATTAGTGATGTCGCGAACATAAAAATTTGGGTTCACGAACGGCGAACGCGAACTTCAACAAATGTTCGTGAACGGGCGAACCGGGCGAACCGCCATTGACTTCAATAGGCAGGCGAATTTTAAAACCCACAGGGACTCTTTCTGGCTACAATAGTGATGGAAAAGTTGTTTCAAGGGGACTAACACCTGGACTGTGGCATGCCGGAGGGGGATCCATGGCAAAACTCCCATGGAAAATTACATAGTTGATGCAGAGTCTGGTTTTAATCCATAAAGGGCATAAATCACCTAACATTCCTAAATTGTTTGGAATAACGTGCTTTAAAACATCAGGTATGATGTTGTATCGATTAGGTAGTGTAAGGGTTACGCCCGCTTTACAGTGACAGACCAAACTCCCCGTTTAACGCACCGCAAACAACAGCAAACAGTCCATTTGCACAACCGCAAACTCCCCATTTGCACAAGGTTGGATACTAAGCTAGCCATGTCCCGTTCCTTGTCCTCACTGATGTCATTGAAGGTCTCTTCCTCCACCCAGCCACGTACAACACCAAGGGTCCCCAAAAGGTGACAACAAGCCCCCTGGGACGCCTGCTGTGTTTGGTCTTCCACCTCCTCAAAGCCACCTTCCTCCTTCCTCCTCTGACTCGGTCTTCCAACTCCTCTGCAGAGCCCTGCATTCCATGCTTGGCAGCAGTCAGCAGGTTTACCCAATGCGCATTGTAGGTGATATACCTGCCCTGACCATGCTTTGCAGACCAGGTATCAGTGGTCAGATGGACCCTTGCCCCAACACTGTGTGCCAGACATGCCATTACTTCCTTTTGCACAATCGAGTACAGGTTGGGGATTGCCTTTTGTGCAAAGAAATTTCGGCCGGGTACCTTCCACTGCGGTGTCCCAATAGCTACACATTTTTGGAACACCTTGTATGGTAAAAGCTGGTGGGCTAAGAGTTCAGAAAAGCCAGCTGTCAGATGCCGGGCAAGGGGATGACTTTGTGACATTGGCTTCTTACGCTCAAACATGTCCTTGACAGACACCTGACTGTGGGCAGAATACAGGAACTGCTCAAGGTGAGAGACGGAGTGGCAGATGGTTAAGAGGGGGCAAGGAGGACAGCAGTGGTTGACGTGGCTGAAGATGCTGGACCAGGAGGAGGATGGCGGCTTTGAGTTTGTGTGCTGCTTGTACTCATGTGTTGATCCCATAGGCGTTTGTGATGTGCGATCATGTGCCTTTGCAAAGCAGTTGTACCTAGGTGGGTGTTGGACTTCCCACAACTCAGTTTCTTTTGGCACAGGTTGCAAATGGCATCGCTGTTGTCAGAGGCAGACACACAAAAAATGCCACACTGCTGAGCTCTGTAATGACGGCATTCTGGTGGTGGCAACAGCATGCGTTGATTGGCGTGCTGTCTGGCTGACCCCGGGTGCCAATGCATGCTGTCTGACTGTGCCACTAGCTCCTTGCGATGACCTCCCCCTGCTTCCAACTCGTCTCCTCCTCCTCTCTGTCTCCCCATCTGAACTTTCCCCCTGTTCTTCTCTTCTAGCGGGCACCCACGTGACATCCACGGACGCATCGTCATCATCAACCGCTTCACTTGTATCTGACAACTCAGCAAAGGAAGCAGCAGCAGGTACAACATCATCATCATCACACCGTATGTCCATGCTGTCTGACTGAGACATATCCCTGTTATCTACATCCTCTGGCAATAATGGTTGCGCATCACTCATTTCTTCCAACTGATGTGTCAATAACTCCTCTGACAGATCAAGTGAAGCGGCTGTGGTGCTAGTGTTGGTGGTGGCGGCAGGCGGGCGAGTGGTAACTTGAGAGGTGCCCGAAGCTAAGCTGGAGGAGGATGGTGCATCAAGGTTCCGAGCGGAAGCTGTAGAAGATTGGGTATCCTGTGTTTGCCAGTCAACTATGTCCTCAGAACTTTTCGAGTTCAGGGTACGTGGCCTCTGAACACTGGGCATTATTCTAGGGCCAAAGGGAATCACAGCACCACAACCACGACGGCCCCTGCGGGGTGGCCTGCCTCTGTCTGTCATTTTTTTTTTGCTTAGTGGTACTATGCGTGCAAGCTACTGTGACAACAGATATGAGTTGCACTGTGCACTGGCAGAAGTTGGCAGAGTAGACGCTGTAGGCCTGACACACACGCTTGCAGACAACTAACTGCTATTCAATCTATTACAGTCAAAATTGTATTTATTTTATTTATTTTTTAAATATATTTTTATTAAGAGGTAAATTTGGCATACAGACAGAATAATATAGCATTACACATTCTTCCGCATAGAAAACATATTACAGAGTATAGTAAATAGTTCACACATCAAAACAAAAATATCTCTGTGTAATGGTACCAAAACCAATTAGCAATATGTCTAGTAGATGTTGCACCAACGTTCTCTAAAAAAACAAACTCAGCTATTCACATAACACAGGATTCTAGTGGAAGTAATGCTTTCTAAAAATAAAATACACATATGCCACTATAAATGTAAACCTTCTCCCTCATGTTAAGGGCAACTCTTGGACCCATGCCCATGGAGTATAACTGTTTTGACAGAAGGTTAAAGTATAAAAGTAGAGACACTTATGGATCTCAACAGATTCACCTCAAGTTTTTGAGTTCTCAACATTAAATAAGCAAAAAATTTTCTAAAAGCGCTGAATATATGTGGGATACCTATAGATGTGGAAACCTGTGGAGAAAATAATAATCTAAAATAACTGCAAGCGGAAGAGAGGGGTAAAATATGTTCTACAGCCAATGCTCCAAAGGGTCTTAGTAAGACTTTATGTGTCATTCATATATTTTTAACAAGAAGCTTTATATACCAGTATTTGAGTAAATGGCAAGTAAACTTTGTGATAAGAAGTTTGCATGAATTTAGCATAGAGGGACTAAGCTAGACAAGTGTAGAATGGTCAAGGGTCTCACCACCACAATTTAGTTAAAAGGGAGCCTATTCCAAATGCAGGTCATTCTAAGGTAGGTTATGTTACCAAAGCAATTAGCAAACTAGGTTTAAGTCCTACTGTCCCGGCCGAAGACAGCAAGGCTCAAAGTTTAATTATAAAGCGACTCTACCTGGAATAAAGTTGAGAAACTCTAAGTCCCTATCTGGTTATGTAATGACGGCATAGTTAAATTGTGTGGCTACTTAGCTGCTATTTTGTCACATTACAAATACTAAGGGAACTGACCCTTTGTTAAGTCACCTCTCTCCTAAAGGGATACAGCAAACAGCTATAAAATTTGCAGTCAATCATACATAGAGGAAGTATGCTGATTTATATGCACAATTAAGGCATCCACAAAGCATTGTTATAACAGTAAACAAAGTAGAAATTAACTTTAAACTTGTAATACACATCTTACATATTCTAAATTAGGCAATAGCCCAAATGTGTGCTGACCCTTATCAGCAATCAAAGCTTACTGGCTAAAAAAAAAGTTCAGACTGATTTGTCGTCATTCAAAAAAGAAAAGTCTTTAACTAAAGTTAATAGACATTTTGGGAAATGTCGGTATAGTGGCCAGTACTTAGAAGATAGTGGAACATTAGTCTTGCTGGCCTACCCTATACCCAATCTACTCACAAAGTTGAACCAACTGCTCCAATCTCCAAAAGAGCCATTCCAGGGAGGTGTCAGGGGATCAACACTTAGCTCTTTGCTCATGGTCCGGGAGGGATGAGCTAAAAATTTCAGCGGGTCTGAGGGAGTCAAGGTATGTGGGCTTGTCGGCTGTGACGCCGGTTATCTGCTTCCACTCGCGGCTGGCGCTCCAGAAGAAGGATCCGAAGATGCTGCAAGCGAGTAGGTGGTATGAAGGGCTGGCATCATGAGCTGCCTGCTGAATTTAGTAGCGTTGCTTCTGCTGCGATGTACTCACGAGGCACACCAAAAGCTGTCGCATGGGGATCCACAGGAGGCTTCGTAGGGCTCACTGTTGCTCTGATGTGACAATCCAAGGGTTCCGGCTTCGAACTCTGCTTAGCCTGGGTTGTAATTGCTTCCTCTTTATCAGCAGGAGCTAACGATTGCCCTAAATTCTCAACCTCATGCTCTCTAGGGTTTGTTTCCTGTAACGTGGGGCAGTAGGTAAGCAACAAAATTTTAGCGAATGCGGCATGGTGTAGGATCAATAGATTATTCATCTCCCGCAATATCTCGATTGCCATCTCCACAGTCAATTATACTACTGGAGCGCATCAGGATTACACAGTAAAATACACTCAATGTCTCTTAACGACAGGGCCGAGGGCGCCCCACCGGGGGTATAGAAAAGGCCGCGATCTTATAGCAGCTCCAGGCACTAGTGCCAGCAGCGAGTCCTGTATCTTTAGGCATCAAAAGTTGCAGCTTCTTAAATATTACACATTTCTTGTAGATAAATCCATAGATCAAGCTATAAACAGGTAGATTTATGCTATTATCAGGAAAAAGCTGTAGCAGCACACAGCTATGCGACCGAACATGGCTGCTGCCCGGAAGTTCCCCTGTATTTTTTTTTTAAATTTATACTGTTACACCTGATATGATTTGCACTGGTGTGACACTGTGCTCTGGCAGGCCCTGAAACGCACACGTGTGAAGGAAACTGACTGCTATTATTTCGCAGTCAAATTTCTAGGTTTTTTTTAACCCCTTAATGACCGAGGACGTACGCCATACGTCCTCAGAAAAAATACAGTTAACGCCTGAGGACGTATGGCGTACGTCCTCAGTTTGGAAAGCAGCTGGAAGCGATCCTGATCGCTTCCAGCTGCTTTCCGGTTATTGCAGGATGCCTCGATATCGAGGCATCCTGCAATAACTAATTTTACCCCTCCGGTGCAGAGAGAGCCACTCTGTGGCCCTCTCTGCACCGGGCATCGATGGCCGCATTCGTTGGTGGGAGCTGAAGTGGGAGGCGGGTGGGCGGCCATCGATGCGGTCCTTGTCAGAGAGGGGGGCAGGATCGCCAGGGGCACGCTCGCGTGCACAGGAGGAGGTGGGCAGGCGCATGCACGGGGAGGGAGCAGGTGGGAACCGCTACACTACAGAAAAAAATGTTTTTATAAGTGGGAGAAAGGGGTGCAAAATATTTAGTAATCTAAGTGATCTGGGAGCGGGTGGGGGATTGGTCTTGGGGGGGGGGAAGCTACACTACAGAAAAATGAAATAAAAATAAAAAAAAACCATTTTATTTGCAAACTGGGTACTGGCAGACAGCTGCCAGTACCCAATATGGCCCCCAATAAGGCAGAGGGGGAGGGTTAGGAAGCTGTTTTGGGGGGAATCAGGGAGGTTGGGGGCTAAGGGGGGGGATCCTACACAACAGCATATGTAAATATGCTAAAAATATATATATATAAAAAAAAGATACCTTTTATTTTAGTACTGGCAGACTTTCTGCCAGTACTTAAGATGGCGGGGACATTTGTGGGGTGGGGGAGGGAAGAGAGCTCTTTGGGAGGGATCAGAGGGTCTGATGTGTCAGGTGGGAAGCTGATCTCTACACTAAAGCTAAAATTAACCCTGCAAGCTCCCTACAAGCTACCTAATTAACCTCTTCACTGCTGGGCATAATTCATGTGTTGTGCGCAGTTGCATTTAGTGGCCTTCTAACTACCAAAAAGCAACGCCAAAGCCATATATGCTATTTCTGAACAAAGGGGATCCCAGAGAAGCATTTACAACCATTTGTGCCGTAATTGCACAAGCTGTTTGTAAATAATTTCAGTGAGAAACCTAAAGCTTGTGAAAAAGTTGACTATTTTTTTTAATTTGATCGCATTTGGCGGTGAAATGGTGGCATGAAATATACCAAAATGGGCCTAGATCAATACTTGGGGTTGTCTACTACACTACACTAAAGCTAAAATGAACCCTACAAGCTCCCTACAAGCTCCCTAATTAACCCCTGCACTGCTGAGCATAATACACGTGTGGTGCGCAGCAGCATTTAGCGGCCTTCTAATTACCAAAAAGCAATGCCAAAGCCAAATATGTTTGCTATTTATGAAAAAGGGGATCCCAGAGAAGCATTTACAGCCATTTGTGCCATAATTGCATAAAATGTTTGTAAATGATTTCAGTGAGAAACCTAAAATTTGGAAAAATGTAATGTTTTTTTTTATTTGATCGCATTTGGTGGTGAAATGGTGGCATGAAATATACCAAGATGGGCCTAGATCAATACTTTGGGTTGTCTACTACACTACACTAAAGCTAAAATTACCCCAAAAAGCTCCCTACATGCTCCCTAATTAACCCCTTCACTGCTGGACATAATACACGTGTGGTACGCAGTGGCATTTAGCGGCCTTCTAATTATCAAAAAGCAACGTCAAAGCCATATATGTCTGCTATTTCTGAACAAAGGAGATCCCAGAGAAAAATGTACAACCATTTATGCCATAATTGCACAAGCTATTTGTAAATAATTTCAGTGAGAAACCTAAAGTTTGTGAAAAAATTTGTGAAAAAGTGAACAATTTTTTTTATTTGATCACATTTGGTGGTGAAATGGTGGCATGAAATATACCAAAATGGGCCTAGATCAATTCTTTGGGATGTCTTCTAAAAAAAAATATACACATGTCAATGGCTATTCAGGAATTCCTGACAGATATCAGTGTTCCAATGTAACTAGCGCTAATTTTGAAAAAAAAAATGGTTTGGAAATAGCAAAGTGCTACTTGTATTTATGACCCTATAACTTGCAAAAAAAGCAAATAACATGTAAACATTGGGTATTTCTAAACTCAGGACAAAATTTAGAAACTATTTAGCATGGGTGTTTTTTGGTGGTTGTAGATGAGTAACAGATTTTGGGGGTCAAAGTTAGAAAAAGTGTGTTTTTTTCCATTTTTTACTCATATTTTATAATTTTTTTTATAGTAAATTATAGGATATGATGAAAATAATGGTATCTTTAGAAAGTCTATTTAATGGCGAGAAAAACGGTATATAATATGTGTGGGTACAGTAAACGAGTAAGAGGAAAATTACAGCTAAACACAAACACAGCAGAAATGTAAAAATAGCCCTGGTCCCAAACTGACAGAAAATGGAAAAGTGTTGTGGTCATTAAGGGGTTAATGTACACTACTGTTACACCAGATATGAGTTGCACTGGTGACTGTGACACTGTGCCCTGGCAGGCCCTGAAACGCACACGTGTGAAGGAAACTGACTGCTATTATTTCACAGTCAAAAAAGTGTTGTTTTTTTAAATGTACACTACTGTTACACCAGATATGAGTGGTGGCACTAGGCAAGAGGGCACAGTATACGCTGTGAGCCTGACACACATGCTGGCAGACAGGCAACTGCAATTAGATTACACAGGGGAAAAAAAAGCAGACTGATGTTCTAGCCCTAAAAAGGGCTTTTTGGGGTGCTGTCCTTACAGCAGAGATCAGATGAGTCCTTCAGGACTGTAGTGGACACTGAATACACTAGCCTAGCTATCGATTTCCCTATTAAATCAGCAGCAGCTACACTGTCCCTCCTCTCACTAAGAATGCAGCTTCCGAATGAATCTAAAATGGATGCTGTCCAGGAGGTGGGAGGGTCTGGGAGGGAGGGTCTGCTGCTGATTAGCTGGAATGTGCCTGCTGACTGTGAGGTACAGGGTCAAAGTTTACTCAATGATGACGAATAGGGGGCGGACCGAACATCGTATATGTTCGCCCGCCGCAGCAAACGCGAACAAGCTATGTTCGCCGGGAACTATTCGCAACATCACTAGTGCTCATCCATCGGCTCTGATCAGGTCTCTACCTAGGAGCAAAATGACAAGAGTGAAAAGTATTGTTTCAGACAAAAAATTTGTCAATAAAAGATTTGAGGAAATGGGTAAGAAATTCAGCGATAGAGGTTATCCAGCAGATCTTATACAGAGTGAGATATTGATGGCAAAAAATGTAACACAAACTAGCAGCAGTAAAGTGGATAATAAGAAAGAGAGAATAATATTTGTGTCAGAGTACAACAATCAGAGTTTTAAGATACAAAAAATTGTTAATAAATACTGGTTTATGTTAAAAGAATGCCATCCTGATGTACAAGCTTTTGCTAATAGCCCTATGTCTGCCTATAGGAAGGGTTCTAGTATTAAGGGCAAACTTGTAAGGGCAGATATTGGCAGTAAGAAATTGAAACAAAGCTATATCTCTGGTAAAAACTTGGGTTGCTATCCCTGTTTGGGTTGTGCAAATTGCAATAATATGGTAAAAGGTCCCACTTTTGTGCATCCACTCACTGGTAAAATCTATAAGATTAATGTCTAATTTAATTTATCTAATTAAATGCCCATGTGGGTGGATTTACATTGGAGAGACCACCCAAAGGGTGAGGGACAGAATTATACAACATAAGTCCAATATAAGATGTAAGGATCTGAATGCTCCAGTCTCCAATAATTTTTTGACCCAGGGTCATTCAATTGCACAACTAAAATTTCAAATTATAGATCATTTCCCTGTCCCACGGAGAGGTGGTGACAGGGAATTGATCTTAAAAATGAGAGAATCAATGTGGATTTATAAATTGGATTGTATGTTTCCAAAAGGTATGAATCGTGAGATAGATTTTAATATTTTCATTTGATTTTTTCTGATTTTTTTCTAGATTCTACTATTCCTTTCTCTAATTATGAGCGTTGTGAAGAAGAATCCCTGTCCTCTAGATTTGTAATGATTTTTGAAAATTTATTCTCTGTATTTTGCAGTTCAATGCCACTATGTAACACTGTTAGACTTGTATGAAGATGTAATTTTATATGCTGACCACTAGGTGGCATTTATATTCAAATAATAGGTTTTGAGAAAGCTGTGTTAAGATATAATTAGCTACACCTGTGGTGATATGTATTTAAGTAAGGTGACTATTGAAAAAAGGTCATATAATTAAGGGCATTTGAGCCCGAAACGTCATGTATTTTTCCCTCCTGGTACAATAAAATTGGAAAATGATTTACTTTTGGTGTGCTGCTGGAGTTTTTTGACTGTGGATTGTGTTGGAGTCTTCAAGCAGTGGCTCTTTCAGCTTGCACACAAATTACTACTGGTGTTGGAGTATATCTGACTTTGCAGAGTTTCTTCTTCTTGTAGCTGGGGATGTCTCACCTAACCCAGGTCCACCCTCTGCTTCCCTCAGATCACTACCCCAAATGACACCTCATACACCTTGCCCAGGTAACCCTCTAAACCTCATTAACTGCACCTCTATTAGTACACCCCAATTCTCATGTGCCCTTTGGAATGCACGCTCAGTATGCAGTAAGTTCACATCTATTGACAACCTATTTATTTCTTGTTCACTTAACCTGTTTGCCCTCACTGAAACTTTGCTTTCCTCCTCTAACACAACTGCTGTAGCCTCTCTGTCCTATGGTGGCCTGCACTTCAGTCATACTCCCAGGCCTGGAGACAAACAAGGAGGAGGAGTAGGAATTCTCCTGTCTCCACACAGTACCTTTCACTGCATTCCTTCACCCCCCTCTCTTTCCTTCTCATCTTTTGAAGTTCACGCTATCCGCCTGTTCTTCCCTATAGCTCTTCGTGTCGCAGTTATCTATTGGCCCCCTGGCCCAGCATCACAATTTCTGGACCACTTTGAAGCCTGGCTTCCACATTTTCTCTCTTGTAATGTCCCTTCTCTCATCTTAGGGGACTTCAACATACCCCTTGATAAGCCTAACACGCCTGCTGCCTCTAAACTTCTATCCCTTACCACCTCTTTAGGCCTGTCCCAGTGGACAACACACTGTGAAGGCCACTCCATAGACCTGGTCTTCACAAATCTCTGTGCTGTTTCCAACTCCCTTAACTTCCCCTTTCCTCTCTCTGACCACCATCTACTAACTTTCTCTCTTACTCTACCTGCTATATCTTTGCAAGCCCCCAAAAAACTGCTACCTTACAGGAATTTAAATGACTTAGATCTCACAGACTTTTCCACTCAACTGAGTCCTCTGCTCTCTGACATTTCATCCCTCTCATGTCCAAACCTCGTGACTCTACAGTATAATTCGGCACTAAAATCAACACTTGACAAAACTGCACCCTCCACTCTTCGACGTACATCAATCACTCGACGGCAACCGTGGCACACTAAACAGACCGGATATCTTCAGCGATGCTCATGGGCTGCTGAACGGCAGTGGAGCAAATCACGCACCTGTGCTGATTTCCAACATTATAAATTCACCCTTAAGTCCTACAACTCTGCGCTCAGCCTAGCCAAACAAGTCTATTTCTCCTCTCGTGTCATCTCACGCATCCAACCCCAGAAAACTTTTCTCAACCTTTAACTCCCTTCTACGTCTGCCTGCCTCCCCCCGCCTACTACCAAACTCACTGCTCAAATTATTGCTGATCACTTTAAAAATAAAATTGACACCATTAGACAAGAGATCTGCACCTCACACCCCTCAAACCCGGCAATCCTACCCACCCCTTCTATTAACAAAAACCTATGTTACTTACCTCCTGTAACAGAGGAAGAAGTCTATGCACTCCTAGCCTTGGCTCATTTCACAACCTGCTCACCTGACCCTATTTCTTCATGACTTATTCCCTCTCTCTCTGCTTCACTAACCCCTACCCTAATTCATCTCTTTAACCAATCTCTCACTGCTGGCACATTTCCTGACATATTCAAGCATGCGTCAATCATACCAATCCTAAAAAAGCCCTCGCTTGACCCCTCTACGCCTTCTAACTATCGGCCGGTCTCCTTACTTCCCTTTGCTTCAAAATTATTGGAATGACTAGACTATAATCGGCTAACTCAATTTCTCACAACTAACTCCTTACTTGATCCACTACAATCTGGTTTCCGCTCTAAACACTCAACAGAAACCGCTCTTGTTAAAGTAACAAATGACCTGTTATCAGCGAACGCAAAAGGCCATTACTCCTTACTAATTCTCCTTGACCTGTCCGCAGCTTTTGACACAGTTTACCATCCTCTCCTCCTAAAAATACTACATTCATTTGGCATTCGAGACACATCCCTCTCCTGGTTTGCATCATATCTTTCAAACCGCTCGTTTTCAGTTTCCTTTAACAACATATCTTGTGATCCTATGCCTCTCTCAGTTGTAGTACCGCAAGGCTCTGTCTTGGGTCCCTTGCTTTTCTCTCTTTATACATCATGCCTTGGAAAACGTATAGCCTCCTTTGGATTCCAGTACCACCTATATGCTGATGATACCCAAATCTATCTTTCCTCTCCTGATATCTCTCCCTCTTTACTCAACCAGATTTCTGACTGCCTCTCTGCAATTTTCTCTTGGATGTCGTCACACTACCTCCAACTCAATCTGTCCAAAACTGAGTTGCTTCTTATCCCCCCCTCTTCGAGACATCCTGATATTTTTCTGATGGTTGGAGACTCTATTCTCAACACCTCACCCCAGGTCCGTTGCCTTGGGGTCACACTAGACTCAGAACTCACATTCAACCCACACATACAAGCGCTTACCAAATCCTGCCATTCCCACCTACGTAACATTTTCAGAATTCGTCCCTTCCTTACTCAAAAAACTACAAAAATACTTATTCATTCCCTCATTTTGTCACGCATTGATTATTGCAATCTACTCCTAAATGGCCTTCCAAAACACTGCCTCTTCTCCCTCCAATCTATTATGAATGCTTCTGCTAGACTCATCCACCTAAGTCGACGATCTACATCAGCTGCTCCACTCTGCCAGTCTTTACACTGGCTCCCCATACACTCCAGAATACAATTTAAAGTATTAGCCCTAACCTGCAAAGCACTCAACAGTCTAACTCCCAACTATATTTCCTCTCTCATCGTGAAATATTCCCCATCCCGTCCTCTTCGATCAACCTCTGACCTACGTCTCTACACTCCTGTTATCTCTACGTCCCACTCCCGCCTCCAAGACTTAGCACGTGCTGCTCCTGTCCTCTGGAACTCTCTACCCCACTCCATTAGACTGTCTATAACCTTGTATAGCTTCAGACGATCCTTGAAAACTCACCTATTCAGAGGCTTACCATCTCTCCTCCATCCCGCATCTGAACCAAGCTAATACATGTACATTAACTGCCTGACTCACTGCTGCAAATACAACCGATGTAACAAGCTACCCCAACCTTATGTGCTAGATTTGTTTAGTCTTGTTATGTTTTGTATTTTATCACAAATCTTTGTCATTGTATACCCCTATCATTGTACCCAGCGCTACGGAATTTGGCGGCTCTATACAAATACATGATAATAATAATAATAATTTCTTATAATTGCAGATTGAATAGATTATAATAAAAAGATTATAAAAAGGTAGACTCTGTAATTGTAATCTGTGTAAGCACTCATCATAACAATGTTAGTAGACTGCATAGTGTGAGTAATTTCTCTAAGAAACAATGAAATGTCTGCAATTAGGATAAAAGGCGCATGGTGAAATCTAAATTTCCTGGCCTATGTTTGATATAATAATACAACAGCAGCAGGCTTTTTTTTTTTCTCAAAAGGTAGAAAACGTGATAGAAAAGCTGCCTCCATGTTCTCAGACAGACATAAATAAGCCGAAAAGATCAAACACATGTACGTTTTACACACTAACAATAGGTTGTCATCAGGTGCGAAACTACAGGGGGTGCAGGGGTCGCTATTTCACTTTTTTTTGGGGGGGCCCTTCTTAGATTCTTGCACCTGGGCCCTGTGGTTTCTAGCTACGCCTCTGGTTGTCATTATGCATTATTCATCCCCTACATACAGCGATCACTTAGACCGTATTATCAAAGTCTGTGACATGCAGCAAAGTCCACAGAGCATCAACATATTCACACAGATCACGGATTCTGGACATGTATTTGCTTTACATAACAGGAAGACACAAGTTCAGACGTAACTTGTAAAGTAGTATCTGCTATATCACATAGTTATGGACTTTATTATTGGGTATCGGATTATAATTTTTTTGTGTAAAGTTGTTGACCAAACAAAGGAAAATGAAAATATGAATAAATTAGAAAGTTGCATCAAATTGCATGCACTATTGAAATAATGAAATCACAATACTACAGTTTATTCACAATGCCCAGAAGAATGTGACAGAGCAGACCTTTACTAGTTCCATCTCCAAGATCTACATATAAGTTCTACAGGCAGATCTATACCAGGGACCAGACACTTGGGGACATGAGCAAAGTGGTTTGAAATAAATATTCCTTGTGCAGACGGATTTTCAATATGATATATTCCTTATTTGCCTAATTAGTACACGGTTGTTTGACACCTTGTCTGTCTGTGTTATAGGTGAGGATCCCGCAGCCAGATGCTCACGGAGAAGCAACTGTCACTACCCCATCCCAGATACTCCCACTTCTCTGGGGCACTTCCAAGCATCGGACGCTGTTTAATTGTATCTGAAGTTTTTACTACGTCTATAAAGTACTACGTTTTTAAAAAGAAAGCTTCACATACCTAGTGATACTTGATTACCAACAGGCATTCCCCAGTATTGTAACTGATAAGTGTATGTTATTAATAAAGTTTGATATTATGCATTCTTATTTCATTTCATTTTTTTTTTTACATTTTTAATATAAAAGGGACACTAAACATTTTTTTAACTGTAAAGCATTTCAGGTGTCTTGCTTTACAATAGCATATCAGCCAAGTGTAAACATTTTTACATCAATTGCAAAACCACAAATGCAACTTCCCTTAGTTAGAGGAAAAAATCTGGGGTTGTTACTGGAGTATACAAGGATAACCACCAATATTATGTTATTAAAAACTGCTTGTTTTGCTGTTCATTTTCTAATCTCCTTGCTGAGGCCAATCAGGGGCAGATATGTAGCAGGGTTAGCATTGGAATGTGCACTTGTTTTTTTGAGACATAGGAAACACACAATTTTAAGGGTAGATAGATTATATAGATATAGAGATAGAGATAGATATATGGATATATATATAGCAAGGTTGTGTGGTATGTGCACTCTCACCAGCAAACTGCAACTTGCCAGGATGCTGTAGCCAGGTATATACATTTTCAAAATAAGAAAAGCACTCACTGGACTATAGACATCAGTGTTAAATCCAAATATTTATTGTGACGTTTTGGGACTGGCAGCGTCCCTTCCTCTGACAAACATCAAGTGAAAAAACATCAAGGTGCGATCCCCTTGCTGAGACGATAGGTCTTCCTGGGGGTTGTGTGGCATCCTTGTGAATTTTAGGTAGTGTGTAAATAATTGGTGTTATAGGGAAATCCCTCTTGAGGAATTGATACTCCTGTTTGGCAATTACTTCGATGTCACGCCATCTCTTAAGTTTTTGATCAATAGATCTCTTCAATTGGTAGGTTGGATCATTTTGTAAAATCCTGTAGGTCTTTGTATCTGTTATTTGTCTCAAAAGCTCAGATCTATACTGGTTCAGGTCCATCACGACCACCGCACCCCCCTTATCTGCTGGGCGTATCAATATGGTCGTATCATCAGCCAGTGCTTTAAGCGCCCGTCTTTCATCTTTGGTGAGGTTTTCAATTCTCCTCTTTTTAGGGGTACTGCTTTTGGATACCTGGGTCAAATAATTTGTGTACGTTGTAATGGATGGATTCTGTGATTTTGGATCAAACGTCCCAGAAGTTCTAAAACGAGTTACATCATCAGAGTCAGTCTTAAAAAATTCTTTAAGTCTCAAGTTCCTCCCAAATTTTTGAATGTCAATATATGTGTTGAATGGGTTCATCTTAGTTGTAGGGACATACGATAATCCCTTATTCAATAAAGAAGTTTCAGATTGTGTGAGAATCCTTGAGCTGATGTTAAATACGCTGTTATTCATCTCCTCTGGATCGGGGGGCGGCGGGACATGCCCCCCCTCCTCGTATGTGGCCTGTGCCTCGTCCTAAAAAATGGGCCGAAGGGTTGTAAGGCGCCATCTGTGAGGTATTAATACCACTTGTTTCCCTCGTGTCGTCCCACTGTTGTCCTCTACTAGCACCTCTGGACCTGGTAGTAATACCCTTAAATGTGGAATCTCCACCACTGGTCGCCACTTTTGGATCCAAACTCTCCCCCGAGCTGGTGTCTACAGTATTCATGGTTTTCTTTGTAAACCTCCTTTCTCGTCTTGATCTAAAGCTCTTTCTTTCATCAGGCGATAACATCCATCGGTACACACTTTTGTACGTGTAGTCTTGATTGACTGTTTTGAGTTTCCGGTTTTTAAAAGCAATAAGTTCTTGTTTATATAGCTTGATTTGTTGTGATAATTTCTCAATCCAATCACAGGTGCTGTCCGATCTCAACCGGTTTAACTGTTCCATTTCAAACACCTGGATTTCAGTTCTTACTTCTTTAAGTAGTCGTCCAGCCTCTCTGATGACAAGAAGCATGAGGTCAAATGAGCATCTGTTGAGAATTTTGCACCAGTTGGTACAAAATTCCGCATTTGACCTCCCAATAGTGGGAATGTTGTTAACTCTAAATCCATGTGGGAGCAGTCTCTTTTTATGATAATCAGATAGATATATTCCATGTAAATTCAGATCTATCTCACGTTGACAGTGTATCTCGACCAATCAGTGTCGGGGAGGTGTCACTTTGGATCTAAGGCACACAATATCGCCGATGTTGCTGTGCGATAATAATCGGCATCATATAGATAACCATACGGTGTAAGATACCTAGTTGTGGAGCCAGTTGATTGGATGGGCATAGTGCCAGATCCGATGTATTAGGTTACTGGGACATGAGTCCGGATTGTTGACATACGGGCTGTTGCGTGAGAGGTGCTTTATTACCCAATGATGAATTAGAGGCGTTTTTAAGTTTAGCCTATCAGGACTTTTTGTTGTCACATATGTTTACTGACGGCTGTAACTCATACAGTTTATGAACATGATCTGGGTATATTTGGGGGCCATCAGATTCACTTTTATCTTAATACTCATATTATTATAAAAACACACATTATTTAAAGATTATATATATTTCACAGTGTTTTTTGATCAGTAATTCACTAATTATACAGGCTTAGGCTTGTTTGCACACGGCTCATTTTGATTGGTAGCCCACCTGGGGGAGTGGTTTGCACGCTTTTAAATGTTTTGTTTTTTCACTTGATGTTTGTCAGAGGAAGGGATGCTGCCAGTCCCGAAACGTCACAATAAATATTTGGATTTAACATTGATGTCTACAGTCCAGTGAGTGCTTTTTTTTGAAAATGGATATATATATATATATATATATATATATATATACTTACACATATACAGGGAGTGCAGAATTATTAGGCAAATGAGTATTTTGACCACATCATCCTCTTTATGCATGTTGTCTTACTCAAAGCTGTATAGGCTCGAAAGCCTACTACCAATTAAGCATATTAGGTGATGTGCATCTCTGTAATGAGAAGGGGTGTGGTCTAATGACATCAACACCCTATATCAGGTGTGCATAATTATTAGGCAACTTCCTTTCCTTTGGCAAAATGGGTCAAAAGAAGGACTTGACAGGCTCAGAAAAGTCAAAAATAGTGAGATATCTTGCAGAGGGATGCAGCACTCTTAAAATTGCAAAGCTTCTGAAGCGTGATCATCAAACAATCAAGCGTTTCATTCAAAATAGTCAACAGGGTCGCAAGAAGCGTGTGGAAAAACCAAGGCGCAAAATAACTGCCCATGAACTGAGAAAAGTCAAGCGTGCAGCTGCCAAGATGCCACTTGCCACCAGTTTGGCCATATTTCAGAGCTGCAACATCACTGGAGTGCCCAAAAGCACAAGGTGTGCAATACTCAGAGACATGGCCAAGGTAAGAAAGGCTGAAAGACGACCACCACTGAACAAGACACACAAGCTGAAACGTCAAGACTGGGCCAAGAAATATCTCAAGACTGATTTTTCTAAGGTTTTATGGACTGATGAAATGAGAGTGAGTCTTGATGGGCCAGATGGATGGGCCTGTGGCTGGATTGGTAAAGGGCAGAGAGCTCCAGTCCGACTCAGACGCCAGCAAGGTGGAGGTGGAGTACTGGTTTGGGCTGGTATCATCAAAAATGAGCTTGTGGGGCCTTTTCGGGTTGAGGATGGAGTCAAGCTCAACTCCCAGTCCTACTGCCAGTTTCTGGAAGACACCTTCTTCAAGCAGTGGTACAGGAAGAAGTCTGCATCCTTCAAGAAAAACATGATTTTCATGCAGGACAATGCTCCATCACACGCGTCCAAGTACTCCACAGCGTGGCTGGCAAGAAAGGGTATAAAAGAAGAAAATCTAATGACATGGCCTCCTTGTTCACCTGATCTGAACCCCATTGAGAACCTGTGGTCCATCATCAAATGTGAGATTTACAAGGAGGGAAAACAGTACACCTCTCTGAACAGTGTCTGGGAGGCTGTGGTTGCTGCTGCACGCAATGTTGATGGTGAACAGATCAAAACACTGACAGAATCCATGGATGGCAGGCTTTTGAGTGTCCTTGCAAAGAAAGGTGGCTATATTGGTCACTGATTTGTTTTTGTTTTGTTTTTGAATGTCAGAAATGTATATTTGTGAATGTTGAGATGTTATATTGGTTTCACTGGTAAAAATAAATAATTGAAATGGGTATATATTTGTTTTTTGTTAAGTTGCCTAATAATTATGCACAGTAATAGTCACCTGCACACACAGATATCCCCCTAAAATAGCTATAACTAAAAACAAACTAAAAACTACTTCCAAAACTATTCAGCTTTGATATTAATGAGTTTTTTGGGTTCATTGAGAACATGGTTGTTGTTCAATAATAAAATTAATCCTCAAAAATACAACTTGCCTCATAATTCTGCACTCCCTGTATATATACACATACACACATACACACACACACACGTGTGTGTGTGTATATATCTCTATCTCTCTCTCTCTGGGGCAAAAAAGTATTTAGTCAGCCACCAATTGTGCAAGTTCTCCCACTTAAGAAGATGAGAGAGGCCAGTAATTTTCATCAAAGGTATACCTCAACTAAGAGAGACAAAATGTGGAAACAAATCCAGACAATCACATTGTCTGATTTGGAAATAATTTATTTGCATATTATGGTGGAAAATAAGTATTTGGTCAATATCAAAAGTTCATCTCAATACTTTGTTATATATCCTTTGTTGGCAATGAAAGAGGTCAAACGTTTTCTGTAAGTCTTCACAAGGTTGTCATACACTGTTGCTGGTATGTTGGCCTATTTATGCATGCAGATCTCCTCTAGAGCAGTGATGTTTTGGGGCTGTCGCTGGGCAACATGGACTTTCAACTACCTCCAAAGGTTTTCTATGGGGTTGAGATCTGGAGACTGGCTAGGTTGCTTGTTGCCCGGGCGGTGTGTTTGGGATCATTGTCATGCTGAAAGACCCAGCCACATTTCATCTTCAATGCCCTTGCTGATGGAAGAAGGTTTGCACTCAAAATCTCATGATACATGGCCCCATTCATTCTTTCATGTACATGGATCAGTCGTCCTGTTCCCTTTGCAGAGAAACAGCCCCAAAGCATGATGTTGCCACCCCCATGCTTCACAGTAGGTATGGTGTCCTTTGGTTGCAACTCAGCATTCTCTCTCCTCCAAACACGACGAGTTGTGTTTCTAACAAACAGTTCTACTTTGGTTTCATCTGACCATATGACATTCACCCAATCCACTTCTGGATCATCTAAATGCTCTCTAGCATACTTCAGACGGGCCCGGACATGTACTGGCTTAAGCAGGGGGACACGTCTGGCACTGCAGGATCTGAGTCCCTGGCGGCGTAGTGTGTTAATGATGGTAGCCTTTGTTACGTTGGTCCCAGCTCTCTGCAGGTCATTCACTAGGCCCCCCGTGTGGTTCTGGGATGTTTGCTCACCGTTCTTGTGATCACTTTGACCCCACGGTTGAGATCTTGCGTGGAGCCCCAGATCGAGGGAGATTATCAGTAGTCTTGTATGTCTTCCATTTTCTAATTATTGCTCCCACAGTTGATTTCTTCACACCAAGCTGCTTGCCTATTGCAGATTCAGTCTTCCCAGCCTGGTGCAGGTCTACAATTTTGTTTCTGGTGTCCTTCGACAGCTCTTTGGTCTTCACCATAGTCTAGTTTGGAGTGTGACTGTTTGAGGTTGTGGACAGGTGTCTTTTATACTGATAACAAGTTCAAACAGGTGCCATTAATACAGGTAATGAGTGGAGGACAGAGGAGCCTCTTAAAGAAGAAGATACAGGTCTGTGAGAGCCAGAAATCTTGCTTGTTTGTAGGTGACCAAATACTTATTTTCCACCATAATATGCAAATAAATTATTTCCAAAT
Organism: Bombina bombina; assembly: GCF_027579735.1. Classification (NCBI taxonomy): domain Eukaryota; kingdom Metazoa; phylum Chordata; class Amphibia; order Anura; family Bombinatoridae; genus Bombina; species Bombina bombina. The sequence goes on from NC_069503.1 coordinate 37,741,363, forward strand.
CAGACAATGTGATTGTCTGGATTTGTTTCCACATTTTGTCTCTCATAGTTGAGGTATACCTATGATGAAAATTACAGGCCTCTCTCATCTTCTTAAATGGGAAAACTTGCACAATCGGTGGCTGACTAAATACTTTTTTGCCCCACTGTATATATATATATATATATATATATATATATATATATATATATACATACACACACGTGTGTGTGTGTGTGTGTGTATATATATAGCCCTCTCTCTCTCTATACAGGGAGTGCAGAATTATTAGGCAAATGAGTATTTTGACCACATCATCCTCTTTATGCATGTTGTCTTACTCCAAGCTGTATAGGCTCGAAAGCCTACTACCAATTAAGCATATTAGGTGATGTGCATCTCTGTAATGAGAAGGGGTGTGGTCTAATGACATCAACACCCTATATCAGGTGTGCATAATTATTAGGCAACTTCCTTTCCTTTGGCAAAATGGGTCAAAAGAAGGACTTGACAGGCTCAGAAAAGTCAAAAATAGTGAGATATCTTGCAGAGGGATGCAGCACTCTTAAAATTGCAAAGCTTCTGAAGCGTGATCATCGAACAATCAAGCGTTTCATTCAAAATAGTCAACAGGGTCGCAAGAAGCGTGTGGAAAAACCAAGGCGCAAAATAACTGCCCATGAACTGAGAAAAGTCAAGCGTGCAGCTGCCAAGATGCAACTTGCCACCAGTTTGGCCATATTTCAGAGCTGCAACATCACTGGAGTGCCCAAAAGCACAAGGTGTGCAATACTCAGAGACATGGCCAAGGTAAGAAAGGCTGAAAGACGACTACCACTGAACAAGACACACAAGCTGAAACGTCAAGACTGGGCCAAAAAATATCTCAAGACTGATTTTTCTAAGGTTTTATGGACTGATGAAATGAGAGTGAGTCTTGATGGGCCAGATGGATGGGCCCGTGGCTGGATTGGTAAAGGGCAGAGAGCTCCAGTCCGACTCAGACGCCAGCAAGGTGGAGGTGGAGTACTGGTTTGGGCTGGTATCATCAAAGATGAGCTTGTGGGGCCTTTTCGGGTTGAGGATGGAGTCAAGCTCAACTCCCAGTCCTACTGCCAGTTTCTGGAAGACACCTTCTTCAAGCAGTGGTACAGGAAGAAGTCTGCATCCTTCAAGAAAAACATGATTTTCATGCAGGACAATGCTCCATCACACGCGTCCAAGTACTCCACAGCGTGGCTGGCAAGAAAGGGTATAAAAGAAGAAAATCTAATGACATGGCCTCCTTGTTCACCTGATCTGAACCCCATTGAGAACCTGTGGTCCATCATCAAATGTGAGATTTACAAGGAGGCAAAACAGTACACCTCTCTGAACAGTGTCTGGGAGGCTGTGGTTGCTGCTGCACGCAATGTTGATGGTGAACAGATCAAAACACTGACAGAATCCATGGATGGCAGGCTTTTGAGTGTCCTTGCAAAGAAAGGTGGCTATATTGGTCACTGATTTGTTTTTGTTTTGTTTTTGAATGTCAGAAATGTATATTTGTGAATGTTGAGATGTTATATTGGTTTCACTGGTAAAAATAAATAATTGAAATGGGTATATATTTGTTTTTTGTTAAGTTGCCTAATAATTATGCACAGTAATAGTCACCTGCACACACAGATATCCCCCTAAAATAGCTATAACTAAAAACAAAACTAAAAACTACTTCCAAAACTATTCAGCTTTGATATTAAAGGGACAGTCTAGTCAAAATTAAACTTTCATGATTCAGATAGGGCATGCAATTTTAAACAACTTTCCAATTTACTTCTATTATCTAATTTGCTCAATTCTTTAGATATCATTTATTGAAGAAATAGCAATACACATGTGTGAGCCAATCACACAAAGACTCTAGGTGCAGCAACCAATCAGCAGCTACTGAGCATATCTAGATATGCTTTTCAGCAAGTGATATCAAGAGAATGAAGCAAATTAGATAATAGAAGTAAATTAGAAAGTTGTTTAAAATGACATGCTCTTTCTAAATCATGAAATTCATGTCCCTTTAATGAGTTTTTGGGTTCATTGAGAACATGGTTGTTGTTCAATAATAAAATTAATACTCAAAAATACAACTTGCCTAATAATTCTGCACTCCCTGTATATATATATATATATATATATATACATATATATATACACACACACACACAAACATACACACACACACGCATATATATATACATATATATACACACCAGTGGCGTTTTTTAGGTTTTATACTGCCCTAGGCACTCAAATTCCTGCTGCCCCCCCCCAGGATTTAAGCCACTTTGGCCATAAAATCTGTTTATCATAAGAATAATAAACCCTAAATAGAGGCCTTACTCAGAACGGTTGTGCTGGGGACTGGGTTACTACTACCTGTTTATCATAATAATAATAAGCACTAAACAGAGGCCTTACCCAGACAGTCTAGGTAAGGTCTCTATTTAGGGCTTATTTAATTATTATTATGACAAACAGGTAGTCCCCCGATCCCCAGCACAACCATTAGGGAACATTACAATGCACAAACAGGCTCAGAGAGGCAGAGAACCAGACCGCTACTAGACTATGCAGGTAGTCCCACAGTCCTCTGCACAACCGTTAGGGGACATTACAGAATACAGACTCAGAGAGGCAGAGAACTAGACCACTACTATAGCAGTCTGGTTCTCTGCCTCTCTGAGTCTGTATTCTGTAATGTTCCCTAATGGTTGTGCTGGGGACTACCTGTCTAGTCTAGAGCGTAGAACGACAGCATGATGAACACACCACAGTGAGAGCACTATCTATCACGGACCAACTGACCTTGTCCTCCATACATGCAAGGGCGGTGCCAGGCAACAGTCTGCTATTTATTTTAAGAAAATTTGTGCAGTGCCAGTGACCCACTAGAGCTCTCAAAGTATCTCCAGCAGAGTCCAGTCCGCTTTAGCGCCACTGTCAGTCTGCCACAAGTGAAGGCTTTGCCTCTTCATCCAAACCCGGTTGCCGCCTGGGAGATCACATGCGCACATGTGTGACAAACTCAAGCAGACCGCAGGAAAGCAGCTATTGAAGGAAAATGTCACGTGACCTTGGCAGTGGTGGAAAATGTCACGTGACATTGGTGGTATACCAGACCAAGTCAATTAAGGTTTTTTAAATTCCACACAGTGCAGCGGCCAGGGGCAATGGATCAAGTGCTGCCCCCCCCCAAATTTGCCGCACTAGGCACGGGCCATTTTGGCCTAGGCCTTAATACGCCGCTGATACACACACATACATACATTCTAGGGACTCACAATCAACTCACTGCACAGTGCAATAGAGAATCGCTTCTAGGGACTAACAATCAACTCACTGCACAGTGCAATAGAGAATCGCTTCTAGGGACTTACAATCTACTCACAGCGCAATAGAGAATCGCTTTTAGGAACTTACAATCTACTCACTGCACAGCGCAATAGAGAATCGCTTTTAGGAACTTACAATCTACTCACTGCACAGTGCAATAGAGAATAGCTTCTAGGGACTTACAACTTACTCACTGCACAGTGCAATAGAGAATCGCCTCTAGGGACTTACAATCTACTCACTGCACAGTGCAATAGAGAATCGCTTCTAGGGACTTAAATCTACTCACTGCACAGTGCAATAGAGAATCGCTTCTAGGGACTTACAATCTACTCACTGCACAGTGCAATAGAGAATCGCTTCTAGGGACTTACAATCTACTCACTGCACAGTGCAATAGAGAATCGCTTCTAGGGACTTACAATCTACTCACTGCACAGTGTAATAGAGAATCGCTTCTAGGGACTTACAATCTACTCACTGCACAGTGCAATAGAGAATCGCTTTTAGGGACTTACAATCTACTCACTGCATAGTGCAATAGAGAATCGCTTCTAGGGACTTACAATCTACTCACTGCACAGTGCAATAGAGAATAGCTTCTAGGGACCTACAATCTACTCACTGCACAGCGCAATAGAGAATTGTTTCTAGGGACTTACAATCTACTCACTGCACAGTGCAATAGAGAATCGCTTCTAGGGATTTACAATCTACTCACTGCACAGTGCAATAGAGAATCGCTTCTAGGGACTTACAATCTACTCACTGCACAGTGCAATAGAGAATCGCTTCTAGGGACTTACAATCTACTCACTGCACAGCACAATAGAGAATCGCCTCTAGGGACTTACAATCTACTCACTGCACAGTGCAATAGAGAATCGCTTCTAGGGACTTAAATCTACTCACTGCACAGTGCAATAGAGAATCGCTTCTAGGGACTTACAATCTACTCACTGCACAGTGCAATAGAGAATCGCTTCTAGGGACTTACAATCTACTCACTGCACAGTGCAATAGAGAATCGCTTCTAGGGACTTACAATCTACTCACTGCACAGTGTAATAGAGAATCGCTTCTAGGGACTTACAATCTACTCACTGCACAGTGCAATAGAGAATCGCTTTTAGGGACTTACAATCTACTCACTGCATAGTGCAATAGAGAATCGCTTCTAGGGACTTACAATCTACTCACTGCACAGTGCAATAGAGAATAGCTTCTAGGGACCTACAATCTACTCACTGCACAGCGCAATAGAGAATTGTTTCTAGGGACTTACAATCTACTCACTGCACAGTGCAATAGAGAATCGCTTCTAGGGATTTACAATCTACTCACTGCACAGTGCAATAGAGAATCGCTTCTAGGGACTTACAATCTACTCACTGCACAGTGCAATAGAGAATCGCTTCTAGGGACTTACAATCTACTCACTGCACAGCACAATAGAGAATCGCTTCTAGGGACTTACAATCTACTCACTGCACAGTGCAATAGAGAATCGCTTCTAGGTACTTACAATCTACTCACTGCACAGTGCAATAGAGAATCGCTTCTTGGGACTTACAGTCTACTCACTGCACAGTGCAATAGAGAATCACTTCTAGGGACTTACAATCTACTCACTGCACAGCGCAATAGAGAATCACTTCTAGGGACTTCCAATCTACTCACAGCACAGCGCAATAGAGAATCGCTTCTAGGGACTTACAATCTACACACTGCACAGTGCAATAGAGAATCGCTTCTAGGGACTTACAATCGACTCACTGCACAGCGCAATAGAGAATCGCTGCTAGGGACTTACAATCTACTCACTGCAAAGCGCAATAGAGAATCGCTTCTAGGGACTTACAATCTACTCACTGCACAGCGCAATAGAGAATCGCTTCTAGGTAATTACAATCTACTCACTGCACAGTGCAATAGAGAATCGCTTCTTGGGACTTACAGTCTACTCACTGCACAGTGCAATAGAGAATCACTTCTAGGGACTTACAATCTACTCACTGCACAGCGCAATAGAGAATCGCTTCTAGGGACTTACAATCTACTCACTGCACAGTGCAATAGAGAATCGCTTCTAGGGACTTACAATCTACACACTGCACAGTGCAATAGAGAATCGCTTCTAGGGACTTACAATCGACTCACTGCACAGTGCAATAGAGAATCGCTTCTAGGGACTTACAATCTACACACTGCACAGTGCAATAGAGAATCGCTTCTAGGGACTTACAATCGACTCACTGCACAGTGCAATAGAGAATCGCTTCTAGGGACTTACAATCTATTCGCTGCACAGTGCAATAGAGAATCACTTCTAGGGACTTACAATCTACTCACTGCACAGCGCAATAGAGAATCGCTTCTAGGGACTTACAATCTACTCACTGCACAGTGCAATAGAGAATCGCCTCTAGGGACTTACAATCTACTCACTGCACAGTGCAATAGAGAATTGCTTCTAGGGACTTACAATCTACTCACTGCACAGCGCAATAGAGAATTGCTTCTAGGGACTTACAATCTACTCACTGCACAGTGCAATAGAGAATCGCTTCTAGGGACTTACAATCTACTCACTGCATAGTGCAATAGAGAATCGCTTCTAGGGACTTACAATCTACACACTGCACAGTGCAATAGAGAATCGCTTCTAGGGACTTACAATCGACTCACTGCACAGCGCAATAGAGAATCGCTGCTAGGGACTTACAATCTACTCACTGCAAAGCGCAATAGAGAATCGCTTCTAGGGACTTACAATCTACTCACTGCACAGCGCAATAGAGAATCGCTTCTAGGTAATTACAATCTACTCACTGCACAGTGCAATAGAGAATCGCTTCTTGGGACTTACAGTCTACTCACTGCACAGTGCAATAGAGAATCACTTCTAGGGACTTACAATCTACTCACTGCACAGCGCAATAGAGAATCGCTTCTAGGGACTTACAATCTACTCACTGCACAGTGCAATAGAGAATCGCTTCTAGGGACTTACAATCTACACACTGCACAGTGCAATAGAGAATCGCTTCTAGGGACTTACAATCGACTCACTGCACAGTGCAATAGAGAATCGCTTCTAGGGACTTACAATCTACACACTGCACAGTGCAATAGAGAATCGCTTCTAGGGACTTACAATCGACTCACTGCACAGTGCAATAGAGAATCGCTTCTAGGGACTTACAATCTATTCGCTGCACAGTGCAATAGAGAATCACTTCTAGGGACTTACAATCTACTCACTGCACAGCGCAATAGAGAATCGCTTCTAGGGACTTACAATCTACTCACTGCACAGTGCAATAGAGAATCGCCTCTAGGGACTTACAATCTACTCACTGCACAGTGCAATAGAGAATTGCTTCTAGGGACTTACAATCTACTCACTGCACAGCGCAATAGAGAATTGCTTCTAGGGACTTACAATCTACTCACTGCACAGTGCAATAGAGAATCGCTTCTAGGGACTTACAATCTACTCACTGCATAGTGCAATAGAGAATCGCTTCTAGGGACTTACAATCTACTCACTGCAAAGCGCAATAGAGAATCGCTTCTAGGGACTTACAATCGACTCACTGCACAGTGCAATAGAGAATCACTTCTAGGGACTTACAATCTATTCACTGCACAGCGCAATAGAGAAAAGCTTCTAGGGACTTACAATCTACTCACTGCACAGCGCAATAGAGAATCGCTTCTAGGGACTTACAATCTATTCTCTGCACAGTGCAATAGAGAATCAAGCAAAATCTACTCACTGCACAGTGCAATAGAGAATCGCTTCTAGGGACTTACAGTCTACTCACTGCAGAGTGCAATAGAGAATCAAGTACAATCTACTCACTGCACAGTGCAATAGAGAATCGCTTTTAAGAACTTACAGTCTACTCACTGCACAGTGCAATAGAGAATCGCTTCTAGGGACTTACAATCTACTCACTGAAAAGTGCAATAGAGAATCGCTTCTAGGGACGTACTATCTACTCACTGCACAGTGCAATACAGAATCGCTTCTAGGGACTTACAATCTACTCACTGCATAGCGCAATAGAGAATCGCTTCTAGGGACTTACAATTTACTCACTGCACAGTGCAATAGAGAATCAAGTACAATCTACTCACTGCACAGTAGAATAGAGAATCGCTTCTAGGGACTTACAGTCTACTCACTGCACAGTGCAATAGAGAATCGCTTCTAGGGACTAACAATCTACTCACTGCACAGTGCAATAGAGAATCGCTTCTTGGGACTTACAGTCTACTCACTGCACAGTGCAATAGAGAATAAAGTACAATCTACTCACTGCACAGTGCAATAGAGAATCGCTTCTAGGGACTTACAATCTACTCACTGCACAGCGCAATAGAGAATCGCTTCTAGGGACTTACAATCTACTCACTGCACAGCGCAATAGAGAATCGCTTCCAGGGACTTACAATCTACTCACTGCACAGTGCAATAGAGATTCGCTTCTAGGGACGTACAATCTACTCACTGCACAGCGCAATAGAGAAACGCTTCTAGGGACTTACAAACTACTCACTGTACAGTGCAATAGAGAATCCCTTCTAGGTACTTACAATCTACTCACTGCACAGCGCAATAGAGAATCGCTTCTAGGGACTTATAATCCACTCACTGCACAGTGCAATAGAGAATCGCTTCTAGGGACTTACAATCTACTCACTGCACAGTGCAATAGAGAATAGCTTCTAGGGACTTACAATCTACTCACTGCACAGTGCAATAGAGAATCGCTTCTAGGGACTTACAATCTACACACTGCACAGTGCAATAGAGAATCGCTTCTAGGGACTTACAATCTACTCACTGTACAGCGCAATAGAGAATCGCTTCTAGGGACTTACAATCTACTCACTGCACAGCGCAATAGAGAATCGCTTCTAGGGACTTACAATCTACTCACTGCACAGCGCAATAGAGAATCGCTTCTAGGGACTTACAATCTACTCACTGCACAGCGCAATAGAGAATCGCTTCTAGGGACTTACAATGTACTCACTGCACAGTGCAATAGAGAATAGCTTCTAGGGACTTACAATCTTCTCACTGCACAGCGCAATAGAGAATCGCTTCTAGGGACTTACAATCTACTCACTGCACAGTGCAATAGAGAATCGCTTCTAGGGACTTACAGTCAGTGTTATAGGGTGGCACCTGCCTTGTGAGTAATAATAGCAGACCCTGCTGTTACAGTACAGCATTAAATCAAGGGCTGTGTACTCACTGAGAATCGCTTCTAGGGACTTACAATCTACTCACTGCACAGTGCAATAGAGAATCGCATCTAGGGACTTACAATCTACTCACTGCACAGTGCAATAGAGAATCGCTTCTAGGGACTTACAATCTACTCACTGCACAGTGCAATGGAGAATCAAGCACAATCTACTCACAGCAGAGTGCAATAGAGAACGCTTCTAGGGACTTACAGTCTACTCACTGCACAGTGCAATAGAGAATCAAGTACAATCTACTCACTGCACAGTGCAATAGAGAATCGCTTCTAGGGACTTACAGTCTACTCACTGCAGAGTGCAATAGAGAATCGCTTCTAGGGACTTACAATCTACTCACTGCACAGTGCAATAGAGAATCGCTTCTAGGGACTTACAATCTACACACTGCACAGTGCAATAGAGAATCGCTTCTAGGGACTTACAATCTACTCACTGTACAGCGCAATAGAGAATCGCTTCTAGGGACTTACAATCTACTCACTGCACAGCGCAATAGAGAATCGCTTCTAGGGACTTACAATCTACTCACTGCACAGCGCAATAGAGAATCGCTCCTAGGGACTTACAATGTACTCGCTGCACAGTGCAATAGAGAATAGCTTCTAGGGACTTACAATCTTCTCACTGCACAGCGCAATAGAGAATCGCTTCTAGGGACTTACAATCTACTCACTGCACAGTGCAAAAGAGAATCGCTTCTAGGGACTTACAGTCAGTGTTATAGGGTGGGACCTGACTTGTGAGTAATAACAGCAGACCCTGCTGTTACAGTACAGCATTAAAACAAGGGCTGTGTACTCACTGAGAATCGCTTCTAGGGACTTACAATCTACTCACTGCACAGTGCAATAGAGAATCGCTTCTAGGGACTTACAATCTACTCACTGCACAGTGCAATAGAGAATCGCTTCTAGGGACTTACAATCTACTCACTGCACAGTGCAATAGAGAATCGCTTCTAGGGACTTACAATCTACTCACTGCACAGTGCAATGGAGAATCAAGCACAATCTACTCACAGCAGAGTGCAATAGAGAACGCTTCTAGGGACTTACAGTCTACTCACTGCACAGTGCAATAGAGAATCAAGTACAATCTACTCACTGCACAGTGCAATAGGGAATCGCTTCTAGGGACTTACAGTCTACTCACTGCAGAGTGCAATAGAGAATCGCTTCTAGGGACTTACAATCTACTCACTGCACAGTGCAATAGAGAATCGCTTCTAGGGACTTACAATCTACACACTGCACAGTGCAATAGAGAATCGCTTCTAGGGACTTACAATCTACTCACTGTACAGCGCAATAGAGAATCGCTTCTAGGGAATTACAGTCAGTGTTATAGGGTGGCACCTGCCTTGTGAGTAATAATAGCAGACCCTGCTGTTACAGTACAGCATTAAATCAAGGGCTGTGTACTCACTGAGAATCGCTTCTAGGGACTTACAATCTACTCACTGCACAGTGCAATAGAGAATCGCATCTAGGGACTTACAATCTACTCACTGCACAGTGCAATAGAGAATCGCTTCTAGGGACTTACAATCTACTCACTGCACAGTGCAATGGAGAATCAAGCACAATCTACTCACAGCAGAGTGCAATAGAGAACGCTTCTAGGGACTTACAGTCTACTCACTGCACAGTGCAATAGAGAATCAAGTACAATCTACTCACTGCACAGTGCAATAGAGAATCGCTTCTAGGGACTTACAGTCTACTCACTGCAGAGTGCAATAGAGAATCGCTTCTAGGGACTTACAATCTACTCACTGCACAGTGCAATAGAGAATCGCTTCTAGGGACTTACAATCTACACACTGCACAGTGCAATAGAGAATCGCTTCTAGGGACTTACAATCTACTCACTGTACAGCGCAATAGAGAATCGCTTCTAGGGACTTACAATCTACTCACTGCACAGCGCAATAGAGAATCGCTTCTAGGGACTTACAATCTACTCACTGCACAGCGCAATAGAGAATCGCTCCTAGGGACTTACAATGTACTCACTGCACAGTGCAATAGAGAATAGCTTCTAGGGACTTACAATCTTCTCACTGCACAGCGCAATAGAGAATCGCTTCTAGGGACTTACAATCTACTCACTGCACAGTGCAATAGAGAATCGCTTCTAGGGACTTACAGTCAGTGTTATAGGGTGGGACCTGCCTTGTGAGTAATAACAGCAGACCCTGCTGTTACAGTACAGCATTAAAACAAGGGCTGTGTACTCACTGAGAATCGCTTCTAGGGACTTACAATCTACTCACTGCACAGTGCAATAGAGAATCGCTTCTAGGGACTTACAATCTACTCACTGCACAGTGCAATAGAGAATCGCTTCTAGGGACTTACAATCTACTCACTGCACAGTGCAATAGAGAATCGCTTCTAGGGACTTACAATCTACTCACTGCACAGTGCAATGGAGAATCAAGCACAATCTACTCACAGCAGAGTGCAATAGAGAACGCTTCTAGGGACTTACAGTCTACTCACTGCACAGTGCAATAGAGAATCAAGTACAATCTACTCACTGCACAGTGCAATAGGGAATCGCTTCTAGGGACTTACAGTCTACTCACTGCAGAGTGCAATAGAGAATCGCTTCTAGGGACTTACAATCTACTCACTGCACAGTGCAATAGAGAATCGCTTCTAGGGACTTACAATCTACACACTGCACAGTGCAATAGAGAATCGCTTCTAGGGACTTACAATCTACTCACTGTACAGCGCAATAGAGAATCGCTTCTAGGGACTTACAATCTACTCACTGCACAGTGCAATAGAGAATCGCTTCTAGGGACTTACAATCTACTCACTGCACAGTGCAATAGAGAATCGCTTCTAGGGACTTACAATCTACTCACTGCACAGTGCAATAGAGAATAGCTTCTAGGGACTTACAATCTACTCACTGCACAGCGCAATAGAGAATTGCTTCTAGGGACTTACAATCTACTCACTGCACAGTGCAATGGAGAATCAAGCACAATCTACTCACAGCACAGTGCAATAGAGAATGCTTCTAGGGACTTACAGTCTACTCACTGCACAGTGCAATAGAGAATCAAGTACAATCTACTCACTGCACAGTGCAATAGAGAATCGCTTCTAGGGACTTACAGTCTACTCACTGCACAGTGCAATAGAGAATCGCTTCTAGGGACTTACAATCTACTCACTGCACAGTGCAATAGAGAATCGCTTCTAGGGACTTACTATCTACTCACTGCACAGTGCAATAGAGAATTGCTTCTAGGAACTTACAATCTACTCACTGCATAGTGCAATAGAGAATCGCTTCTAGGGACTTACAATCTACTCACTGCACAGTGCAATAGAGAATCGCTTCTAGGGACTTACAATCTACTCACTGCACAGCGCAATAGAGAATCGCTTCTAGGGACTTACAATCTACTCACTGCACAGTGCAATAGAGAATCCCTTCTAGGGACTTACGATCTACTCACTGCACAGTGCAATAGAGAATAGCTTCTAGGGACTTACAATCTACTCACTGCACAGTGCAATAGAGAATCGCTTCCAGGGACTTACAGTCTACTCACTGCACAGTGCAATAGAGAATAGCTTCTAGGGACTTACATTCTACTCACTGCACAGTGCAATAGAGAATCGCTTCTAGGGACTTACAATCTACTCACTGCACAGCGCAATAGAGAATCGCTTCTAGGAACTTACAATCTACTCACTGCACAGTGCAATAGAGAATCCCTTCTAGGGACTTACGATCTACTCACTGCACAGTGCAATAGAGAATCGCTTCTAGGGACTTACAATCTACTCACTGCACAGTGCAATAGAGAATCGCTTCTAGGGACTTACAGTCTACTCACTGCACAGTGCAATAGAGAATCCCTTCTAGGGACTTACAATCTACTCACTGCAAAGCGCAATAGAGAATCGCTTCTAGGGACTTACAATCTACTCACTGCACAGTGCAATAGAGAATCGCTTCTAGGGACTTACAATCTACTCACTGCACAGTGCAATAGAGAATAGCTTCTAGGGACTTACAATCTACTCACTGCACAGCGCAATAGAGAATTGCTTCTAGGGACTTACAATCTACTCACTGCACAGTGCAATGGAGAATCAAGCACAATCTACTCACAGCACAGTGCAATAGAGAATGCTTCTAGGGACTTACAGTCTACTCACTGCACAGTGCAATAGAGAATCAAGTACAATCTACTCACTGCACAGTGCAATAGAGAATCGCTTCTAGGGACTTACAGTCTACTCACTGCAGAGTGCAATAGAGAATCGCTTCTAGGGACTTACAATCTACTCACTGCACAGTGCAATAGAGAATCGCTTCTAGGGACTTACAATCTACACACTGCACAGTGCAATAGAGAATCGCTTCTAGGGACTTACAATCTACTCACTGTACAGCGCAATAGAGAATCGCTTCTAGGGACTTACAATCTACTCACTGCACAGCGCAATAGAGAATCGCTTCTAGGGACTTACAATCTACTCACTGCACAGCGCAATAGAGAATCGCTCCTAGGGACTTACAATGTACTCACTGCACAGTGCAATAGAGAATAGCTTCTAGGGACTTACAATCTTCTCACTGCACAGCGCAATAGAGAATCGCTTCTAGGGACTTACAATCTACTCACTGCACAGTGCAATAGAGAATCGCTTCTAGGGACTTACAGTCAGTGTTATAGGGTGGGACCTGCCTTGTGAGTAATAACAGCAGACCCTGCTGTTACAGTACAGCATTAAAACAAGGGCTGTGTACTCACTGAGAATCGCTTCTAGGGACTTACAATCTACTCACTGCACAGTGCAATAGAGAATCGCTTCTAGGGACTTACAATCTACTCACTGCACAGTGCAATAGAGAATCGCTTCTAGGGACTTACAATCTACTCACTGCACAGTGCAATAGAGAATCGCTTCTAGGGACTTACAATCTACTCACTGCACAGTGCAATGGAGAATCAAGCACAATCTACTCACAGCAGAGTGCAATAGAGAACGCTTCTAGGGACTTACAGTCTACTCACTGCACAGTGCAATAGAGAATCAAGTACAATCTACTCACTGCACAGTGCAATAGGGAATCGCTTCTAGGGACTTACAGTCTACTCACTGCAGAGTGCAATAGAGAATCGCTTCTAGGGACTTACAATCTACTCACTGCACAGTGCAATAGAGAATCGCTTCTAGGGACTTACAATCTACACACTGCACAGTGCAATAGAGAATCGCTTCTAGGGACTTACAATCTACTCACTGTACAGCGCAATAGAGAATCGCTTCTAGGGACTTACAATCTACTCACTGCACAGTGCAATAGAGAATCGCTTCTAGGGACTTACAATCTACTCACTGCACAGTGCAATAGAGAATCGCTTCTAGGGACTTACAATCTACTCACTGCACAGTGCAATAGAGAATAGCTTCTAGGGACTTACAATCTACTCACTGCACAGCGCAATAGAGAATTGCTTCTAGGGACTTACAATCTACTCACTGCACAGTGCAATGGAGAATCAAGCACAATCTACTCACAGCACAGTGCAATAGAGAATGCTTCTAGGGACTTACAGTCTACTCACTGCACAGTGCAATAGAGAATCAAGTACAATCTACTCACTGCACAGTGCAATAGAGAATCGCTTCTAGGGACTTACAGTCTACTCACTGCACAGTGCAATAGAGAATCGCTTCTAGGGACTTACAATCTACTCACTGCACAGTGCAATAGAGAATCGCTTCTAGGGACTTACTATCTACTCACTGCACAGTGCAATAGAGAATTGCTTCTAGGAACTTACAATCTACTCACTGCATAGTGCAATAGAGAATCGCTTCTAGGGACTTACAATCTACTCACTGCACAGTGCAATAGAGAATCGCTTCTAGGGACTTACAATCTACTCACTGCACAGCGCAATAGAGAATCGCTTCTAGGGACTTACAATCTACTCACTGCACAGTGCAATAGAGAATCCCTTCTAGGGACTTACGATCTACTCACTGCACAGTGCAATAGAGAATAGCTTCTAGGGACTTACAATCTACTCACTGCACAGTGCAATAGAGAATCGCTTCCAGGGACTTACAGTCTACTCACTGCACAGTGCAATAGAGAATAGCTTCTAGGGACTTACATTCTACTCACTGCACAGTGCAATAGAGAATCGCTTCTAGGGACTTACAATCTACTCACTGCACAGCGCAATAGAGAATCGCTTCTAGGAACTTACAATCTACTCACTGCACAGTGCAATAGAGAATCCCTTCTAGGGACTTACGATCTACTCACTGCACAGTGCAATAGAGAATCGCTTCTAGGGACTTACAATCTACTCACTGCACAGTGCAATAGAGAATCGCTTCTAGGGACTTACAGTCTACTCACTGCACAGTGCAATAGAGAATCCCTTCTAGGGACTTACAATCTACTCACTGCAAAGCGCAATAGAGAATCGCTTCTAGGGACTTACAATCTACTCACTGCACAGTGCAATAGAGAATCGCTTCTAGGGACTTACAATCTACTCACTGCACAGTGCAATAGAGAATAGCTTCTAGGGACTTACAATCTACTCACTGCACAGCGCAATAGAGAATTGCTTCTAGGGACTTACAATCTACTCACTGCACAGTGCAATGGAGAATCAAGCACAATCTACTCACAGCACAGTGCAATAGAGAATGCTTCTAGGGACTTACAGTCTACTCACTGCACAGTGCAATAGAGAATTGTTACAGAAGCATTAGTTATTTTGTTGTGAAGAGCTTATTTCCCAGCAGCAATGCCTGAACCAGCAAGCCAGCGCCTAAGAAGGGCTCCAAGAAAACTGTAACAAGTTTCATTTCATAAAGAGTTAACTCTTTTTTTTCAGCTTTTAGAAACTATTGTCTAATCACCTCTGGAGCCAGACTGCTAATTGATAAGATGAACTTGTAAACTTGTTATCTTAAGTACTGTAATCCTATTGTGGCCTGTCAAAGGACAGTGCTCTCTATCTAAATGTGTGATGGGGGATTTTGTGCTTCCCCCCCTCTCCCCCTGGGAGTGCCCTGTGTGCATGTAACCTTAATAAAAAGCAGGCTGGGCATCCCAGTCCTGAGTTCTTGTTTGACCCTCAATCGCAGCGTTGACTCGTTTTTGTGGGCAGAAGGGTATCCTAGCTGTACTGCAGCTAAGGGAGATTATTCTATATTTGCGAGACTCATATAGAATACTATGGAAAGCAGCTTCTCCCCTCTTTAGCAATAGGGATCCAGGCTACTAAGCGGTCCATCTCTCAGCGAGACTAAGGGTAACCGTAACATTTGGCGGCAGCGGCGGGATTTTCCTGGATTTCCTAGGAGAGGTACAGAACGGAAAAATTGAAGCGTACAACCCTAAAGGATTTACTTGAAAGCAGAGGGGGGTACGCCAGCAACCGGCCGAGGAGAGAGCTGATCGCAGAATTGACCGAACTGGATCAGAGCTTCACAATGGCGGAAACACCGACCACGATTAGTGACGAAAAAACCAGGATTGTTCGGGAAAGGCTCTCATTATACGGGCCGAACCCCTCCATGGAATTGGTACAGCAGTTGATGGCGGAGGCGGACGAGGATATACGAGAGACTCGAGCCCACGAACTCAACCTAGCGAACGCACACCGCAATGCTGAAGCCCCGCAGGTAATCATCCCTGTCGAAAATGCTGGGAGGCCCAAGATACCCTATGCGGCATTTCGACCCTTCCTAGAGAGCGAGACAGGGATTGATGAATATTTGGCGGACTTCGAAAGGCAATGTGCCCTGCACCAGATTCCCAACAGAGAGTGGCCCACGATATTGTCTGGGAAACTATCCGGGCGAGCCCTGGAAGCCTTTCGTACTCTGGGTGCTGAGGAAGTGACACAGTATGAGCTAGTTAAGGAGACACTGTTGCGACGGTACGCTGTAACTCCGGACACGTATCGCCGACAGTTTCGGGGCACGGAAAAGAAGCCTAACGATACCCATATGGAATGGGCGCACCGAATGCGGAGAGCGGCAAATCACTGGCTGAGCGGAAGTAAAGCGGTGACTGGGGAGGAAATTTTACAATTGTTTCTCTTAGAACATTTTTATAATGGCATGGAACAGCAAGGGAAGGAATGGCTGCGAGACAGGCGGCCTTCTACCTTAGAAGAAGCAGCCAAATTGGCCGATGAACATTATGACTCCCGTCTTCACGAACCCATGAACTACCGAGCTCCAGCACGGGTCGAACCCAGAGAGGTTTACCGTGCACCCCCTCGTGCTGAATTCCGAGCCCTGGTGCCCACAGGGCCCGTCCGACACTCAGGACCACCCAATAACAGCTCTGAGCGTCCCAGACCGACTTGCCACCGATGCAAGCAACCAGGGCATTTCATGGCTAGCTGCCCCCTTAATACGCACCAGACACCCAGGAATTACAATTACCCCTCTGGGTCCTATCGTCCGGCCCGGGCCCTCTGTGTTAACCAAGAGGCCCCTATGGAGGGATATGTGGGGCCGCTTCACGAGGCAGACCCTGTATATGCTGCCTCAGATAACCGCCAGCACCATCGGCAGAGGGTATGGCTCGAGGGGCGATCTACCGAGGGATTGCGAGACACAGGGGCTACTATCACGCTGGTACAGAGTCATTTGGTGCCAGAGCACAAGCGATCCGGACAGACTGTGGCCGTTAGAGTGGCGGGGGGGGATGTGTACAAAATTCCAACAGCTAAAGTGCATCTTGATTGGGGAGCGGGAAAGGGGGCTGTGAACGTGGGCCTAATGGATAATTTACCTGCCGAAGTACTACTGGGCAACGATTTGGGCCCCATGACTTCTGCCTATGCTCCAGTATGCAACAACGAGGCGGACCCAGTGACTACACGGGCCCAAGCCCGGACGGAGCGAGAGCTCTCACCAGTGCGGGAGACACAGGTAAGACCTACCCCGACCTTGCCTGACAGGTTAGGCCCCATACCCTGGGACACCCCAGATGCCTTCGAGGCAGAGTCTAAGACTGACCCGACCTTACAAAAGTACCGGGAACGAGCAGAGACCGGAGGGGGCGGGGCAGATAACGAAACATTCTTATGGGAAAAAGGGAAACTATACCGCTGGACAGAGAAAAGGGGACAGCGTAGGCGACAGCTGGTAGTGCCCCACAAATACCGTCAAGAAATCCTCAAAATAGGCCACGACATCCCCTTAGCAGGCCACCTAGCCGTTACCCGTACCCTACACCGCATTACTCACACGTTCTTTTGGCCAGGGGTGCACGCTGACGTTAGAACTTACTGTAACACCTGCGATGTGTGTCAACGAGTAGGAAGGCGAGGCGATCACCCTAAAGCCCAGCTAGTAAATATGCCCATTGTAGAGGAACCCTTCAGCCGGGTTGCTATTGACCTAGTGGGACCACTGGCTACCCCTAGTCCCTCCGGTAAGCGATACATTCTTACCGTAGTGGACTACGCTACCAGGTACCCAGAGGCTGTCGCCCTATCCAACATACAAGCGGATACGGTAGCGAATGCACTAGTACAGGTGTTCTCCCGGGTAGGATTTCCAAAAGAAATCCTATCCGACCGAGGCACCCAATTTACGGCTGAATTGACCCAACAACTCTGGCAGGTTTGCAAAATTAAGTCCCTCCTAAGCTCCCCATACCACCCCCAGACGAACGGGCTGTGTGAGAGGTTCAATGGGACCCTCAAGCAAATGCTCAAGACGTTCACTCAGGAATACCGAGACTGGGAACGCTTCCTGCCGCACCTCCTATTTGCTTATCGGGAGGTGCCCCAGGAAACGACAGGGTTCTCTCCCTTCGAGTTGCTCTACGGAAGAAAGGTACGGGGACCCCTAAACCTGATCCGGGAGCACTGGGAGGGAGAGATGGAGGCTGACGGTGTCCCAATTGTGCCATACGTGCTGGAACTCAGGGACCGAATGGAGCAATTAGCCAAATCCGTGCGGGCTAATCTCCAGTTGGCCCAGAGAAGACAGAAAGTATGGTACGATCGGGGGGCCCGAAAGAGAATCTTCACCATAGGACAAAAGGTGTTAGTACTTAAGCCGGTGAAGACAGACAAATTGCAGGCGTCCTGGCAGGGTCCCTACCAGATCGTAGAGAAAAGGGGAGACACCACTTATGTGATAGCTAGCTGCCACGACAACAATCTTAGAAAGACATTCCATGTAAACATGCTCAAGGAATATTTTGAGCGACCAGAGAACGTGACGGCCGTATGTTGTTCCCCTCAGGAAGACCCCGACAGTTTACCCATTCCAGACCTATTAGAAAAGAGCCTCCCCACAGGTATAGTGGCGCAGGTTCAGATAGGGGACCGACTTAGCCCCACTGAAAGGGAGCAGCTCAACCAACTCCTCCAGTCCAAACACCTCACCTTCTCCCCGAAGCCAGGGTACACTACTTTAACCACCCACCAGGTAGATACTCCGGGACAAGCTCCCTTGCGCCAGGCTCCGTACCGAATCCCCGAAGCAGTTAGGACAGGAATGAAGAAGGAGATCGATGAGATGCTCCAGCTCAGGGTAATTGAGCCCTCCGATAGTCCCTGGGCCTCCCCAGTTGTCTTGGTGCCCAAGAAAGATGGGACCACCCGGTTCTGCGTAGACTATCGGAGGCTCAATGAAAATACCGTGACGGACGCTTACCCTATGCCCAGGGTAGACGAGCTACTCGATCGTATAGCCAGGGGAAATTACCTGACCACTATTGACCTCTGCAAAGGTTACTGGCAGATTCCCCTGGCCCCGGAGGCTATCCCCAAGTCGGCATTCGTCACCCCATTCGGCTTATATCAGTTTAGGGTAATGCCGTTTGGGATGAAGAATGCCCCAGCTACATTCCAGCGCTTGGTGGATAGGCTCCTGGATGGCTTCCAGAGTTTTGCTTGCGCCTACCTGGACGACATAGCGATCCACAGTGAGTCCTGGGAGGACCACTTAGCTCATGTGGGAATGGTTCTGGATCAGATCCGGGCTGCTGGCCTGACTCTGAAGCCAGAAAAATGCCACTTTGGGATGGCCGAGGTACAGTACCTGGGTCACCGGGTGGGGTGTGGAAAGCAGCGACCAGAGCCGGCCAAAATAGAAGCTGTCGCCAATTGGCCCACCCCCATCACTAAGACTCAGGTCCTAGCCTTCCTGGGCACGGCAGGGTACTATAGACGGTTCGTACCAGACTACAGCACACTTGCCAAACCCCTGACTGACTTGACCAAGAAGAACTTACCTCGACAGGTCCTGTGGTCTCCCCACTGTGAAACGGCTTTCCAGGCTCTCAAAAATGCTCTAATTAACGCTCCTGTCTTGGCGGCCCCAGCCCTTAACAAACGTTTTATCGTCCATACCGATGCTTCCATGTTCGGGCTGGGAGCCGTCCTCAGCCAAGTAGGCGAAGATGGAGGGGAGCATCCAGTTGCCTACATCAGCCGGAAGCTCCTGCCCCGCGAAGTCAGCTATGCAGCGGTCGAAAAGGAGTGTTTGGCTTTGGTGTGGGCATTAAAGAAATTGACTCCCTATTTATATGGTCAGGAGTTCACTCTGGTCACCGACCATAACCCGTTGGTGTGGCTGAACCGGGTCTCTGGAGATAACGGCAGGCTATTACGTTGGAGCTTATCGTTGCAAACCTTCAATTTCACCATTACTTACAGACCTGGGAAACAGAATGGCAACGCCGACGGGTTGTCCAGACAAACCGACCTCAGCCCCGCATAACCAGCGGTCTGGACAGCCTTAGTCTGCCCCGAAAAGGGGTCAGACCGTGTCTGCCAGAGTGTTCCACAGAAAGGGAGCAATGTTACAGAAGCATTAGTTATTTTGTTGTGAAGAGCTTATTTCCCAGCAGCAATGCCTGAACCAGCAAGCCAGCGCCTAAGAAGGGCTCCAAGAAAACTGTAACAAGTTTCATTTCATAAAGAGTTAACTCTTTTTTTTCAGCTTTTAGAAACTATTGTCTAATCACCTCTGGAGCCAGACTGCTAATTGATAAGATGAACTTGTAAACTTGTTATCTTAAGTACTGTAATCCTATTGTGGCCTGTCAAAGGACAGTGCTCTCTATCTAAATGTGTGATGGGGGATTTTGTGCTTCCCCCCCTCTCCCCCTGGGAGTGCCCTGTGTGCATGTAACCTTAATAAAAAGCAGGCTGGGCATCCCAGTCCTGAGTTCTTGTTTGACCCTCAATCGCAGCGTTGACTCGTTTTTGTGGGCAGAAGGGTATCCTAGCTGTACTGCAGCTAAGGGAGATTATTCTATATTTGCGAGACTCATATAGAATACTATGGAAAGCAGCTTCTCCCCTCTTTAGCAATAGGGATCCAGGCTACTAAGCGGTCCATCTCTCAGCGAGACTAAGGGTAACCGTAACAAGAATCAAGTACAATCTACTCACTGCACAGTGCAATAGAGAATCGCTTCTAGGGACTTACAGTCTACTCACTGCACAGTGCAATAGAGAATCGCTTCTAGGGACTTACAATCTACTCACTGCACAGTGCAATAGAGAATCGCTTCTAGGGACTTACTATCTACTCACTGCACAGTGCAATAGAGAATTGCTTCTAGGAACTTACAATCTACTCACTGCATAGTGCAATAGAGAATCGCTTCTAGGGACTTACAATCTACTCACTGCACAGTGCAATAGAGAATCGCTTCTAGGGACTTACAATCTACTCACTGCACAGCGCAATAGAGAATCGCTTCTAGGGACTTACAATCTACTCACTGCACAGTGCAATAGAGAATCCCTTCTAGGGACTTACGATCTACTCACTGCACAGTGCAATAGAGAATAGCTTCTAGGGACTTACAATCTACTCACTGCACAGTGCAATAGAGAATCGCTTCCAGGGACTTACAGTCTACTCACTGCACAGTGCAATAGAGAATAGCTTCTAGGGACTTACATTCTACTCACTGCACAGTGCAATAGAGAATCGCTTCTAGGGACTTACAATCTACTCACTGCACAGCGCAATAGAGAATCGCTTCTAGGAACTTACAATCTACTCACTGCACAGTGCAATAGAGAATCCCTTCTAGGGACTTACGATCTACTCACTGCACAGTGCAATAGAGAATCGCTTCTAGGGACTTACAATCTACTCACTGCACAGTGCAGTAGAGAATCGCTTCTAGGGACTTACAGTCTACTCACTGCACAGTGCAATAGAGAATCCCTTCTAGGGACTTACAATCTACTCACTGCAAAGCGCAATAGAGAATCGCTTCTAGGGACTTACAATCGACTCACTGCACAGTGCAATAGAGAATCACTTCTAGGGACTTACAATTTATTCACTTCACAGCGCAATAGAGAAAAGCTTCTAGGGACTTACAATCTACTCACTGCACAGCGCAATAGAGAATCGCTTCTAGGGACTTACAATCTATTCTCTGCACAGTGCAATAGAGAATCGCTTCTAGGGACTTCCAGTCTACTCACTGCACAGTGCAATAGAGAATCAATCAAAATCTACTCACTGCACAGTGCAATAGAGAATCGCTTCTAGGGACTTACAGTCTACTCACTGCAGAGTGCAATAGAGAATCAAGTACAATCTACTCACTGCACAGTGCAATAGAGAATCGCTTTTAAGAACTTACAGTCTACTCACTGCACAGTGCAATAGAGAATCGCTTCTAGGGACTTACAATCTACTCACTGAAAAGTGCAATAGAGAATCGCTTCTAGGGACGTACTATCTACTCACTGCACAGTGCAATACAGAATCGCTTCTAGGGACTTACAATCTACTCACTGCACAGTGCAATAGAGAATCGCTTCTAGGGACTTACTATCTACTCACTGCACAGTGCAATAGAGAATAAAGTACAATCTACTCACTGCACAGTGCAATAGAGAATCGCTTCTAGGGACTTACAATCTACTCACTGCACAGCGCAATAGAGAATCGCTTCTAGGGACTTACAATCTACTCACTGCACAGCGCAATAGAGAATCGCTTCTAGGGACTTACAATGTACTCACTGCACAGTGCAATAGAGAATAGCTTCTAGGGACTTACAATCTTCTCACTGCACAGCGCAATAGAGAATCGCTTCTAGGGACTTACAATCTACTCACTGCACAGTGCAATAGAGAATCGCTTCTAGGGACTTACAGTCAGTGTTATAGGGTGGGACCTGCCTTGTGAGTAATAATAGCAGACCCTGCTGTTACAGTACAGCATTAAAACAAGGGCTGTGTACTCACTGAGAATCGCTTCTAGGGACTTACAATCTACTCACTGCACAGTGCAATAGAGAATCGTTTCTAGGGACTTACAATCTACTCACTGCACAGTGCAATAGAGAATCGCTTCTAGGGACTTACAATCTACTCACTGCACAGCACAATAGAGAATAGCTTCTAGGGACTTACAATCTACTCACTGCACAGTGCAATGGAAAATCAAGCACAATCTACTCACAGCACAGTGCAATAGAGAACGCTTCTAGGGACTTACAGTCTACTCACTGCACAGTGCAATAGAGAATCAAGTACAATCTACTCACTGCACAGTGCAATAGAGAATCGCTTCTAGGGACTTACAGTCTACTCACTGCACAGTGCAATAGAGAATCGCTTCTAGGGACTTACAATCTACTCACTGCACAGTGCAATAGAGAATCGCTTCTAGAGACTTACTATCTACTCACTGCACAGTGCAATAGAGAATTGCTTCTAGGGACTTACAATCTACTCACTGCATAGTGCAATAGAGAATCGCTTCTAGGGACTTACAATCTACTCACTGCACAGTGCAATAGAGAATCGCTTCTAGGGACTTACAATCTACTCACTGCACAGCGCAATAGAGAATCGCTTCTAGGGACTTACAATCTACTCACTGCACAGTGCAATAGAGAATCCCTTCTAGGGACTTACGATCTACTCACTGCACAGTGCAATAGAGAATAGCTTCTAGGGACTTACAATCTACTCACTGCACAGTGCAATAGAGAATCGCTTCCAGGGACTTACAGTCTACTCACTGCACAGTGCAATAGAGAATAGCTTCTAGGGACTTACATTCTACTCACTGCACAGCGCAATAGAGAATCGCTTCTAGGAACTTACAATCTACTCACTGCACAGTGCAATAGAGAATCCCTTCTAGGGACTTACGATCTACTCACTGCACAGTGCAATAGAGAATCACTTCTAGGGACTTACAATTTACTCACTGCACAGTGCAATAGAGAATTGCTTCTAGGGACTTACAGTCTACTCACTGTAGAGTGCAATAGAGAATCCCTTCTAGGGACTTACAATCTACTCACTGCAAAGCACAATAGAGAATCGCTTCTAGGGACTTACAATCGACTCACTGCACAGTGCAAAAGAGAATCACTTCTAGGGACTTACAATTTATTCACTGCACAGCGCAATAGAGAAAAGCTTCTAGGGACTTACAATCTACTCACTGCACAGCGCAATAGAGAATCGCTTCTAGGGACTTACAATCTATTCTCTGCACAGTGCAATAGAGAATCGCTTCTAGGGACTTCCAGTCTACTCACTGCACAGTGCAATAGAGAATCAAGAAAAATCTACTCACTGCACAGTGCAATAGAGAATCGCTTCTAGGGACTTACAGTCTACTCAATGCAGAGTGCAATAGAGAATCAAGTACAATCTACTCACTGCACAGTGCAATAGAGAATCGCTTTTAAGAACTTACAGTCTACTCACTGCACAGTGCAATAGAGAATCGCTTCTAGGGACTTACAATCTACTCACCGAAAAGTGCAATAGAGAATCGCTTCTAGGGACGTACTATCTACTCACTGCACAGTGCAATACAGAATCGCTTCTAGGGACTTACAATCTACTCACTGCATAGCGCAATAGAGAATCGCTTCTAGGGACATACAATTTACTCACTGCTGCACAGTGCAATAGAGAATCAAGTACAATCTCACTGCACAGTAGAATAGAGAATACTATCTACTCACTGCACAGTGCAATAGAGAATCGCTTCTAGGGACTTACTATCTACTCACTGCACAGTGCAATAGAGAATAAAGTACAATCTACTCACTGCACAGTGCAATAGAGAATCGCTTCTAGGGACTTACAATCTACTCACTGCACAGCGCAATAGAGAATCGCTTCTAGGGACTTACAATCTACTCACTGCACAGCGCAATAGAGAATCGCTTCTAGGGACTTACAATGTACTCACTGCACACAGTGCAATAGAGAATAGCTTCTAGGGACTTACAATCTTCTCACTGCACAGCGCAATAGAGAATCGCTTCTAGGGACTTACAATCTACTCACTGCACAGTGCAATAGAGAATCGCTTCTAGGGACTTACAGTCAGTGTTATAGGGTGGGACCTGCCTTGTGAGTAATAATAGCAGACCCTGCTGTTACAGTACAGCATTAAAACAAGGGCTGTGTACTCACTGAGAATCGCTTCTAGGGACTTACAATCTACTCACTGCACAGTGCAATAGAGAATCGTTTCTAGGGACTTACAATCTACTCACTGCACAGTGCAATAGAGAATCGCTTCTAGGGACTTACAATCTACTCACTGCACAGCACAATAGAGAATAGCTTCTAGGGACTTACAATCTACTCACTGCACAGTGCAATGGAAAATCAAGCACAATCTACTCACAGCACAGTGCAATAGAGAACGCTTCTAGGGACTTACAGTCTACTCACTGCACAGTGCAATAGAGAATCAAGTACAATCTACTCACTGCACAGTGCAATAGAGAATCGCTTCTAGGGACTTACAGTCTACTCACTGCACAGTGCAATAGAGAATCGCTTCTAGGGACTTACAATCTACTCACTGCACAGTGCAATAGAGAATCGCTTCTAGAGACTTACTATCTACTCACTGCACAGTGCAATAGAGAATTGCTTCTAGGGACTTACAATCTACTCACTGCATAGTGCAATAGAGAATCGCTTCTAGGGACTTACAATCTACTCACTGCACAGTGCAATAGAGAATCGCTTCTAGGGACTTACAATCTACTCACTGCACAGCGCAATAGAGAATCGCTTCTAGGGACTTACAATCTACTCACTGCACAGTGCAATAGAGAATCCCTTCTAGGGACTTACGATCTACTCACTGCACAGTGCAATAGAGAATAGCTTCTAGGGACTTACAATCTACTCACTGCACAGTGCAATAGAGAATCGCTTCCAGGGACTTACAGTCTACTCACTGCACAGTGCAATAGAGAATAGCTTCTAGGGACTTACATTCTACTCACTGCACAGCGCAATAGAGAATCGCTTCTAGGAACTTACAATCTACTCACTGCACAGTGCAATAGAGAATCCCTTCTAGGGACTTACGATCTACTCACTGCACAGTGCAATAGAGAATCACTTCTAGGGACTTACAATTTACTCACTGCACAGTGCAATAGAGAATTGCTTCTAGGGACTTACAGTCTACTCACTGTAGAGTGCAATAGAGAATCCCTTCTAGGGACTTACAATCTACTCACTGCAAAGCACAATAGAGAATCGCTTCTAGGGACTTACAATCGACTCACTGCACAGTGCAAAAGAGAATCACTTCTAGGGACTTACAATTTATTCACTGCACAGCGCAATAGAGAAAAGCTTCTAGGGACTTACAATCTACTCACTGCACAGCGCAATAGAGAATCGCTTCTAGGGACTTACAATCTATTCTCTGCACAGTGCAATAGAGAATCGCTTCTAGGGACTTCCAGTCTACTCACTGCACAGTGCAATAGAGAATCAAGAAAAATCTACTCACTGCACAGTGCAATAGAGAATCGCTTCTAGGGACTTACAGTCTACTCAATGCAGAGTGCAATAGAGAATCAAGTACAATCTACTCACTGCACAGTGCAATAGAGAATCGCTTTTAAGAACTTACAGTCTACTCACTGCACAGTGCAATAGAGAATCGCTTCTAGGGACTTACAATCTACTCACCGAAAAGTGCAATAGAGAATCGCTTCTAGGGACGTACTATCTACTCACTGCACAGTGCAATACAGAATCGCTTCTAGGGACTTACAATCTACTCACTGCATAGCGCAATAGAGAATCGCTTCTAGGGACATACAATTTACTCACTGCTGCACAGTGCAATAGAGAATCAAGTACAATCTACTCACTGCACAGTAGAATAGAGAATCGCTTCTAGGGACTTACAGTCTACTCACTGCACAGTGCAATAGAGAATCGCTTCTAGGGACTTACAATCTACTCACTGCACAGTGCAATAGAGAATCGCTTCTAGGGACTTACAATCTACTCACTGCACAGTGCAATAGAGAATAAAGTACAATCTACTCACTGCACAGTGCAATAGAGAATCGCTTCTAGGGACTTACAATCTACTCACTGCACAGCGCAATAGAGAATCGCTTCTAGGGACTTACAATCTACTCACTGCACAGGGCAATAGAGAATCGCTTCTAGGGACTTACAATCTACTCACTGCACAGTGCAATAGAGATTCGCTTCTAGGGACGTACAATCTACTCACTGCACAGCGCAATAGAGAAACGCTTCTAGGGACTTACAAACTACTCACTGCACAGTGCAATAGAGAATCCCTTCTAGGTACTTACAATCTACTCACTGCACAGCGCAATAGAGAATTGCTTCTAGGGACTTACAATCCACTCACTGCACAGTGCAATAGAGAATCGCTTCTAGGGACTTACAATCTACTCACTGCACAGTGCAATAGAGAATAGCTTCTAGGGACTTACAATCTACTCACTGCACAGTGCAATAGAGAATCGCTTCTAGGGACTTACAATCTACACACTGCACAGTGCGATAGAGAATCGCTTCTAGGGACTTACAATCTACTCACTGTACAGCGCAATAGAGAATCGCTTCTAGGGACTTACAATCTACTCACTGCACAGCGCAATAGAGAATCGCTTCTAGGGACTTACAATCTACTCACTGCACAGCGCAATAGAGAATCGCTTCTAGGGACTTACAATGTACTCACTGCACAGTGCAATAGAGAATCGCTTCTAGGGACTTACAATCTACTCACTGCACAATGCAATAGAGAATCGCTTCTAGGGACTTACAGTCTACTCACTGCACAGTGCAATGGAGAATCAAGCACAATCTACTCACAGCACAGTGCAATAGAGAACGCTTCTAGGGACTTACAGTCTACTCACTGCACAGTGCAATAGAGAATCAAGTACAATCTACTCACTGCACAGTGCAATAGAGAATAACTTCTAGGGACTTACTATCTACTCACTGCACAGTGCAATAGAGAATCGCTTCTAGGGACTTACAATCAACTCACTGCATAGTGAAATAGAGAATCGCTTCTAGGGACTTACAATCTACTCACTGCACAGTGCAATAGAGAAACGCTTCTAGGGACTTACTATCTACTCACTGCACAGTGCAATAGAGAATCGCTTCTAGGGACTTACAGTCTACTCACTGCACAGTGCAATAGAGAATCGCTTCTAGGGACTTACAATCTACTCACTGCACAGTGCAATAGAGAAACGCTTCTAGGGACTTACTATCTACTCACTGCACAGTGCAATAGAGAATCGCTTCTAGGGACTTACAATCTACTCACTGCATAGTGCAATAGAGAATCGCTTCTAGGGACTTACAATTTACTCACAGTACAGTGCAATAGAGAATCAAGTACAATCTACTCACTGCACAGCGCAATAGAGAATCGCTTCTAGGAACTTACAATCTACTCACTGCACAGCGCAATAGAGAATCGCTTTTAGGAACTTACAATTTATTCACTGCACAGCGCAATAGAGAAAAGCTTCTAGGGACTTACAATCTATTCTCTGCACAGTGCAATAGAGAATCGCTTCTAGGGACTTACAATCTACTCACTGCACAGCGCAATAGAGAATCGCTTTTAGGAACTTACAATTTATTCACTGCACAGCGCAATAGAGAATCGCTTCTAGGGACTTACAATCTATTCTCTGCACAGTGCAATAGAGAATCGCTTCTAGGGACTTACAGTCTACTCACTGCAGAGTGCAATAGAGAATCAAGTACAATCTACTCACTGCACAGTGCAATAGAGAATCGCTTTTAAGAACTTACAGTCTACTCACTGCACAGTGCAATAGAGAATCGCTTCTAGGGACTTACAATCTACTCACTGAAAAGTGCAATAGAGAATCGCTTCTAGGGACGTACTATCTACTCACTGCACAGTGCAATACAGAATCGCTTCTAGGGACTTACAATCTACTCACTGCATAGCGCAATAGAGAATCGCTTCTAGGAACTTAAAATCTACTCACGGCACAGCGCAATAGAGAATCGCTTTTAGGAACTTACAATCTACTCACTGCACAGCGCAATAGAGAATCGCTTTTAGGAACTTACAATCTACTCACTGCACAGTGCAATAGAGAATCGCTTCTAGGGACTTACAATTTACTCACTGCACAGTGCAATAGAGAATTGCCTCTAGGGACTTACAATCTACTCACTGCACAGTGCAATAGAGAATTGCTTCTAGGGACTTACAATCTACTCACTGCACAGCGCAATAGAGAATTGCTTCTAGGGACTTACAATCTACTCACTGCAAAGCACAATAGAGAATCGCTTCTAGGGACTTACAATCGACTCACTGCACAGTGCAATAGAGAATCACTTCTAGGGACTTACAATCTATTCACTGCACAGCGCAATAGAGAAAAGCTTCTAGGGACTTACAATCTACTCACTGCACAGCGCAATAGAGAATCGCTTCTAGGGACTTACAATCTATTCTCTGCACAGTGCAATAGAGAATCACTTCTAGGGACTTCCAGTCTACTCACTGCACAGCGCAATAGAGAATTGCTTCTAGGGACTTACAATCTACTCACTGCACAGTGCAATAGAGAATCGCTTCTAGGGACTTACAATCGACTCACTGCATAGTGCAATAGAGAATCGCTTCTAGGGACTTACAATCTACTCACTGCAAAGCGCAATAGAGAATCGCTTCTAGGGACTTACAATCGACTCACTGCACAGTGCAATAGAGAATCACTTCTAGGGACTTACAATCTATTCACTGCACAGCGCAATAGAGAAAAGCTTCTAGGGACTTACAATCTACTCACTGCACAGCGCAATAGAGAATCGCTTCTAGGGACTTACAATCTATTCTCTGCACAGTGCAATAGAGAATCGCTTCTAGGGACTTCCAGTCTACTCACTGCACAGTGCAATAGAGAATCAAGCAAAATCTACTCACTGCACAGTGCAATAGAGAATCGCTTCTAGGGACTTACAGTCTACTCACTGCAGAGTGCAATAGAGAATCAAGTACAATCTACTCACTGCACAGTGCAATAGAGAATCGCTTTTAAGAACTTACAGTCTACTCACTGCACAGTGCAATAGAGAATCGCTTCTAGGGACTTACAATCTACTCACTGAAAAGTGCAATAGAGAATCGCTTCTAGGGACGTACTATCTACTCACTGCACAGTGCAATACAGAATCGCTTCTAGGGACTTACAATCTACTCACTGCATAGCGCAATAGAGAATCGCTTCTAGGGACTTACAATTTACTCACTGCACAGTGCAATAGAGAATCAAGTACAATCTACTCACTGCACAGTAGAATAGAGAATCGCTTCTAGGGACTTACAGTCTACTCACTGCACAGTGCAATAGAGAATCGCTTCTAGGGACTTACAATCTACTCACTGCACAGTGCAATAGAGAATCGCTTCTAGGGACTTACTATCTACTCACTGCACAGTGCAATAGAGAATAAAGTACAATCTACTCACTGCACAGTGCAATAGAGAATCGCTTCTAGGGACTTACAATCTACTCACTGCACAGCGCAATAGAGAATCGCTTCCAGGGACTTACAATCTACTCACTGCACAGTGCAATAGAGATTCGCTTCTAGGGACGTACAATCTACTCACTGCACAGCGCAATAGAGAAACGCTTCTAGGGACTTACAAACTACTCACTGCACAGTGCAATAGAGAATCCCTTCTAGGTACTTACAATCTACTCACTGCACAGTGCAATAGAGAATCCCTTCTAGGGACTTACGATCTACTCACTGCACAGTGCAATAGAGAATAGCTTCTAGGGACTTACAATCTACTCACTGCACAGTGCAATAGAGAATCGCTTCCAGGGACTTACAGTCTACTCACTGCACAGTGCAATAGAGAATAGCTTCTAGGGACTTACATTCTACTCACTGCACAGTGCAATAGAGAATCGCTTCTAGGGACTTACAATCTACTCACTGCACAGCGCAATAGAGAATCGCTTCTAGGAACTTACAATCTACTCACTGCACAGTGCAATAGAGAATCCCTTCTAGGGACTTACGATCTACTCACTGCACAGTGCAATAGAGAATCGCTTCTAGGGACTTACAATTTACTCACTGCACAGTGCAATAGAGAATTGCTTCTAGGGACTTACAGTCTACTCACTGTAGAGTGCAATAGAGAATCCCTTCTAGGGACTTACAATCTACTCACTGCAAAGCGCAATAGAGAATCGCTTCTAGGGACTTACAATCGACTCACTGCACAGTGCAATAGAGAATCACTTCTAGGGACTTACAATTTATTCACTGCACAGCGCAATAGAGAAAAGCTTCTAGGGACTTACAATCTACTCACTGCACAGCGCAATAGAGAATCGCTTCTAGGGACTTACAATCTATTCTCTGCACAGTGCAATAGAGAATCGCTTCTAGGGACTTCCAGTCTACTCACTGCACAGTGCAATAGAGAATCAAGAAAAATCTACTCACTGCACAGTGCAATAGAGAATCGCTTCTAGGGACTTACAGTCTACTCACTGCAGAGTGCAATAGAGAATCAAGTACAATCTACTCACTGCACAGTGGAATAGAGAATCGCTTTTAAGAACTTACAGTCTACTCACTGCACAGTGCAATAGAGAATCGCTTCTAGGGACTTACAATCTACTCACTGAAAAGTGCAATAGAGAATCGCTTCTAGGGACGTACTATCTACTCACTGCACAGTGCAATACAGAATCGCTTCTAGGGACTTACAATCTACTCACTGCATAGCGCAATAGAGAATCGCTTCTAGGGACATACAATTTACTCACTGCTGCACAGTGCAATAGAGAATCAAGTACAATCTACTCACTGCACAGTAGAATAGAGAATCGCTTCTAGGGACTTACAGTCTACTCACTGCACAGTGCAATAGAGAATCGCTTCTAGGGACTTACAATCTACTCACTGCACAGTGCAATAGAGAATCGCTTCTAGGGACTTACTATCTACTCACTGCACAGTGCAATAGAGAATAAAGTACAATCTACTCACTGCACAGTGCAATAGAGAATCGCTTCTAGGGACTTACAATCTACTCACTGCACAGCGCAATAGAGAATCGCTTCTAGGGACTTACAATCTACTCACTGCACAGGGCAATAGAGAATCGCTTCTAGGGACTTACAATCTACTCACTGCACAGTGCAATAGAGATTCGCTTCTAGGGACGTACAATCTACTCACTGCACAGCGCAATAGAGAAACGCTTCTAGGGACTTACAAACTACTCACTGCACAGTGCAATAGAGAATCCCTTCTAGGTACTTACAATCTACTCACTGCACAGCGCAATAGAGAATTG
Source organism: Bombina bombina (assembly GCF_027579735.1). Classification (NCBI taxonomy): domain Eukaryota; kingdom Metazoa; phylum Chordata; class Amphibia; order Anura; family Bombinatoridae; genus Bombina; species Bombina bombina. The sequence goes on from NC_069503.1 coordinate 37,773,696, forward strand.
CTTCTAGGGACTTACAATCCACTCACTGCACAGTGCAATAGAGAATCGCTTCTAGGGACTTACAATCTACTCACTGCACAGTGCAATAGAGAATAGCTTCTAGGGACTTACAATCTACTCACTGCACAGTGCAATAGAGAATCGCTTCTAGGGACTTACAATCTACACACTGCACAGTGCAATAGAGAATCGCTTCTAGGGACTTACAATCTACTCACTGTACAGCGCAATAGAGAATCGCTTCTAGGGACTTACAATCTACTCACTGCACAGCGCAATAGAGAATCGCTTCTAGGGACTTACAATCTACTCACTGCACAGCGCAATAGAGAATCGCTTCTAGGGACTTACAATGTACTCACTGCACAGTGCAATAGAGAATCGCTTCTAGGGACTTACAATCTACTCACTGCACAATGCAATAGAGAATCGCTTCTAGGGACTTACAGTCTACTCACTGCACAGTGCAATGGAGAATCAAGCACAATCTACTCACAGCACAGTGCAATAGAGAACGCTTCTAGGGACTTACAGTCTACTCACTGCACAGTGCAATAGAGAATCAAGTACAATCTACTCACTGCACAGTGCAATAGAGAATAACTTCTAGGGACTTACTATCTACTCACTGCACAGTGCAATAGAGAAACGCTTCTAGGGACTTACTATCTACTCACTGCACAGTGCAATAGAGAATCGCTTCTAGGGACTTACAGTCTACTCACTGCACAGTGCAATAGAGAATCGCTTCTAGGGACTTACAATCTACTCACTGCACAGTGCAATAGAGAAACGCTTCTAGGGACTTACTATCTACTCACTGCACAGTGCAATAGAGAATCGCTTCTAGGGACTTACAATCTACTCACTGCATAGTGCAATAGAGAATCGCTTCTAGGGACTTACAATTTACTCACAGTACAGTGCAATAGAGAATCAAGTACAATCTACTCACTGCACAGCGCAATAGAGAATCGCTTCTAGGAACTTACAATCTACTCACTGCACAGCGCAATAGAGAATCGCTTTTAGGAACTTACAATTTATTCACTGCACAGCGCAATAGAGAAAAGCTTCTAGGGACTTACAATCTACTCACTGCACAGCGCAATAGAGAATCGCTTCTAGGGACTTACAATCTATTCTCTGCACAGTGCAATAGAGAATCGCTTCTAGGGACTTACAGTCTACTCACTGCAGAGTGCAATAGAGAATCAAGTACAATCTACTCACTGCACAGTGCAATAGAGAATCGCTTTTAAGAACTTACAGTCTACTCACTGCACAGTGCAATAGAGAATCGCTTCTAGGGACTTACAATCTACTCACTGAAAAGTGCAATAGAGAATCGCTTCTAGGGACGTACTATCTACTCACTGCACAGTGCAATACAGAATCGCTTCTAGGGACTTACAATCTACTCACTGCATAGCGCAATAGAGAATCGCTTCTAGGAACTTAAAATCTACTCACTGCACAGCGCAATAGAGAATCGCTTTTAGGAACTTGCAATCTACTCACTGCACAGCGCAATAGAGAATCGCTTTTAGGAACTTACAATCTACTCACTGCACAGTGCAATAGAGAATCGCTTCTAGGGACTTACAATTTACTCACTGCACAGTGCAATAGAGAATTGCCTCTAGGGACTTACAATCTACTCACTGCACAGTGCAATAGAGAATTGCTTCTAGGGACTTACAATTTACTCACTGCACAGTGCAATAGAGAATTGCCTCTAGGGACTTACAATCTACTCACTGCACAGTGCAATAGAGAATTGCTTCTAGGGACTTACAATCTACTCACTGCACAGCGCAATAGAGAATTGCTTCTAGGGACTTACAATCTACTCACTGCAAAGCACAATAGAGAATCGCTTCTAGGGACTTACAATCGACTCACTGCACAGTGCAATAGAGAATCACTTCTAGGGACTTACAATCTATTCACTGCACAGCGCAATAGAGAAAAGCTTCTAGGGACTTACAATCTACTCACTGCACAGCGCAATAGAGAATCGCTTCTAGGGACTTACAATCTATTCTCTGCACAGTGCAATAGAGAATCGCTTCTAGGGACTTCCAGTCTACTCACTGCACAGCGCAATAGAGAATTGCTTCTAGGGACTTACAATCTACTCACTGCACAGTGCAATAGAGAATCGCTTCTAGGGACTTACAATCGACTCACTGCATAGTGCAATAGAGAATCGCTTCTAGGGACTTACAATCTACTCACTGCAAAGCGCAATAGAGAATCGCTTCTAGGGACTTACAATCGACTCACTGCACAGTGCAATAGAGAATCACTTCTAGGGACTTACAATCTATTCACTGCACAGCGCAATAGAGAAAAGCTTCTAGGGACTTACAATCTACTCACTGCACAGCGCAATAGAGAATCGCTTCTAGGGACTTACAATCTATTCTCTGCACAGTGCAATAGAGAATCGCTTCTAGGGACTTCCAGTCTACTCACTGCACAGTGCAATAGAGAATCAAGCAAAATCTACTCACTGCACAGTGCAATAGAGAATCGCTTCTAGGGACTTACAGTCTACTCACTGCAGAGTGCAATAGAGAATCAAGTACAATCTACTCACTGCACAGTGCAATAGAGAATCGCTTTTAAGAACTTACAGTCTACTCACTGCACAGTGCAATAGAGAATCGCTTCTAGGGACTTACAATCTACTCACTGAAAAGTGCAATAGAGAATCGCTTCTAGGGACGTACTATCTACTCACTGCACAGTGCAATACAGAATCGCTTCTAGGGACTTACAATCTACTCACTGCATAGCGCAATAGAGAATCGCTTCTAGGGACTTACAATTTACTCACTGCACAGTGCAATAGAGAATCAAGTACAATCTACTCACTGCACAGTGCAATAGAGAATCGCTTCTAGGGACTTACAATCTACTCACTGCACAGTGCAATAGAGAATAAAGTACAATCTACTTACTGCACAGTGCAATAGAGAATCGCTTCTAGGGACTTACAATCTACTCACTGCACAGCGCAATAGAGAATCGCTTCCAGGGACTTACAATCTACTCACTGCACAGTGCAATAGAGATTCGCTTCTAGGGACGTACAATCTACTCACTGCACAGCGCAATAGAGAAACGCTTCTAGGGACTTACAAACTACTCACTGCACAGTGCAATAGAGAATCCCTTCTAGGTACTTACAATCTACTCACTGCACAGCGCAATAGAGAATCGCTTCTAGGGACTTACAATCCACTCACTGCACAGTGCAATAGAGAATCGCTTCTAGGGACTTACTATCTACTCACTGCACAGTGCAATAGAGAATCGCTTCTAGGGACTTACAATCTACTCACTACATAGTGCAATAGAGAATCGCTTCTAGAGACTTACAGTCTGTGTTATAGGGTGGGACCTGCCTTGTGAGCAATAATAGCAGACCCTGCTGTTACAGTACAGCATAATAACAAGGGCTGTGTACTCACTGAGAATCGCTTCTAGGGACTTACAATCTACTCACTGCACAGTGCAATAGAGAATCGCTTCTAACGACTTACAATCTACTCACTGCACAGCGCAATAGAGAATAGCTTCTAGGGACTAACAATCTACTCACTGCACAGTGCAATAGAGAATCGCTTCTAGGAACTTACAGTCTACTCACTGCACAGTGCAATAGAGAATCGCTCCTAGGGACTTACAATCTACTCACTGCACAGTGCAATAGAGAATCGCTTCTAGGGACTTACAGTCTACTCACTGCACAGTGCAATAGAGAATCGCTCCTAGGGACTTACAATCTACACACTGCACAGTGCAATAGAGAATCGCTTCTAGGGACTTACAATCTACTCACTGTGCATCGCAATAGAGAATCGCTTCTAGGGACTTACAATCTACTCACTGCACAGCGCAATAGAGAATCGCTTCTAGGGACTTACAATGTACTCACTGCACAGTGCAATAGAGAATCGCTTCTAGGGACTTACAATCTACTCACTGCACAATGCAATAGAGAATCGCTTCTAGGGACTTACAGTCTACTCACTGCACAGTGCAATGGAGAATCAAGCACAATCTACTCACAGCACAGTGCAATAGAGAACGCTTCATGGGACTTACAGTCTACTCACTGCACAGTGCAATAGAGAATCAAGTACAATCTACTCACTGCACAGTGCAATAGAGAATCACTTCTAGGGACTTACTATCTACTCACTGCACAGTGCAATAGAGAATCGCTTCTAGGGACTTACAATCTACTCACTGCATAGTGAAATAGAGAATCGCTTCAAGGGACTTACAATCTACTCACTGCACAGTGCAATAGAGAATCGCTTCTAGGGACTTACTATCTACTCACTGCACAGTGCAATAGAGAATCGCTTCTAGGGACTTACAGTCTACTCACTGCACAGTGCAATAGAGAATCGCTTCTAGGGACTTACAATCTACTCACTGCACAGTGCAATAGAGAAACGCTTCTAGGGACTTACTATCTACTCACTGCACAGTGCAATAGAGAATCGCTTCTAGGGACTTACAATCTACTCACTGCATATTGCAATAGAGAATCGCTTCTAGGGACTTACAATTTACTCACAGCACAGTGCAATAGAGAATCAAGTACAATCTACTCACTGCACAGTGCAATAAAGAATCGCTTCTAGGGACTTACAGTCTACTCACTGTACAGTGCAATAGAGAATCAAGTACAATCTACTCACTGCACAGTGCAATAGAGAATCGCTTCTAGGGACTTACTATCTACTCACTGCACAGTGCAATAGAGAATCAAGTACAATCTACTCACTGCACAGTGCAATAGAGAATCGCTTCTAGGGACTTACAATCTACTCTCTGCACAGTGCAATAGAGAATCGGTTCTGGGGACTTACAATCTACTCACTGCACAGCGCAATAGAGAATCGCTTCTAGGGACTTACATTCTACTCACTGCACAGTGCAATAGAGAATCGCTTCTAGGTTTTACAATCTACTCACTGCACAGCGCAATCGAGAATCGCTTCTTTGGACTTACAATCTACTTACTGCACAGTGCAATAGAGAATCGCTTCTAGGGACTTACAATCTACTCACTGCAAAATGCAATAGAGAATCGCTTCTAGGGACTTACAATCTACTCACTGCACAGTGCAATAGAGAATCGCTTCTAGGGACTTACAATCTATTCACTGCACAGCGCAATAGAGAATCGCTTCTAGGGACTTACAATCTACTCACTGCACAGTGCAATAGAGAATCGCATCTAGGGACTTACAATCTACTTACTGCACAGTGCAATAGAGTATCGCTTCTAGGGACTTACAATCCACTCACTGCACAGCGCAATAGAGAATAGCTTCTAGGGACTTACAATCTTCTCACTGCACAGCGCAATAGAGAATCGCTTCTAGGGACTTACAATCTACTCACTGCACAGTGCAATAGAGAATCGCTTCTAGAGACTTACAGTCAGTGTTATAGGGTGGGACCTGCCTTGTGAGTAATAATAGCAGACCCTGCTGTTACAGTACAGCATTATAACAAGGGCTGTGTACTCACTGAGAATCGCTTCTAGGGACTTACAATCTACTCACTGCACAGTGCAATAGAGAATCGCTTCTAGGGACTTACAATCTACTTACTGCACAGTGCAATAGAGAATCGCTTCTAGGGACTTACAATCTACTCATTGCACAGTGCAATAGAGAATAGCTTCTAGGGACTTACAATCTACTCACTGCACAGCGCAATAGAGAATTGCTTCTAGGGACTTACAATCTACTCACTGCACAGTGCAATGGAGAATCAAGCACAATCTACTCACTGCACAGTGCAATAGAGAATCGCTTCTAGGGACTTACTATCTACTCACTGCACAGTGCAATAGAGAATCAAGTACAATCTACTCACTGCACAGTGCAATAGAGAATCGCTTCTAGGGACTTACAATCTACTCTCTGCACAGTGCAATAGAGAATCGGTTCTAGGGACTTACAATCTACTCACTGCACAGCGCAATAGAGAATCGCTTCTAGGGACTTACATTCTACTCACTGCATAGTGCAATAGAGAATCGCTTCTAGGTTTTACAATCTACTCACTGCACAGCGCAATCGAGAATCGCTTCTTTGGACTTACAATCTACTTACTGCACAGTGCAATAGAGAATCGCTTCTAGGGACTTACAATATACTCACTGCAAAATGCAATAGAGAATCGCTTCTAGGGACTTACAATCTACTCACTGCACAGTGCAATAGAGAATCGCTTCTAGGGACTTACAATCTACTCACTGCACAGCGCAATAGAGAATAGCATCTAGGGACTTACCTTCTACTCACTGCACAGCGCAATAGAGAATCGCTTCTAGGGACTTACAATCTACTCACTGCACAGTGCAATAGAGAATCGCTTCTAGGGACTTACAATCTACTCACTGCACAGCGCAATAGAGAATAGCATCTAGGGACTTACCTTCTACTCACTGCACAGCGCAATAGAGAATCGCTTCTAGGGACTTACAATCTACTCACTGCACAGTGCAATAGAGAATCGCTTCTAGGGACTTACAATCTACTCACTGCACAGCGCAATAGAGAATAGCATCTAGGGACTTACCTTCTACTCACTGCACAGTGCAATAGAGAATCGCTTCTAGGGACTTACAATCTACTCACTGCACAGCGCAATAGAGAATAGCATCTAGGGACTTACCTTCTACTCACTGCACAGCGCAATAGAGAATCGCTTCTAGGGACTTACAATCTACTCACTGCACAGTGCAATAGAGAATCGTATCTAGGGACTTACAATCTACTTACTGCACAGTGCAATAGAGTATCGCTTCTAGGGACTTACAATCCACTCACTGCACAGCGCAATAGAGAATAGCTTCTAGGGACTTACAATCTTCTCACTGCACAGCGCAATAGAGAATCGCTTCTAGGGACTTACAATCTACTCACTGCACAGTGCAATAGAGAATCGCTTCTAGGGACTTACAGTCAGTGTTATAGGGTGGGACCTGCCTTGTGAGTAATAATAGCAGACCCTGCTGTTACAGTACAGCATTATAACAAGGGCTGTGTACTCACTGAGAATCGCTTCTAGGGACTTACAATCTACTCACTGCACAGTGCAATAGAGAATCGCTTCTAGGGACTTACAATCTACTTACTGCACAGCGCAAAAGAGAATCGCTTCTAGGGACTTACAATCTACTCACTGCACAGCGCAATAGAGAATCGCTTCTAGGGACTTACAATCTACTCACTGCACAGTGCAATAGAGAAACGCTTCTAGGGACTTACTATCTACTCACTGCACAGTGCAATAGAGAATCGCTTCTAGGGACTTACAATCTACTCACTGCATAGTGCAATAGAGAATCGCTTCTAGGGACTTACAATTTACTCACAGTACAGTGCAATAGAGAATCAAGTACAATCTACTCACTGCACAGCGCAATAGAGAATCGCTTCTAGGAACTTACAATCTACTCACTGCACAGCGCAATAGAGAATCGCTTTTAGGAACTTACAATTTATTCACTGCACAGCGCAATAGAGAAAAGCTTCTAGGGACTTACAATCTACTCACTGCACAGCGCAATAGAGAATCGCTTCTAGGGACTTACAATCTATTCTCTGCACAGTGCAATAGAGAATCGCTTCTAGGGACTTACAGTCTACTCACTGCAGAGTGCAATAGAGAATCAAGTACAATCTACTCACTGCACAGTGCAATAGAGAATCGCTTTTAAGAACTTACAGTCTACTCACTGCACAGTGCAATAGAGAATCGCTTCTAGGGACTTACAATCTACTCACTGAAAAGTGCAATAGAGAATCGCTTCTAGGGACGTACTATCTACTCACTGCACAGTGCAATACAGAATCGCTTCTAGGGACTTACAATCTACTCACTGCATAGCGCAATAGAGAATCGCTTCTAGGAACTTAAAATCTACTCACTGCACAGCGCAATAGAGAATCGCTTTTAGGAACTTACAATCTACTCACTGCACAGCGCAATAGAGAATCGCTTTTAGGAACTTACAATCTACTCACTGCACAGTGCAATAGAGAATCGCTTCTAGGGACTTACAATTTACTCACTGCACAGTGCAATAGAGAATTGCCTCTAGGGACTTACAATCTACTCACTGCACAGTGCAATAGAGAATTGCTTCTAGGGACTTACAATTTACTCACTGCACAGTGCAATAGAGAATTGCCTCTAGGGACTTACAATCTACTCACTGCACAGTGCAATAGAGAATTGCTTCTAGGGACTTACAATCTACTCACTGCACAGCGCAATAGAGAATTGCTTCTAGGGACTTACAATCTACTCACTGCAAAGCACAATAGAGAATCGCTTCTAGGGACTTACAATCGACTCACTGCACAGTGCAATAGAGAATCACTTCTAGGGACTTACAATCTATTCACTGCACAGCGCAATAGAGAAAAGCTTCTAGGGACTTACAATCTACTCACTGCACAGGGCAATAGAGAATCGCTTCTAGGGACTTACAATCTATTCTCTGCACAGTGCAATAGAGAATCGCTTCTAGGGACTTCCAGTCTACTCACTGCACAGCGCAATAGAGAATTGCTTCTAGGGACTTACAATCTACTCACTGCACAGTGCAATAGAGAATCGCTTCTAGGGACTTACAATCGACTCACTGCATAGTGCAATAGAGAATCGCTTCTAGGGACTTACAATCTACTCACTGCAAAGCGCAATAGAGAATCGCTTCTAGGGACTTACAATCGACTCACTGCACAGTGCAATAGAGAATCACTTCTAGGGACTTACAATCTATTCACTGCACAGCGCAATAGAGAAAAGCTTCTAGGGACTTACAATCTACTCACTGCACAGCGCAATAGAGAATCGCTTCTAGGGACTTACAATCTATTCTCTGCACAGTGCAATAGAGAATCGCTTCTAGGGACTTCCAGTCTACTCACTGCACAGTGCAATAGAGAATCAAGCAAAATCTACTCACTGCACAGTGCAATAGAGAATCGCTTCTAGGGACTTACAGTCTACTCACTGCAGAGTGCAATAGAGAATCAAGTACAATCTACTCACTGCACAGTGCAATAGAGAATCGCTTTTAAGAACTTACAGTCTACTCACTGCACAGTGCAATAGAGAATCGCTTCTAGGGACTTACAATCTACTCACTGAAAAGTGCAATAGAGAATCGCTTCTAGGGACGTACTATCTACTCACTGCACAGTGCAATACAGAATCGCTTCTAGGGACTTACAATCTACTCACTGCATAGCGCAATAGAGAATCGCTTCTAGGGACTTACAATTTACTCACTGCACAGTGCAATAGAGAATCAAGTACAATCTACTCACTGCACAGTGCAATAGAGAATCGCTTCTAGGGACTTACTATCTACTCACTGCACAGTGCAATAGAGAATAAAGTACAATCTACTCACTGCACAGTGCAATAGAGAATCGCTTCTAGGGACTTACAATCTACTCACTGCACAGCGCAATAGAGAATCGCTTCCAGGGACTTACAATCTACTCACTGCACAGTGCAATAGAGATTCGCTTCTAGGGACGTACAATCTACTCACTGCACAGCGCAATAGAGAAACGCTTCTAGGGACTTACAAACTACTCACTGCACAGTGCAATAGAGAATCCCTTCTAGGTACTTACAATCTACTCACTGCACAGCGCAATAGAGAATCGCTTCTAGGGACTTACAATCCACTCACTGCACAGTGCAATAGAGAATCGCTTCTAGGGACTTACTATCTACTCACTGCACAGTGCAATAGAGAATCGCTTCTAGGGACTTACAATCTACTCACTACATAGTGCAATAGAGAATCGCTTCTAGAGACTTACAGTCTGTGTTATAGGGTGGGACCTGCCTTGTGAGCAATAATAGCAGACCCTGCTGTTACAGTACAGCATAATAACAAGGGCTGTGTACTCACTGAGAATCGCTTCTAGGGACTTACAATCTACTCACTGCACAGTGCAATAGAGAATCGCTTCTAACGACTTACAATCTACTCACTGCACAGCGCAATAGAGAATAGCTTCTAGGGACTAACAATCTACTCACTGCACAGTGCAATAGAGAATCGCTTCTAGGAACTTACAGTCTACTCACTGCACAGTGCAATAGAGAATCGCTCCTAGGGACTTACAATCTACTCACTGCACAGTGCAATAGAGAATCGCTTCTAGGGACTTACAGTCTACTCACTGCACAGTGCAATAGAGAATCGCTCCTAGGGACTTACAATCTACACACTGCACAGTGCAATAGAGAATCGCTTCTAGGGACTTACAATCTACTCACTGTGCATCGCAATAGAGAATCGCTTCTAGGGACTTACAATCTACTCACTGCACAGCGCAATAGAGAATCGCTTCTAGGGACTTACAATGTACTCACTGCACAGTGCAATAGAGAATCGCTTCTAGGGACTTACAATCTACTCACTGCACAATGCAATAGAGAATCGCTTCTAGGGACTTACAGTCTACTCACTGCACAGTGCAATGGAGAATCAAGCACAATCTACTCACAGCACAGTGCAATAGAGAATGCTTCTAGGGACTTACAGTCTACTCACTGCACAGTGCAATAGAGAATCAAGTACAATCTACTCACTGCACAGTGCAATAGAGAATCACTTCTAGGGACTTACTATCTACTTACTGCACAGTGCAATAGAGAATCGCTTCTAGGGACTTACAATCTACTCACTGCATAGTGAAATAGAGAATCGCTTCAAGGGACTTACAATCTACTCACTGCACAGTGCAATAGAGAATCGCTTCTAGGGACTTACTATCTACTCACTGCACAGTGCAATAGAGAATCGCTTCTAGGGACTTACAGTCTACTCACTGCACAGTGCAATAGAGAATCGCTTCTAGGGACTTACAATCTACTCACTGCACAGTGCAATAGAGAAACGCTTCTAGGGACTGTTACGGTTACCCTTAGTCTCGCTGAGAGATGGACCGCTTAGTAGCCTGGATCCCTATTGCTAAAGAGGGGAGAAGCTGCTTTCCATAGTATTCTATATGAGTCTCGCAAATATAGAATAATCTCCCTTAGCTGCAGTACAGCTAGGATACCCTTCTGCCCACAAAAACGAGTCAACGCTGCTATTGAGGGTCAAAACAAGAACTCAGGACTGGGATGCCCAGCCTGCTTTTTATTAAGGTTACATGCACACAGGGCACTCCCAGGGGGAGAGGGGGGGAAGCACAAAATCCCCCATCACACATTTAGATAGAGAGCACTGTCCTTTGACAGGCCACAATAGGATTACAGTACTTAAGATAACAAGTTTACAAGTTCATCTTATCAATTAGCAGTCTGGCTCCAGAGGTGATTAGACAATAGTTTCTAAAAGCTGAAAAAAAAAGAGTTAACTCTTTATGAAATGAAACTTGTTACGGTTTTCTTGGAGCCCTTCTTAGGCGCTGGCTTGCTGGTTCAGGCATTGCTGCTGGGAAATAAGCTTTTCACAACAAAATAACTAATGCTTCTGTAACATTGCTCCCTTTCTGTGGAACACTCTGGCAGACACGGTCTGACCCCTTTTCGGGGCAGACTAAGGCTGTCCAGACCGCTGGTTATGCGGGGCTGAGGTCGGTTTGTCTGGACAACCCGTCGGCGTTGCCATTCTGTTTCCCAGGTCTGTAAGTAATGGTGAAATTGAAGGTTTGCAACGATAAGCTCCAACGTAATAGCCTGCCGTTATCTCCAGAGACCCGGTTCAGCCACACCAACGGGTTATGGTCGGTGACCAGAGTGAACTCCTGACCATATAAATAGGGAGTCAATTTCTTTAATGCCCACACCAAAGCCAAACACTCCTTTTCGACCGCTGCATAGCTGACTTCGCGGGGCAGGAGCTTCCGGCTGATGTAGGCAACTGGATGCTCCCCTCCATCTTCGCCTACTTGGCTGAGGACGGCTCCCAGCCCGAACATGGAAGCATCGGTATGGACGATAAAACGTTTGTTAAGGGCTGGGGCCGCCAAGACAGGAGCGTTAATTAGAGCATTTTTGAGAGCCTGGAAAGCCGTTTCACAGTGGGGAGACCACAGGACCTGTCGAGGTAAGTTCTTCTTGGTCAAGTCAGTCAGGGGTTTGGCAAGTGTGCTGTAGTCTGGTACGAACCGTCTATAGTACCCTGCCGTGCCCAGGAAGGCTAGGACCTGAGTCTTAGTGATGGGGGTGGGCCAATTGGCGACAGCTTCTATTTTGGCCGGCTCTGGTCGCTGCTTTCCACACCCCACCCGGTGACCCAGGTACTGTACCTCGGCCATCCCAAAGTGGCATTTTTCTGGCTTCAGAGTCAGGCCAGCAGCCCGGATCTGATCCAGAACCATTCCCACATGAGCTAAGTGGTCCTCCCAGGACTCACTGTGGATCGCTATGTCGTCCAGGTAGGCGCAAGCAAAACTCTGGAAGCCATCCAGGAGCCTATCCACCAAGCGCTGGAATGTAGCTGGGGCATTCTTCATCCCAAACGGCATTACCCTAAACTGATATAAGCCGAATGGGGTGACGAATGCCGACTTGGGGATAGCCTCCGGGGCCAGGGGAATCTGCCAGTAACCTTTGCAGAGGTCAATAGTGGTCAGGTAATTTCCCCTGGCTATACGATCGAGTAGCTCGTCTACCCTGGGCATAGGGTAAGCGTCCGTCACGGTATTTTCATTGAGCCTCCGATAGTCTACGCAGAACCGGGTGGTCCCATCTTTCTTGGGCACCAAGACAACTGGGGAGGCCCAGGGACTATCGGAGGGCTCAATTACCCTGAGCTGGAGCATCTCATCGATCTCCTTCTTCATTCCTGTCCTAACTGCTTCGGGGATTCGGTACGGAGCCTGGCGCAAGGGAGCTTGTCCCGGAGTATCTACCTGGTGGGTGGTTAAAGTAGTGTACCCTGGCTTCGGGGAGAAGGTGAGGTGTTTGGACTGGAGGAGTTGGTTGAGCTGCTCCCTTTCAGTGGGGCTAAGTCGGTCCCCTATCTGAACCTGAGCCACTATACCTGTGGGGAGGCTCTTTTCTAATAGGTCTGGAATGGGTAAACTGTCGGGGTCTTCCTGAGGGGAACAACATATGGCCGTCACGTTCTCTGGTCGCTCAAAATATTCCTTGAGCATGTTTACATGGAATGTCTTTCTAAGATTGTTGTCGTGGCAGCTAGCTATCACATAAGTGGTGTCTCCCCTTTTCTCTACGATCTGGTAGGGACCCTGCCAGGACGCCTGCAATTTGTCTGTCTTCACCGGCTTAAGTACTAACACCTTTTGTCCTATGGTGAAGATTCTCTTTCGGGCCCCCCGATCGTACCATACTTTCTGTCTTCTCTGGGCCAACTGGAGATTAGCCCGCACGGATTTGGCTAATTGCTCCATTCGGTCCCTGAGTTCCAGCACGTATGGCACAATTGGGACACCGTCAGCCTCCATCTCTCCCTCCCAGTGCTCCCGGATCAGGTTTAGGGGTCCCCGTACCTTTCTTCCGTAGAGCAACTCGAAGGGAGAGAACCCTGTCGTTTCCTGGGGCACCTCCCGATAAGCAAATAGGAGGTGCGGCAGGAAGCGTTCCCAGTCTCGGTATTCCTGAGTGAACGTCTTGAGCATTTGCTTGAGGGTCCCATTGAACCTCTCACTCAGCCCGTTCGTCTGGGGGTGGTATGGGGAGCTTAGGAGGGACTTAATTTTGCAAACCTGCCAGAGTTGTTGGGTCAATTCAGCCGTAAATTGGGTGCCTCGGTCGGCTAGGATTTCTTTTGGAAATCCTACCCGGGAGAACACCTGTACTAGTGCATTCGCTACCGTATCCGCTTGTATGTTGGATAGGGCGACAGCCTCTGGGTACCTGGTAGCGTAGTCCACTACGGTAAGAATGTATCGCTTACCGGAGGGACTAGGGGTAGCCAGTGGTCCCACTAGGTCAATAGCAACCCGGCTGAAGGGTTCCTCTACAATGGGCATATTTACTAGCTGGGCTTTAGGGTGATCGCCTCGCCTTCCTACTCGTTGACACACATCGCAGGTGTTACAGTAAGTTCTAACGTCAGCGTGCACCCCTGGCCAAAAGAACGTGTGAGTAATGCGGTGTAGGGTACGGGTAACGGCTAGGTGGCCTGCTAAGGGGATGTCGTGGCCTATTTTGAGGATTTCTTGACGGTATTTGTGGGGCACTACCAGCTGTCGCCTACGCTGTCCCCTTTTCTCTGTCCAGCGGTATAGTTTCCCTTTTTCCCATAAGAATGTTTCGTTATCTGCCCCGCCCCCTCCGGTCTCTGCTCGTTCCCGGTACTTTTGTAAGGTCGGGTCAGTCTTAGACTCTGCCTCGAAAGCATCTGGGGTGTCCCAGGGTATGGGGCCTAACCTGTCAGGCAAGGTCGGGGTAGGTCTTACCTGTGTCTCCCGCACTGGTGAAAGCTCTCGCTCCGTCCGGGCTTGGGCCCGTGTAGTCACTGGGTCCGCCTCGTTGTTGCATACTGGAGCATAGGCAGAAGTCATGGGGCCCAAATCGTTGCCCAGTAGTACTTCGGCAGGTAAATTATCCATTAGGCCCACGTTCACAGCCCCCTTTCCCGCTCCCCAATCAAGATGCACTTTAGCTGTTGGAATTTTGTACACATCCCCCCCCGCCACTCTAACGGCCACAGTCTGTCCGGATCGCTTGTGCTCTGGCACCAAATGACTCTGTACCAGCGTGATAGTAGCCCCTGTGTCTCGCAATCCCTCGGTAGATCGCCCCTCGAGCCATACCCTCTGCCGATGGTGCTGGCAGTTATCTGAGGCAGCATATACAGGGTCTGCCTCGTGAAGCGGCCCCACATATCCCTCCATAGGGGCCTCTTGGTTAACACAGAGGGCCCGGGCCGGACGATAGGACCCAGAGGGGTCATTGTAATTCCTGGGTGTCTGGTGCGTATTAAGGGGGCAGCTAGCCATGAAATGCCCTGGTTGCTTGCATCGGTGGCAAGTCGGTCTGGGGCGCTCAGAGCTGTTATTGGGTGGTCCTGAGTGTCGGACGGGCCCTGTGGGCACCGGGGCTCGGAATTCAGCACGAGGGGGTGCACGGTAAACCTCTCTGGGTTCGACCCGTGCTGGAGCTCGGTAGTTCATGGGTTCGTGAAGACGGGAGTCATAATGTTCATCGGCCAATTTGGCTGCTTCTTCTAAGGTAGAAGGCCGCCTGTCTCGCAGCCATTCCTTCCCTTGCTGTTCCATGCCATTATAAAAATGTTCTAAGAGAAACAATTGTAAAATTTCCTCCCCAGTCACCGCTTTACTTCCGCTCAGCCAGTGATTTGCCGCTCTCCGCATTCGGTGCGCCCATTCCATATGGGTATCGTTAGGCTTCTTTTCCGTGCCCCGAAACTGTCGGCGATACGTGTCCGGAGTTACAGCGTACCGTCGCAACAGTGTCTCCTTAACTAGCTCATACCGTGTCACTTCCTCAGCACCCAGAGTACGAAAGGCTTCCAGGGCTCGCCCGGATAGTTTCCCAGACAATATCGTGGGCCACTCTCTGTTGGGAATCTGGTGCAGGGCACATTGCCTTTCGAAGTCCGCCAAATATTCATCAATCCCTGTCTCGCTCTCTAGGAAGGGTCGAAATGCCGCATAGGGTATCTTGGGCCTCCCAGCATTTTCGACAGGGATGATTACCTGCGGGGCTTCAGCATTGCGGTGTGCGTTCGCTAGGTTGAGTTCGTGGGCTCGAGTCTCTCGTATATCCTCGTCCGCCTCCGCCATCAACTGCTGTACCAATTCCATGGAGGGGTTCGGCCCGTATAATGAGAGCCTTTCCCGAACAATCCTGGTTTTTTCGTCACTAATCGTGGTCGGTGTTTCCGCCATTGTGAAGCTCTGATCCAGTTCGGTCAATTCTGCGATCAGCTCTCTCCTCGGCCGGTTGCTGGCGTACCCCCCTCTGCTTTCAAGTAAATCCTTTAGGGTTGTACGCTTCAATTTTTCGTAAGCGCTCTCCATCCGTTCTGTACCTCTCCTAGGAAATCCAGGAAAATCCCGCCGCTGCCGCCAAATGTTACGGTTACCCTTAGTCTCGCTGAGAGATGGACCGCTTAGTAGCCTGGATCCCTATTGCTAAAGAGGGGAGAAGCTGCTTTCCATAGTATTCTATATGAGTCTCGCAAATATAGAATAATCTCCCTTAGCTGCAGTACAGCTAGGATACCCTTCTGCCCACAAAAACGAGTCAACGCTGCGATTGAGGGTCAAAACAAGAACTCAGGACTGGGATGCCCAGCCTGCTTTTTATTAAGGTTACATGCACACAGGGCACTCCCAGGGGGAGAGGGGGGGAAGCACAAAATCCCCCATCACACATTTAGATAGAGAGCACTGTCCTTTGACAGGCCACAATAGGATTACAGTACTTAAGATAACAAGTTTACAAGTTCATCTTATCAATTAGCAGTCTGGCTCCAGAGGTGATTAGACAATAGTTTCTAAAAGCTGAAAAAAAAAGAGTTAACTCTTTATGAAATGAAACTTGTTACGGTTTTCTTGGAGCCCTTCTTAGGCGCTGGCTTGCTGGTTCAGGCATTGCTGCTGGGAAATAAGCTTTTCACAACAAAATAACTAATGCTTCTGTAACAGGGACTTACTATCTACTCACTGCACAGTGCAATAGAGAATCGCTTCTAGGGACTTACAATCTACTCACTGCATATTGCAATAGAGAATCGCTTCTAGGGACTTACAATTTACTCACAGCACAGTGCAATAGAGAATCAAGTACAATCTACTCACTGCACAGTGCAATAAAGAATCGCTTCTAGGGACTTACAGTCTACTCACTGTACAGTGCAATAGAGAATCAAGTACAATCTACTCACTGCACAGTGCAATAGAGAATCGCTTCTAGGGACTTACTATCTACTCACTGCACAGTGCAATAGAGAATCAAGTACAATCTACTCACTGCACAGTGCAATAGAGAATCGCTTCTAGGGACTTACAATCTACTCTCTGCACAGTGCAATAGAGAATCGGTTCTAGGGACTTACAATCTACTCACTGCACAGCGCAATAGAGAATCGCTTCTAGGGACTTACATTCTACTCACTGCACAGTGCAATAGAGAATCGCTTCTAGGTTTTACAATCTACTCACTGCACAGCGCAATCGAGAATCGCTTCTTTGGACTTACAATCTACTTACTGCACAGTGCAATAGAGAATCGCTTCTAGGGACTTACAATCTACTCACTGCAAAATGCAATAGAGAATCGCATCTAGGGACTTACAATCTACTCACTGCACAGTGCAATAGAGAATCGCTTCTAGGGACTTACAATCTATTCACTGCACAGCGCAATAGAGAATCGCTTCTAGGGACTTACAATCTACTCACTGCACAGTGCAATAGAGAATCGCATCTAGGGACTTACAATCTACTTACTGCACAGTGCAATAGAGTATCGCTTCTAGGGACTTACAATCCACTCACTGCACAGCGCAATAGAGAATAGCTTCTAGGGACTTACAATCTTCTCACTGCACAGCGCAATAGAGAATCGCTTCTAGGGACTTACAATCTACTCACTGCACAGTGCAATAGAGAATCGCTTCTAGGGACTTACAGTCAGTGTTATAGGGTGGGACCTGCCTTGTGAGTAATAATAGCAGACCCTGCTGTTACAGTACAGCATTATAACAAGGGCTGTGTACTCACTGAGAATCGCTTCTAGGGACTTACAATCTACTCACTGCACAGTGCAATAGAGAATCGCTTCTAGGGACTTACAATCTACTCACTGCACAGTGCAATAGAGAATCGCTTCTAGGGACTTACAATCTACTCATTGCACAGTGCAATAGAGAATAGCTTCTAGGGACTTACAATCTACTCACTGCACAGCGCAATAGAGAATTGCTTCTAGGGACTTACAATCTACTCACTGCACAGTGCAATGGAGAATCAAGCACAATCTACTCACTGCACAGTGCAATAGAGAATCGCTTCTAGGGACTTACAATCTACTCACTGCACAGTGCAATAGAGAATCAAGTACAATCTACTCACTGCACAGTGCAATAGAGAATCGCTTCTAGGGACTTACAATCTACTCTCTGCACAGTGCAATAGAGAATCGGTTCTAGGGACTTACAATCTACTCACTGCACAGCGCAATAGAGAATCGCTTCTAGGGACTTACAATCTACTTACTGCACAGTGCAATAGAGAATCGCTTCTAGGGACTTACAATCTACTCACTGCAAAATGCAATAGAGAATCGCTTCTAGGGACTTACAATCTACTCACTGCACAGTGCAATAGAGAATCGCTTCTAGGGACTTACAATCTACTCACTGCACAGCGCAATAGAGAATAGCATCTAGGGACTTACCTTCTACTCACTGCACAGCGCAATAGAGAATCGCTTCTAGGGACTTACAATCTACTCACTGCACAGCGCAATAGAGAATCGCTTCTAGGGACTTACATTCTACTCACTGCACAGTGCAATAGAGAATCGCTTCTAGGTTTTACAATCTACTCACTGCACAGCGCAATCGAGAATCGCTTCTTTGGACTTACAATCTACTTACTGCACAGTGCAATAGAGAATCGCTTCTAGGGACTTACAATCTACTCACTGCAAAATGCAATAGAGAATCGCATCTAGGGACTTACAATCTACTCACTGCACAGTGCAATAGAGAATCGCTTCTAGGGACTTACAATCTACTCACTGCACAGCGCAATAGAGAATCGCTTCTAGGGACTTACAATCTACTCACTGCACAGTGCAATAGAGAATCGCATCTAGGGACTTACAATCTACTTACTGCACAGTGCAATAGAGTATCGCTTCTAGGGACTTACAATCCACTCACTGCACAGCGCAATAGAGAATAGCTTCTAGGGACTTACAATCTTCTCACTGCACAGCGCAATAGAGAATCGCTTCTAGGGACTTACAATCTACTCACTGCACAGTGCAATAGAGAATCGCTTCTAGGGACTTACAGTCAGTGTTATAGGGTGGGACCTGCCTTGTGAGTAATAATAGCAGACCCTGCTGTTACAGTACAGCATTATAACAAGGGCTGTGTACTCACTGAGAATCGCTTCTAGGGACTTACAATCTACTCACTGCACAGTGCAATAGAGAATCGCTTCTAGGGACTTACAATCTACTCACTGCACAGTGCAATAGAGAATCGCTTCTAGGGACTTACAATCTACTCATTGCACAGTGCAATAGAGAATAGCTTCTAGGGACTTACAATCTACTCACTGCACAGCGCAATAGAGAATTGCTTCTAGGGACTTACAATCTACTCACTGCACAGTGCAATGGAGAATCAAGCACAATCTACTCACTGCACAGTGCAATAGAGAATCGCTTCTAGGGACTTACTATCTACTCACTGCACAGTGCAATAGAGAATCAAGTACAATCTACTCACTGCACAGTGCAATAGAGAATCGCTTCTAGGGACTTACAATCTACTCTCTGCACAGTGCAATAGAGAATCGGTTCTAGGGACTTACAATCTACTCACTGCACAGCGCAATAGAGAATCGCTTCTAGGGACTTACAATCTACTTACTGCACAGTGCAATAGAGAATCGCTTCTAGGGACTTACAATATACTCACTGCAAAATGCAATAGAGAATCGCTTCTAGGGACTTACAATCTACTCACTGCACAGTGCAATAGAGAATCGCTTCTAGGGACTTACAATCTACTCACTGCACAGCGCAATAGAGAATAGCATCTAGGGACTTACCTTCTACTCACTGCACAGCGCAATAGAGAATCGCTTCTAGGGACTTACAATCTACTCACTGCACAGTGCAATAGAGAATCGCTTCTAGGGACTTACAATCTACTCACTGCACAGCGCAATAGAGAATAGCATCTAGGGACTTACCTTCTACTCACTGCACAGCGCAATAGAGAATCGCTTCTAGGGACTTACAATCTACTCACTGCACAGTGCAATAGAGAATCGCTTCTAGGGACTTACAATCTACTCACTGCACAGCGCAATAGAGAATAGCATCTAGGGACTTACCTTCTACTCACTGCACAGTGCAATAGAGAATCGCTTCTAGGGACTTACAATCTACTCACTGCACAGTGCAATAGAGAATAGCTTCTAGGGACTTACAATGTACTCACTGCACAGTGCAATAGAGAATCGCTTCTAGGGACTTACAATCTACTCACTGCACAGTGCAATAGAGTATCGCTTCTAGGGACTTACAATCCACTCACTGCACAGCGCAATAGAGAATAGCTTCTAGGGACTTACAATCTTCTCACTGCACAGCGCAATAGAGAATCGCTTCTAGGGACTTACAATCTACTCACTGCACAGTGCAATAGAGAATCGCTTCTAGGGACTTACAGTCAGTGTTATAGGGTGGGACCTGCCTTGTGAGTAATAATAGCAGACCCTGCTGTTACAGTACAGCATTATAACAAGGGCTGTGTACTCACTGAGAATCGCTTCTAGGGACTTACAATCTACTCACTGCACAGTGCAATAGAGAATCGCTTCTAGGGACTTACAATCTACTCATTGCACAGTGCAATAGAGAATAGCTTCTAGGGACTTACAATCTACTCACTGCACAGCGCAATATAGAATTGCTTCTAGGGACTTACAGTCTACTCACTGCACAGTGCAATGGAGAATCAAGCACAATCTACTCACAGCACAGTGCAATAGAGAACGCTTCTAGGGACTTACAGTCTACTCACTGCACAGTGCAATAGAGAATCAAGTACAATCTACTCACTGCACAGTGCAATAGAGAATCGCTTCTAGGGACTTACAGTCTACTCACTGCACAGTGCAATAGAGAATCGCTTCTAGGGACTTACAATCTACTCACAGCACAGTGCAATAGAGAATCGCTTCTAGGGACTTACTATCTACTCACTGCACAGTGCAATAGAGAATTGCTTCTAGGGACTTACAATCTACTCACTGCATAGTGCAATAAAGAATCGCTTCTAGGGACTTACAATCTACTCACTGCACAGTGCAATAGAGAATCGCTTCTAGGGACTTACAATCTACTCACTGCACAGTGCAATAGAGAATCGCTTCTAGGGACTTACAATCTACTCACTGCACAGTGCAATAGAGAATCGCTTCTAGGGACTTACAATCTACTCACTACATAGTGCAATAGAGAATCGCTTCTAGGGACTTACAATTTACTCACAGCACAGTGCAATAGAGAATCAAGTACAATCTACTCACTGCACAGTGCAATAAAGAATCGCTTCTAGGGACTTACAGTCTACTCACTGCACAGTGCAATAGAGAATCAAGTACAATCTACTCACTGCACAGTGCAATAGAGAATCGCTTCTAGGAACTTACAGTCTACTCACTGCACAGTGCAATAGAGAATCACTTCTAGGGACTTACTATCTACTCACTGCACAGTGCAATAGAGAATCAAGTACAATCTACTCACTGCACAGTGCAATAGAGAATCGCTTCTAGGAACTTACAATCTACTCTCTGCAAAGTGCAATAGAGAATCGGTTCTAGGGACTTACAATCTACTCACTGCACAGCACAATAGAGAATCGCTTCTAGGGACTTACATTCTACTCACTGCACAGTGCAATAGAGAATCGCTTCTAGGTTTTACAATCTACTCACTGCACAGCGCAATCGAGAATCGCTTCTTTGGACTTACAATCTACTCACTGCACAGTGCAATAGAGAATCGCTTCTAGGGACTTACAATCTACTCACTGCAAAATGCAATAGAGAATCGCTTCTAGGGACTTACAATCTACGCACTGCACAGTGCAATAGAGAATCGCTTCTAGGGACTTACAATCTACTCACTGCACAGCGCAATAGAGAATAGCTTCTAGGGACTTACAATCTTCTCACTGCACAGCGCAATAGAGAATCGCTTCTAGGGACTTACAATCTACTCACTGCACAGTGCAATAGAGAATCGCTTCTAGGCACTTACAGTCAGTGTTATAGGGTGGGGCCTGCCTTGTGAGTAATAATAGCAGACCCTGCTGTTACAGTACAGCATTATAACAAGGGCTGTGTACTCACTGAGAATCGCTTCTAGGGACTTACAATCTACTCACTGCACAGTGCAATAGAGAATCGCTTCTAGGGACTTACAATCTACTCACTGCACAGTGCAATAGAGAATCGCTTCTAGGGACTTACAATCTACTCACTGCACAGCGCAATAGAGAATTGCTTCTAGGGACTTACAATCTACTCACTGCACAGCGCAATAGAGAATCGCTTCTAGGGACTTACAATCTACTCACTGCACAGTGCAATAGAGAATTGCTTCTAGGGACTTACAATCTACTCACTGCACAGCGCAATAGAGAATCGCTTCTAGGGACTTACAATCTACTTACTGCACAGTGCAATAGAGTATCGCTTCTAGGGACTTACAATCCACTCACTGCACAGCGCAATAGAGAATAGCTTCTAGGGACTTACAATCTTCTCACTGCACAGCCCAATAGAGAATCGCTTCTAGGGACTTACAATCTACTCACTGCACAGTGCAATAGAGAATCGCTTCTAGGGACTTACAGTCAGTGTTATAGGGTGGGACCTGCCTTGTGAGTAATAATAGCAGACCCTGCTGCTACAGTACAGCATTATAACAAGGGCTGTGTACTCACTGAGAATCGCTTCTAGGGACTTACAATCTACTCACTGCACAGTGCAATAGAGAATCGCTTCTAGGGACTTACAATCTACTCACTGCACAGTGCAATAGAGAATCGCTTCTAGGGACTTACAATCTACTCACTGCACAGTGCAATAGAGAATAGCTTCTAGGGACTTACAATCTACTCACTGCACAGCGCAATAGAGAATTGCTTCTAGGGACTTACAATCTACTCACTGCACAGTGCAATGGAGAATCAAGCACAATCTACTCACAGCACAGTGCAATAGAGAACGCTTCTAGGGACTTACAGTCTACTCACTGCACAGTGCAATAGAGAATCAAGTACAATCTACTCACTGCACAGTGCAATAGAGAATCGCTTCTAGGGACTTACAGTCTACTCACTGCACAGTGCAATAGAGAATCGCTTCTGGGGACTTACAATCTACTCACTGCACAGTGCAATAGAGAATCGCTTCTAGGGACTTACTATCTACTCACTGCACAGTGCAATAGAGAATTGCTTCTAGGGACTTACAATCTACTCACTGCATAGTGCAATAGAGAATCGCTTCTAGGGACTTACAATCTACTCACTGCACAGTGCAATAGAGAATCGCTTCTAGGGACTTACAATCTACTCACTACAAAGTGCAATAGAGAATCGCTTCTAGGGACTTACAATTTACTCACAGCACAGTGCAATAGAGAATCAAGTACAATCTACTCACTGCACAGTGCAATAAAGAATCGCTTCTAGGGACTTACAGTCTACTCACTTCACAGTGCAATAGAGAATCAAGTACAATCTACTCACTGCACAGTGCAATAGAGAATCGCTTCTAGGGACTTACAGTCTACTCACTGCACAGTGCAATAGAGAATCACTTCTAGGGACTTACTATCTACTCACTGCACAGTGCAATAGAGAATCAAGTACAATCTACTCACTGCACAGTGCAATAGAGAATCGCTTCTAGGGACTTACAATCTACTCTCTGCACAGTGCAATAGAGAATCGGTTCTAGGGACTTACAATCTACTCACTGCACAGCGCAATAGAGAATCGCTTCTAGGGACTTACATTCTACTGACTGCACAGTGCAATAGAGAATCGCTTCTAGGTTTTACAATCTACTCACTGCACAGCGCAATCGAGAATCGCTTCTTTGGACTTACAATCTACTCACTGCACAGTGCAATACAGAATCGCTTCTAGGGACTTACAATCTACTCACTGCAAAATGCAATAGAGAATCGCTTCTAGGGACTTACAATCTACTCACTGCACAGTGCAATAGAGAATCGCTTCTAGGGACTTACAATCTACTCACTGCACAGCGCAATAGAGAATCGCTTCTAGGGACTTACAATCTACTCACTGCACAGTGCAATAGAGAATCGCTTCTAGGGACTTACAGTCAGTGTTATAGGGTGGGGCCTGCCTTGTGAGTAATAATAGCAGACCCTGCTGTTACAGTACAGCATTATAACAAGGGCTGTGTACTCACTGAGAATCGCTTCTAGGGACTTACAATCTACTCACTGCACAGTGCAATAGAGAATCGCTTCTAGGGACTTACAATCTATTCACTGCACAGCGCAATAGAGAATAGCTTCTAGGGAATTACAATCTACTCACTGCACAGCGCAATAGAGAATTGCTTCTAGGGACTTACAATCTACTTACTGCACAGCGCAAAAGAGAATCGCTTCTAGGGACTTACAATCTACTCACTGCACAGCGCAATAGAGAATCGCTTCTAGGGACTTACAATCCACTCACTGCACAGCGCAATAGAGAATAGCTTCTAGGGACTTACAATCTACTCACTGCACAGTGCAATAGAGAATCGCTTCTAGAGACTTACAGTCTGTGTTATATGGTGGGACCTGCCTTGTGAGCAATAATAGCAGACCCTGCTGTTACAGTACAGCATTATAACAAGGGCTGTGTACTCACTGAGAATCGCTTCTAGGGACTTACAATCTACTCACTGCACAGCGCAATAGAGAATAGCTTCTAGGGACTAACAATCTACTCACTGCACAGTGCAATAGAGAATCGCTTCTAGGGACTTACAGTCTACTCACTGCACAGTGCAATAGAGAATCGCTCCTAGGGACTTACAATCTACTCACTGCACAGTGCAATAGAGAATCGCTTCTAGGGACTTACAATCTACTCACTGCACAGTGCAATACAGAATCGCTTCTAGGGACTTACAATTTACTCACTGCACAGTGCAATAGAGAATCAAGTACAATGTACTCACTGCACAGTGCAATAGATTATCGCTTCTAGGGACTTACAGTCTACTCACTGCACAGTGCAAAAGAGAATCAAGTACAATCTACTCACTGCACAGTGCAATAGAGAATCGCTTCTAGGGACTTACAGTCTACTCACTGCACAGTGCAATAGAGAATCACTTCTAGGGACTTACAATCTACTCACTGCACAGTGCAATAGAGAATCGCTTCTAGGGACTTACAATCTACTCACTGCACAGTGCAATAGAGAATCACTTCTAGGGACTTACAGTCTACTCACTGCACAGTGCAATAGAGAATCGCTCCTAGGGACTTACAATCTACTCACTGCACAGTGCAATAGAGAATCGCTTCTAGGGACTTACTATCTACTCACTGCACAGTGCAATACAGAATCGCTTCTAGGGACTTACAATTTACTCACTGCACAGTGCAATAGAGAATCAAGTACAATCTACTCACTGCACAGTGCAATAGATAATCGCTTCTAGGGACTTACAGTCTACTCACTGCACAGTGCAATAGAGAATCAAGTACAATCTACTCACTGCACAGTGCAATAGAGAATCGCTTCTAGGGACTTACAATCTATTCGCTGCACAGCGCAATAGAGAATCGCTTCTAGGGACTTACAATCTACTCACTGCACAGTGCAATAGAGAATCGCTTCTAGGGACTTACAATCTACTCACTGCACAGTGCAATAGAGAATCAAGTACAATCTACTCACTGCACAGTGCAATAGAGAATCGCTTCTAGGGACTTACAATCTATTCGCTGCACAGTGCAATAGAGAATCGCTTCTAGGGACTTACAATCTACTCACTGCACAGTGCAATAGAGAATCGCTTCTAGGGACTTACAATCTACTCACTGCACAGTGCAATAGAGAATCGCTTCTAGGGACTTACAATCTACTCACTGCACAGTGCAATAGAGAATCGCTTCTGGGGACTTACAATCTACTCACTGCACAGTGCAATAGAGAATCACTTCTAGGGACTTACAATCTACTCACTGCACAGTGCAATAGAGAATCGCTTCTAGAGACTTACAATCTACTCACTGCACAGTGCAATAGAGAATCGCTTCTAGGGACTTACAATCTACTCACTGCACAGTGCAAAAGAGAATCACTTCTAGGGACCTACAGTCTACTCACTGCACATTGCAATAGAGAATCGAGTACAATCTACTTGCTGCACAGCGCAATAGAGAATCGCTTCTTGGGACATACGAGACCACCCCTGTCAGGAGACATTAGCGGATAATTTTGATTCTATTATTTCTCACAAGGCAGGTCCCACCCTATAACACTGACTGTAAGTCCCTAGAAGCAAATTATCTGCACTTTACTATTGCACTGGGTATCTTAGCCTTGTAACGGTTTATTGTAATAATGTGAGTATAGGGTAGCAGGAGACAGTTATCAAATGTACAAATATCATTGTTAGGAATTATTGTTAGCATGACTAGCGCCATCTTGTTCTTCGCTGCCATTTTGTCTTAGGCATCCATCTTGGGTAATGAATCTTTTATTATAGTGGTTTATTATGTAGTAAGAAATATGCTGATGTTAGGGAGACTTGCATAGATATAATAGCCCTGAGAATGACCCTGAAGATGTGCTTGGATGCATTGTTATCTCTACAAGATGTCAAACGGCTGTGATTTGTGCTGGGCCAGGAGGCCCAGTTACTGTTATCTGAAGTTAGGTATTTCTGTAGAAATGACTCCCTAACACTCATTTTATTCCAATTATATTTTCTATGAGTTTCTTTGTTCTTATAGAAATACCATGTGAAATGATGTAATTATGAATACGTCACTTGTTAAACCTATATGCTGTAACTCTTGGCTATAAAACAGTGCCTTTCAACTTGCAATAAACAGAATAGCTTTTGGTATCATAGCTGCGTGGTCTGAAATCTATTCTCCTGGACGTCCTGAACAGATAAGTACTGATTTCCAGCTGGTATGGTGTGCCCGATGCCCAGTCCTGAAATGACACCCCCCTCCTGAAACCAATATGCAACAATCATTGTAGCTTTTCAAAATAGAGAACAATAAACAGTAGATAAATTCAGCCACAAAACGATTAGAAAGCTAAGTGATGATTAATAGCTGATATAACAATACTATTAGATATTAAATAGTGAGTGAGTGAAGTTATTTCTATGTGTTTATTGGATTATTAGTCACTGTACGCCTGTGACTCACAGATAATATCCCGGCACACAGCCGATATAACAATACTATTAGACATTAAATAGTGAGTGAGTGAAGTTATTTCTATGTGTTTATTGCATTATTAGTTACTGTACAATTGTGACACACAGATAATATCCCGGCACACAGCTGATATAACAATACTATTAAACATTAAATAGTGAGTCAGTGAAGTTATCTCTATGTGTTTATTGCATTATTAGTCACTGTACGTCTGTGAGACACAGATAATATAACAATACTATTAGACATTAAATAGTGAGTGAGTGAAGTTATCTCTATGTGTTTATTGCATTATTAGTCACTGTACGTTTGTGACACACAGATAATATCCCGGCACACAGCTGATATAACAATACTATTAGACATTAAACAGTGAGTGAGTGAAGTTATTTCTATGTGTTTATTGCATTATTAGTCACTGTACGTTTGTACACACAGATAATATCCCGGCACACAGCTGATATAACAATACTATTAGACATTAAATAGTGAGTGAGTGAAGTTACCTCTATGTGTTTATTGCATTATTAATCACTGTATGTCTGTGACACACAGATAATATACCGGCACACAGCTGATATAACAATACTATTAGACATTAAATAGTGAGTCAGTGATGTTATTTCTATGTGTTTATTGCATTATTAGTTACTGTATGTCTGTGACACACAGATAATATCCAGCACACAGCTGATATAACAATACTATTAGACATTAAATAATGAGTGAGTAAAGTTATTTCTATGTGTTTATTGCATTATTAGTCACTGTACGTCTGTGAGACACAGATAATATCCCGGCACACAGCTGATATAACAATACTATTAGACATTAAACAGTGAGTGAGTGAAGTTATTTCTATGTGTTTATTGCATTATTAGTCACTGTACGTCTGTGACACACAGATAATATCCCAGCACACAGTTAATATAACAATACTATTAGACATTAAATAGTGAGTCAGTGAAGTTATTTCTATGTGTTTATTGCATTATTAGTCACTGTACGTCTGTGACACACAGTTAATATACCGGCACACAGCTGATATAACAATACTATTAGACATTAAATAGTGAGTCATTGAAGTTATGTCTATGTGTTTATTGCATCATTAGTCACTGTACGTCAGTGACACACAGATAATATCCCAGCACACAGCTGATATAACAATACTATTAGACATTAAATAGTGAGTGAGTGAAGTTATTTCTATGTGTTTATTGCATTATTAGTCACTGTACGTTTGTGACACACAGATAATATCCCGGCACACAGCTAATATAACAATGCTATTAGACATTAAATAGTGAGTGAAGTTATTTCTATGTGTTATTGCATTATTAGTCACTGTACGCTTGTGACACACAGATAATATCCCGGCACACAGCTGATATAACAATACTATTAGACATTAAATAGTGAGTGAGTGAAGTTATTTCTATGTGTTTATTGCATTATTAGTCACTGTACGTCTGTGACACACAGATAATATCCGGCACACAGCTGATATAACAATACTATTAGACATTAAATAGTGAGTAAGTGACGTTACCTCTATGTGTTTATTGCATTATTAATCACTGTACGTCTGTGACACACAGATAATATCCTGACACACAGCTGATATAACAATACTATTAGACATTAAATAGTGAGTGAGTGAAGTTATTTCTATGTGTTTATTGCATTATTAGTCACTGTACGTCTGTGACACACAGATAATATCCAGCACACAGCTGATATAACAATACTATTAGACATTAAATAGTGAGTGAGTGAAGTTACCTCTGTGTTTATTGCATTATTAGTCACTGTACGTCTGTGACACACAGATAATATCCCGGCACACAGCTGATATAACAATACTTTTAGACATTAAATAGTGAGTGAGTGAAGTTATTTCTATGTGTTTATTGCATTATTAGACACTGTACGTCTGTGACACACAGTTAATATCCCGGCACACAGTTGATATAACAATACTATTAGACATTAAATAGTGAGTGAGTGAAGTTATTTCTATGTGTTTATTGCATTATTAGTCACTGTATGTCTGTGACACACAGATAATATCCGGGCACACAGTTGATATAACAATACTATTAGACATTAAATAGTGAGTGAGTAAAGTTATTTCTATGTGTTTATTGCATTATTAGTCACTGTACGTCTGTGACACACAGATAATATCCCGGTACACAGCTGATATAACAATACTATTAGACATTAAATAGTGAGTGAGTGAAGTTACCTCTATGTGTTTATTGCATTATTAGTC
The DNA here is from genome assembly GCF_027579735.1 of Bombina bombina. Taxonomy (NCBI): domain Eukaryota; kingdom Metazoa; phylum Chordata; class Amphibia; order Anura; family Bombinatoridae; genus Bombina; species Bombina bombina. Next base: position 37,803,202 of record NC_069503.1, read on the forward strand.
ACTGTACGTCTGTGACACACGGATAATATCCCGGCACACAGCTGATATAACAATACTATTAGACATTAAATAGTGAGTGAGTGAAGTTATTTCTATGTGTTTATTGCATTATTAGTCACTGTACGTCTGTGACACACAGATAATATCCCGGCACACAGCTGATATAACAATACTATTAGACAATGAATAGTGAGTGAGTGAAGTTATCTCTATATGTTTATTGCATTATTAGTCACTGTACGTCTGTGACACACTGATAATATCCCGGCACACAGCTGATATAACAATACTATTAGACATTAAATAGTGAGTGAGTGGAGTTATCTCTGTGTGTTTATTGCATTATTTGTCACTGTACGTCTGTGACACACAGATAATATCCCGGCACACAGCTGATATAACAATACTATTAGACATTAAATAGTGAGTGAGTGAAGTTATCTCTATGTGTTTATTGCATTATTAGTCACTGTACATCTGTGACACACAGATAATATCCTGGCACACAGCTGATATAACAATACTATTAGACATTAAATAGTGAGTGAGCGAGTGAAGTTATTTCTATGTGTTTATTACATTATTAGTCACTGTACGTCTGTGACACACATATAATATCCCGGCACACAGCTGATATAACAATATTATTAGACATTAAATAGTGAGTCAGTGAAGTTATTTCTATGTGTTTATTGCATTATTAGTCACTGTACGTCTGTGACACACAGATAATATCCCGGCACACACCTCATATAAAAATACTATTTGACATTAAATAGTGAGTGAGTGAAGTTATTTCTATATGTTTATTGCATTATTAGTCACTATACGCCTGTGACTCACAGATAATATCTCGGCACACAGCTGATATAACAATACTATTAGACATTAAATAGTGAGTCAGTGAAGTTATTTCTATGTGTTTATTGCACTATTAGTCACTGTACGTCTGTGACACACAGATAATATCCTGACACACAGCTGATATAACAATACTATTAGACATTAAATAGTGAGTGAGTGAAGTTATTTCTATGTGTTTATTGCATTATTAGTCACTGTACGTCTGTGACACACAGATAATATCCAGCACACAGCTGATATAACAATACTATTAGACATTAAATAGTGAGTGAGTGAAGTTACCTCTGTGTTTATTGCATTATTAGTCACTGTACGTCTGTGACACACAGATAATATCCCGGCACACAGCTGATATAACAATACTTTTAGACATTAAATAGTGAGTGAGTGAAGTTATTTCTATGTGTTTATTGCATTATTAGACACTGTACGTCTGTGACACACAGTTAATATCCCGGCACACAGTTAATATAACAATACTATTAGACATTAAATAGTGAGTGAGTGAAGTTATTTCTATGTGTTTATTGCATTATTAGTCACTGTATGTCTGTGACACACAGATAATATCCGGGCACACAGTTGATATAACAATACTATTAGACATTAAATAGTGAGTGAGTAAAGTTATTTCTATGTGTTTATTGCATTATTAGTCACTGTACGTCTGTGACACACAGATAATATCCCGGTACACAGCTGATATAACAATACTATTAGACATTAAATAGTGAGTGAGTGAAGTTACCTCTATGTGTTTATTGCATTATTAGTCACTGTACGTCTGTGACACACGGATAATATCCCGGCACACAGCTGATATAACAATACTATTAGACATTAAATAGTGAGTGAGTGAAGTTATTTCTATGTGTTTATTGCATTATTAGTCACTGTACGTCTGTGACACACAGATAATATCCCGGCACACAGCTGATATAACAATACTATTAGACAATGAATAGTGAGTGAGTGAAGTTATCTCTATATGTTTATTGCATTATTAGTCACTGTACGTCTGTGACACACTGATAATATCCCGGCACACAGCTGATATAACAATACTATTAGACATTAAATAGTGAGTGAGTGGAGTTATCTCTGTGTGTTTATTGCATTATTTGTCACTGTACGTCTGTGACACACAGATAATATCCCGGCACACAGCTGATATAACAATACTATTAGACATTAAATAGTGAGTGAGTGAAGTTATCTCTATGTGTTTATTGCATTATTAGTCACTGTACATCTGTGACACACAGATAATATCCTGGCACACAGCTGATATAACAATACTATTAGACATTAAATAGTGAGTGAGCGAGTGAAGTTATTTCTATGTGTTTATTACATTATTAGTCACTGTACGTCTGTGACACACATATAATATCCCGGCACACAGCTGATATAACAATATTATTAGACATTAAATAGTGAGTCAGTGAAGTTATTTCTATGTGTTTATTGCATTATTAGTCACTGTACGTCTGTGACACACAGATAATATCCCGGCACACACCTCATATAAAAATACTATTTGACATTAAATAGTGAGTGAGTGAAGTTATTTCTATATGTTTATTGCATTATTAGTCACTATACGCCTGTGACTCACAGATAATATCTCGGCACACAGCTGATGTTACGGTTACCCTTAGTCTCGCTGAGAGATGGACCGCTTAGTAGCCTGGATCCCTATTGCTAAAGAGGGGAGAAGCTGCTTTCCATAGTATTCTATATGAGTCTCGCAAATATAGAATAATCTCCCTTAGCTGCAGTACAGCTAGGATACCCTTCTGCCCACAAAAACGAGTCAACGCTGCGATTGAGGGTCAAACAAGAACTCAGGACTGGGATGCCCAGCCTGCTTTTTATTAAGGTTACATGCACACAGGGCACTCCCAGGGGGAGAGGGGGGGGGGGGAAGCACAAAATCCCCCATCACACATTTAGATAGAGAGCACTGTCCTTTGACAGGCCACAATAGGATTACAGTACTTAAGATAACAAGTTTACAAGTTCATCTTATCAATTAGCAGTCTGGCTCCAGAGGTGATTAGACAATAGTTTCTAAAAGCTGAAAAAAAGTTAACTCTTTATGAAATGATACTTGTTACGGTTTTCTTGGAGCCCTTCTTAGGCGCTGGCTTGGCTGGTTCAGGCATTGCTGCTGGGAAATAAGCTCTTCACAACAAAATAACTAATGCTTCTGTAACAGCTGATATAACAATACTATTAGACATTAAATAGTGAGTCAGTGAAGTTATTTCTATGTGTTTATTGCACTATTAGTCACTGTACGCTTGTGACACACAGATAATATCCAGCACACAGCTGATATAACAATACTATTAGACAATAAATAGTGAGTGTGTGAAGTTATTTCTATGTGTTTATTGCATTATTAGTCACTGTACGTCTGTGACACACAGATAATATCCCGGCACACAGTTGATATAACAATACTATTAGACATTAAATAGTGATTGAGTGAAGTTATTTCTGTGTGTTTATTGCATTATTAGTCACTGTACATCTGTGACACACAGATAATATCCAGCACACAGCTGATATAACAATACTATTAGACATTAAATAGTGAGTGAGTGAAGTTATTTCTATGTGTTTATTGCATTATTAGTCACTGTACGTCTGTGACACACAGATAATATCCTGGCACACAGCTGATATAACAATACTATTAGACATTAAATAGTGAGTGAGTGAAGTTACCTCTATGTGTTTATTGCATTATTAGTCACTGTACGTCTGTGACACACAGATAATATCCCGGCACACAGCTGATATAACAATACTATTAGACATTAAATAGTGAGTGAGTGAAGTTATTTCTATGTGTTTATTGCATTATTAGTCACTGTACGTCTGTGACACACAGATAATATCCCTGCACACAGCTGATATAACAATACTATTAGACATTAAATAGTGAGTGAGTGAAGTTATTTCTATGTGTTTATTGCATTATTAGTCACTGTACGTCTGTGACACACAGATAATATCCCGGCACACAGCTGATATAACAATACTTTTAGACATTAAATAGTGAGTGAGTGAAGTTATTTCTATGTGTTTATTGCATTATTAGTCACTGTACGTCTGTGACACACAGTTAATATCCCGGCACACAGTTGATATAACAATACTATTAGACATTAAATAGTGAGTGAGTGAAGTTATTTCTACGTGTTAATTGCATTATTACTCACTGTACGTTTGTGACAAACAAATAATATCCCAGCACACAGCTGATATAACAATACTATTAGACATTAAATAGTGAGTCAGTGAAGTTATTTCTATGTGATTATTGCATTACTAGTCACTGTACGTCTGCGACACACAGATAATATCCCGGCACACAGCTGATATAACAATACTATTAGACATTAAATAGTTAGTGAGTGAAGTTATCTCTATGTGTTTATTGCATTATTAGTTACTGTATGTCTGTGACACACAGATAATATCCTGGCACACAGCTGATATAACAATACTATTAGACATTAAATAGTGAGTGAGTGAGTGAAGTTATTTCTATGTGTTTATTGCATTATTAGTCACTGTACGTCTGTGACACACAGATAATATCCCGGCACACAGCTCATATAAAAATAATATTTGACATTAAATAGTGAGTGAGTGAAGTTATTTCTATATGTTTATTGCATTATTAGTCACTATATGCCTGTGATTTACAGATAATATCTCGGCACACAGCTGATATAACAATACTATTAGACATTAAATAGTGAGTCAGTGAAGTTATTTCTATGTGTTTATTGCATTATTAGTCACTGTACGTCTGTGACACACAGATAATATCCCAGCACACAGCTGATATAACAATACTATTAGACAATAAATAGTGAGTCAGTAAAGTTATTTCTGTGTGTTTATTGCATTATTAGTCACTATATGCCTGTGATTTACAGATAATATCTCGGCACACAGCTGATATAACAATACTATTAGACATTAAATAGTGATTGAGTGAAGTTATTTCTGTGTGTTTATTGCATTATTAGTCACTGTACATCTGTGACACACAGATAATATCCAGCACACAGCTGATATAACAATACTATTAGACATTAAATAGTGAGTGAGTGAAGTTATTTCTATGTGTTTATTGCATTATTAGTCACTGTACGTCTGTGACACACAGATAATATCCCGGCACACAGCTGATATAACAATACTATTAGACATTAAATAGTGAGTGAGTGAAGTTACCTCTATGTGTTTATTGCATTATTAGTCACTGTACGTCTGTGACACACAGATAATATCTGACACACAGCTGATATAACAATACTATTAGACATTAAATAGTGAGTGAGTGAAGTTACCTCTATGTGTTTATTGCATTATTAGTCACTGTACGTCTGTGACACACAGATAATATTCTGGCACACAGCAGATGTAACAAAGCTATTAGACATTAAATAGTGAGTGAGTGAAGTTATTTCTATGTGTTTATTGCATTTTTTTTTTGTAAATAAGATTTTTATTGGGTGACAATTCCAACAGCTTTAACATTCACAAACTTTTAGTCACGTGATAACAATAGAATCGAAAAAGAAAACATGGTATACTTTCAACAACAGAACTTATGATCACATTTTTGCTGCCGAATTGCCCTCCCCTCTTTTCATTATATCTCGCCCCCTCCCCTGTTTGATGTCAACCATCTCCCCTGTTCTATTATCCTCTCTATCTCTGCTCCCCCTTTTCTGAGGCCCCTTATACTCCTCTCCCCTTCTTCTCCTATCATTTCTGCATGTATAACATTTTGTGTCTTTCAGGTTGATAAAAATTCTTGCCTGTTATTATACTTTGCTGTTAGTATTTCTACATTTAATTACCTCCGCACTTTAATGTTCAGCAGTGGACTCCTTTCCCCCCTGGAACTCGCTTTTTCAATTTGTAGTGTTTACAGTATGTTCCATTCCCCTCTCAGTTGTGCAGCTAATATGTATTCTGAGTTACGGAATGGGTGTAGTATCTGTTTTTGTATCTCTGTTGATTGTTGTAGGATCAACCTCTCCCATTTCTTCATGAAAGCCTTTACCCTATCTTTGACCTCACTCATGGTATCAAATTGTTCTATTATCATTTGTTGCCGTAGTGCATTTTTGAGCTGTCTTAATGTTGGCGGTTCCCTCTTCCTCCACTCCTTGAGAATTAATTTCCTTGCTGTAAGGATCACGTTATGTGTAAGTCTTTTCTGAGTGCCTAGTTCTGCTGTGATGTCAAGAAATACTATGGCTTTCCCATCTAGTTTAATCTGTGTGGAGCACATCTTATTTATCCATCTTTCCGTCATGGCCCAAAATTTTGTCAGTCTTGGGCAAGTCTCAATTAGGTGTGTATAATCGGGGTCCGGCTGTCTGCATTTGACGCATACATTTTCTGTGTCTTTCACCCATTTACTGTATATTCTGGGTGTGATGTGTGCCCTATGAATCGTTTTGATATGCATCTCCCTTATGTCTGCTCCTATGGTGGCTCTCCTGACTTTTTCTATACTCTCTGTAATTTGTTCCTCTGAAATTGGTGTCTGCAGTATGTCTGACCATTTGTCACCCAGGTTTGCCTTGTGTTTTTGGTTTGGCTTTTCTATCAACATTTTATATATTGGGGAAACAGAGTGACCCCCTTGTGATGTTCGAGCAATCAGTTTTGATATCGGATCATTATGATCTGTGAAATCTATGTGTTTCTGTAACTGTGCAACGTAGTGTTTGACTTGCAGGTATGCAAAATGGTGTTGTCTAGGTAGTGTGTATTCTTTTTGTAGGTCTTGGAATGTATGGATCAGCCCTGTGGACTCCGATACCAACTGTTTAACAGCGTGTAAGCCTGTGTCTTTCCATTGTTGGAATGGCTTTGTCGTCAGACCTGCCGGGAAGTCAGGGTTTCCCCCTATGGGTATGAATTTTGTGTGTGTATGTGATACCCCCATCCACTTGCACATTTTCGTCCAGGCCCTTACTGATTCCCCAAAGATTGGGAAGTCCTTGGACCATGTGCGTAATTTGTGATGTTCCATGTGCGGTAGCATGGCTAATGCCCATGGCTGCACCATACTACTTTCTATTTCTTTGTGTGTGAAATGGTTCGTGTTACTTAGCCAGTCCAAGACATATTTGCTAGTTGTGGCCCAATTGTATAGTTCCAGGTTCGGTAGGCCAAGGCCCCCTGCGTGAACCGAACACATGATCTTCTCCAGGCTGAGCCTGTGTTTTTTCCCCGACCATATGAACTTCGCCCATTGTGTGTTTAAATGTTTCAGATCTTTCTTATGTAATAGCATGGGGAGCATTTGGAAGGGATACATAAGTCTAGGAAACAGGATCATTTTTATCAGGCTAATTCTGCCCGTCATTGATATCGGCAATGCCTTCCAATTTTCTAGATCCTCTATAATTTTGTCAATTATCGGTTTATAGTTAAGTGCATACCATCTGGCTGGGTCCTTTGATAAACTAATCCCCAGGTATTTAATAGTGTCCTCTAGTGTTTTAAAGTTAAATCCTAGATCTGCTCTATAACTAGGTGGAGATAGCCACAAGATCTCGCTTTTATCTTTGTTAATTTGGTACCCTGAGATTTTGCTAAAGTCTTCAATAATTGACATTAGTCGTGGTGTGTCCCTTTCTGGGTCTGATATGAATACTATCATGTCGTCTGCATACAGGGATAGGTGCAGTGTCTCCTTCCCCACCCTTATTCCTTGTGTGTCCGTCCTAATTCTGTATGCTAGCGGCTCCATGGCCAAGTCAAAAAGGAGGGGGGATAGGGGGCAGCCCTGCCTCGTCCCCCTTCCCAGTCCGAATCTTGGAGAGAGTGTGCCATTAATGATTACTGCTGCTTGAGCTGATCTATAAATGCTGGCGACCGACCCGAAGAAGGAGCCCCTAATTCCATATCTGGTCAACGTGTGGAATAGGTGTTCCCACAACACCTTGTCAAAAGCCTTCTCCGCGTCGATCGCCAGCATGCATGCTTTTTGTGATGTGTAGTCTGTTTTTCCTTCCTTTCTGGTGTTCCAGTAATGTTGTAAAACTAATTGTACTTTCCTGATGTTGAGGACTGATGATCTGCCCTTGATGAACCCTGTTTGATCGTTGTGGGTCAAAGATGGTAATATGATAGCTAACCTGTTGGCCAAAATTTTTGTGAAAATTTTGTAGTCACTATTTAATAGTGATATGGGTCTATATGATTCCCTAGCTGTGGGGTCTCTGCCTGGTTTTGGAAGGACACAAATGTGTGCTTCTGTAAATCTGTCACTTAGCTCTTCCCCTCCTGTTATCTTGTCAAATAGCGTGACTAGTGGCGCCAATATTTCCTCTTTCATCAGTTTGTAGAATTCATTGGGTAAGCCGTCAGGTCCTGCTGTCTTATTTAGTGGTAGTTGTCCTATTGTCTTGTGTATTTCCTGTATTGTGATTGGTGCATTTAATAGTTGAAGGTTCTCCTCCGTGATTTGGGGTAATTTAATGGTTTCCCAAAACTGATCTCTGTGTCTCCCGTCTACTGAATGTGGTGTATATAGTTCTGAGTAGTAGTCGCTGAATGCCTGCTGCTTTTCCTTTTCCGTTATTAAAGTTTTGCCCTGGACTCTCAATGTCTGTATTACATTGGGTTTTCTCACTAACCTTGTAATGTTGGCTAGGGTGCTGCTTATCTTATTGCCATATCTGTAGAAACGTGCCCTGGCTCTGGTTATGGTGCCTTTAGCATTTTGCAACAAAAATGTGTCCCTTTGTAATTTAACTTCGGTATACTTTTGCCTGTTCTCTGTGTTCGGGGCTCTAAGATATTTATTGTATGCGTTCGTGACTTGTCTTAGTAGTATGTCTTCCCTTTGTTTGTATTTCTTATTAACTCCTGATGCATATGACATTATGACTCCTCTTAAAACCGCCTTAGCTGTGTCCCAAAATAGGGCCGGTGTTGTCATATGTGCTTTATTAGCTTCTGCATAATGCAGCCATTCTCCTTTAAGGTGGTTTAACAGGTTAGCGTCCCTGTACAGATAGTATGGGAATTTCCAACCCTCTCTTTTGGGTCGCCTGGGCCCTATCGTCATGGTCATGGAAATTGGTGCGTGGTCTGAGAGTGTGACTGTATCAATTTTGGTGTCCATAATCTGTGTGCTCAAAGTGGATGATGTGAGGAAGAAGTCTATCCTGGATAGTGTCTGTTTAGATGGGGATATACACGTGTAGTCTCTGCTGTCTGGGTATCTTGCCCTCCAAATGTCCAGTCACTTTTAATGCCCTCTTAAATTTGTTCAGTATCCTTGTGTCTCTCTTGCAGTAAATGGCTGGCTGTTTTTTGTTCCCTGAAATGTCTGGGTTGGGAAATCTGTCTGCTGGCACCTGTGGTGCGATGTTGAAGTCACCTACCACTATTAGTTGTGTCCCTGTATGGGTCAGTAATTTTCTTTGTAATGTTTGCCAAAACTCAGCCTTCCTGTGCAAGGGGCCATACAGTCCACATAGAGTGAGTGTCGTTTGTTCTACTTCTATCTTTAGAATGATATATCTACCCTCGTTGTCTATTTCCTTGTATGTTATTTTGTATGGTAATTGTTTTCTGAATAGGATGGCTACTCCTCTTGCTCGTTTAGCTTCGTATGGTGTGAATGTGACCTCCCCCACCCAATCCTGTTGGAGTTTCCTGTGTTCTCCTTGGGATAAATGTGTCTCTTCCAACACTGCAATGTCTGCTCTTTGTTTTTTAAGGTATTTAAGAATAGCTTTTCTCTTAACAGGTGATGTGACCCCACCCACATTCCATGCTACTATCTTGATCTGGTTTAGTGCCATTGTGCTATGAATGAAATGTATCTTTTATGTATGTTTGTATGGTATTTGTGTTCGTCTAGTAAGCGCTTACCCTTGTGGTGTTCACCAGAAGTATATAGATGTATTTATGACCTACTTATTTCTTTTTCTGTGAATTGTAGCTGAGTCCCAGGGGAGTCCGTGAGCTGAGTCCAACCTGCTTGTCAAAGATAAAAGAAAAACAGTGTAAGCAATAACTTGTCTTGGTTACCTTAGTTTCCAACACCTAGCCTTTATGTGCCTTGCAGAAAACGATATGTCTATTAAATAACAATTAAATAACAAGCCCCCCCCCCCCCCAATAACTTAAACTGTGATACTTATTTTAACTGTTCATTGTTATGTCCTATTGTAGTCCTTAGGTGAAGACCTTTGGTCTTTCTTCTCCTTTTGCTCTTAGTGTTTCTACCAGACCTATAGCAGGTCTTGCCTTGCTTGTATGGAACTTTTCCTATAGGGATGTTGATACATTGTTATTTTTACTGCTCTGCCGGTGGATCATGTTCTTCTTCTTCCTGTTGGTTTCCGCCTCCTGCCGCATGTCTTAGATACTTCTGTATTTGGCTCGTTGAGTCAAAGAGTCGTGGGCCCTGGGGGGTTTGAATCCTGAGCTTTGCTGGGTATAGTAATGCCACTGGGATTCCTTTTTCTATGAATTGTCGACAATATGGGGAAAATTCTCTCCTCTTCCTGGTCACATCCGCTGAATAGTCTTGAAAGACGTGTAGTTTTTTGCCCTCATATTGGATTGGTCCAACTTGTCTGTATGCTCTCAACAGTTGCACTTTGTCTTTAAAGTTTAAATATTTTATCATTACTTGCCGAGGTGGTGCATCTTTATTGTCCATTTCTCTCATCTTGCCTACTCTGTGAGCCCTTTCCACTACACACGGAATGTTGGCTTCTGGAATTTGTAGTGTTTGTGGTAAGATAACCTCTGCAAAATGTATCAGTTCGGTGCTTGGAACTGACTCTGGCAACCCCACAACCCTCAAGTTGTTCCTCCTCGACCTGTTTTCCAGGTCATCCACTTTTGCTAGCAGTATAGAATTTTGTCTCTGAAGTTGTGTGACGTTCGTGTTGGTATCACGTTGTCTGATCTCTGTGTCTGAGATTCTTTGTTCAACTTGTGTCAATCTTGTTGAGAAGTGTTTGAATTCAGACGAAAGTGAATCCATCCCATTTTGGAGCTGTTCAATCTTTGGGAGGAACAACGCTGACAACTGAGAGACTATGGGGTGAGTATCATGTAGTTGAGAGTCAAATGTTGTGTCTTCATTATTGGATTCTGCATGTATTTCTGCCAAGTGCCTTGTTTTGCGCTCTGCAGTTTTGTTCCTGGCTGTCATGGTTTCTGTTCTTTTTTTGAAGCTATGATAATATTTTTGCATACAGTTGTCTGGCAATTGAGCTTCTTGTTAAAACAGGAATCGGGTTAGTGAGAGTTCTAAGGGATAAATGTATACCCCTTTGTTCGGCTGCACCCCTTGTGTAATTGGCCTTGTAGGAGTATCTGTAGTCCTGGTAGGTTGTGTTAGTCTCTCAGTAAGGTCTTGGTCTTCACCATTATAGGAATGTCTCTGTGTTTGTTCAGGCGATGGTGTATTGGGGCATTGGGGGGGGTTCAGGCCATAGGGTCTTACTCCTCACATGGTGTCATCACTACTAATTATGAAACGGTTACCTCCTTTCCATTAATTAATTTTTCCTTCCCCAGGGCCCAATTCTCTTGCTGTGCTGCACCCCCCTTCGTATCCCTGCTGCTGTGTGTGGTGCGGGAGTTGTTTTGGGGTTAATCACCTCTCTGCCCAGCTCTCAAACTTGTATGTCCTTTCTCTCCACCTGGTATCTGTGTAGGGGCCTGTAATTTCTGTGCGCTGCGTGGCCTTTGCGTTATTACCCCTTCAAGTGATTTTTATTTCTGTATATTTTGTCCCTTTGTTTCTGGCCAGTGTCTCTTCTGATGCAAATATATGTAGGGTTTTTTAGTGTTTTTTGTTTTGCAGGGTATAACGTGGTGCTCTTAAGTTACAGTTCCGCTTACTCTGCAATAGTATGTAGCCCTTGCCACGTGGGTCTTTCGGCTGTGTGTCAAATGGTCTCTTTATTACTCACTGTCGTTGTGGGTACCGGGCGGTTTCCTCTGCTATCTCTTGTGCCGTTTTGCACTCCTCCGGTATGGTTGCTTTTATGCTTCTATGCCTGGTGCGGGCAAGATGGTTGCTGCGCTTTCGCGCCACTGCTGTACTGTCTGTCCGGGTGCCGGGGCGGTGTATTTCCCCCGCACGCTTCTCTGGCCAACACTGACCTGTCCAAGGTGTTAAGGACTAAGGGTCATGTAAGGCTTGTGCGTTGGAGCTGATTGAGTGGTTTTTTTTTTAGTTTATTACTATCGCTTGTCCGGAGCTCTCTGTCCTTGCTTCCACTCTGCAGCTCCGCCTCCCGGAAGTCCGTGTTTATTGCATTTTTAGTCACTGTACGAGTGTGACACACAGATAATATCCAGCACACAGCTGATATAACAATACTATTAGACATTAAATAGTGAGTCAGTGAAGTTACCTCTATGTGTTTATTGCATTATTAGTCACTGTACATCTGTGACACACAGATAATATCCCGGCACACAGCTGATATAACAATATTATTAGACAATAAATAGTGAGTCAGTGAAGTTATTTCTGTGTGTTTATTGCATTATTAGTCACTGTACGTCTGACACACAGATAATATCCTGGCACACAGCTGATATAACAATACTATTAGACATTAAATAGTGAGTCAGTGACGTTACCTCTATGTGTTTTAGACATGTGCGGTTCGTTTCGGATTAATTCGGAAATTCGGTAAATTCGGTAAATTCGGAGATTCGGATCGATTCGGATTTCCGAATTAAAATACTTCCGAATCTACCGAATGAATCCGAAATAGCTGCCGTATCTCCGAATAAATCCGAATTAGCTCGTTAAGATTCGGCATTTCCCCATAGGAAACAATGGGAGTTTCGGCTGAAAAAAAACTAACACCGCAGCCCCATTGTTTCCTATGGGGAAACACTAAGTCTGCACCTAACACCCTAACATGTACCCCGAGTCTCTAAACACCCCTAATCTAACACTTATTAACCCCTAATCTGCCGCCCCCGCTATCGCTGACACCTGCAGTATTTTATTAACCCCTAATCTGCCGACCGAATATCGCCGCCACATACATTATAACTATTAACCCCTAATCTGCTGTCCCTAACACCGCCGACCCCTACATTATAGTTATTAACCCCTAATCTGCCTCCCCCAACGTCGCCGCAATCTAACTACAAGTATTAACCCCTAATCTGCCGACCGCAAATCGCCGCCGCCTACATTATAGCTATTAACCCCTAATCTGCTGTCCCTAACACCGCCGACCCCTACATTATAGTTATTAACCCCTAATCTGCCTCCCCCCAACGTCGCCGCAATCTAACTACAAGTATTAACCCCTAATCTGCCGACCGGATATCGCCGCCGCCTACATTATAGCTATTAACCCCTAATCTGCTGTCCCTAACACCGCCGACCCCTACATTATAGTTATTAACCCCTAATCTGCCTCCCCCAACGTCGCCGCAATCTAACTACAAGTATTAACCCCTAATCTGCCGACCCGATATCGCCGCCGCCTACATTATAGCTATTAACCCCTAATCTGCTGTCCCTAACACCGCCGACCCCTACATTATAGTTATTAACCCCTAATCTGCCTCCCCCAACGACGCCGCAATCTAACTATAAGTATTAACCCCTAATCTGCCGACCCGATATCGCCGCCGCCTACATTATAGCTATTAACCCCTAACCTGCTGTCCCTAACACCGCCGACCCCTACATTATAGTTATTAACCCCTAATCTGCCTCCCCCCAACGTCGCCACAATCTAACTACAAGTATTAACCCCTAATCTGCCGACCGCAAATCGCCGCCACTATAATAAATGTATTAACCCCTAAACCGCCGCACTCCCGCCTCGCAAACACTATAATACATTTTATTAACCCCTAATCTGCCCTCCCTAACATCGCCGCCACCTACCTACAATTATTAACCCCTAATCTCCCGCCCCCATCGTCGCCGCTACTATAATAAGGTTATTAACCCCTAAACCTAAATCTAACCCTAACCCTAACACCCCCTAACTTAAATATAATTTAAATAAAACGAAATAAGTTTACTATAGTTAAATAAATGAATCCTATTTAAAACTAAAGACTTACCTGTAAAATAAACCCTAAGATAGCTGCAATATAACTAATAGTTACATTGTAGCTATTTTAGGATTTATTTTTATTTTACAGGCAACTTTGTATTTATTTTAACTAGGTACAATAGTTATTAAATAGTTAATAACTATTTAATAACTACCTAGCTAAAATAAATACAAATTTACCTGTAAAATAAATCCTAACCTAAGTTACACTAACACCTAACACTACACTATCATTAAATTAACTAAATAAATGAATCATATTTAAAACAAAATACTTACCTGTAAAATAAACCCTAATATAGCTGCAATATAACTAATAGTTACATTGTAGCTATTTTAGCATTTATATTTATTTTACAGGCAACTTTGTATTTATTTTAACTAGGTACAATAGCTATTAAATAGTTATTGACTAATTAATAGCTACCTAGTTAAAATAATTACAAAATTACCTGTAAAATAAATCCTAACCTAAGTTACAATTAAACCTAACACTACACTGTCATTAAATAAATTAACTACAAGTACCTACAATTATCTACAATTAAATAAACTAAAGTACAAAACCCCCCCACTAAATTACAAAAACAAACAAACACTAAATTACAAAAAATAAAAAAATATTACAAGAATTTTAAACTAATTACACCTAATCTAAGCCCCCTAATAAATTACCAAAGCCCCCCAAAATAAAAAAAAATGCCCTACCCTATACTAAATTACAAAAGTTAACAGCTCTATTACCTTACCAGCCCTGAACAGGGCCCTTTGCGGGGCATGCCCCAAAGGAAACAGCTCTTTTGCCTGTAAAAAAAAAACACAATCCCCCCCCCACATTACAACCCACCACCCACATACCCCTACTCTAACCCAAACCCCCCTTAAATAAACCTAACACTACCCCCCTGAAGATCTCCCTACCTTGAGTCGTGTTCACCCAGCCGGGCCGAAGTCTTCATCCGATGGGGCAGAAGAGGACATCCAGACCGGCAGAAGTCTTCATCCAAGCGGGGCAAGAAGAGGTCTTCCATCCATCATACAAGTACCAAAATACAAACAAACACTAAATTACCAAAAATAATAAAATATTACAATAATTTTAAACTAATTACACCTAATCTAAGCCCCCTACTAGCTATTAATATAGCTTCAATATAACTAATAGTTACATTGTAGCTATTTTAGGATTTATATGTATTTTACAGGCAACTTTGTATTTATTTTAACTAGGTACAATAGTTATTAAATAGTTAATAACTATTTAATAACTACCTAGCTAAAATAAATACAAATTTACCTGTAAAATAAATCATAATCTAAGTTACAATTACACCTAACACTACACTATCATTAAATTAACTAAATAAATGAATCCTATATAAAACTAAAGACTTACCTGTAAAATAAACCCTAATATAGCTGCAATATAACTAATAGTTACATTGTAGCTATTTTAGCATTTATATTTATTGTACAGGCAACTTTGTATTCATTTTAACTAGGTTCAATAGCTATTAAATAGATATTGACTATTTAATAGCTACCTAGTTAAAATAATTACAAAATTACCTGTAAAATAAATCCTAACCTAAGTTACAATTAAACCTAACACTACACTATCATTAAATAAATTAACTACAAGTACCTACAATTAAATGCAATTAAAAAAACTAAACTAAAGTACAAACCCCCCCAACACTAAATTACAAAAAATAAAAAAATATTACAAGAATTTTAAACTAATTACACCTAATCTAAGCCCCCTAATAAAATAACAAAGCCCCCCAAAATAAAAAAAATGCCCTAACCTATACTAAATTACAAAAGTTAACAGCTCTATTACCTTACCAGTCCTGAACAGGGCCCTTTGCGGGGCATGCCCCAAAGAAAACAGCTCTTTTGCCTGTAAAAAAAAAACACAATCCCTCCCCCCACATTACAACCCACCACCCACATACCCCTACTCTAACCCAAACCCCCCTTAAATAAACCTAACACTACCCCCCTGAAGATCTCCCTACCTTGAGTCGTGTTCACCCAGCCGGGCCGAAGTCTTCATCCGATGGGGCAGAAGAGGACATCCAGACCGGCAGAAGTCTTCATCCAAGCGGGGCAAGAAGAGGTCTTCCATCCATCAGAAAAGTACAAAAAAACAAACAAACACTAAATTAGCAAAAATAATAAAATATTACAATAATTTTAAACTAATTACACCTAATCTAAGCCCCCTACTAGCTATTAATATAGCTACAATATAACTAATAGTTACATTGTAGCTATTTTAGGATTTATATTTATTTTACAGGCAACTTTGTATTTATTTTAACTAGGTACAATAGCTATTAAATAGTTAATAACTATTTAATAACTACCTAGCTAAAATAAATACAAATTTACCTGTAAAATAAACCCTAACCTAAGTTACAATTACACCTAACACTACACTGTCATTAAATTAACTAAATAAATTAATCCTATATAAAACTAAATACTTACCTGTAAAATAAACCCTAATATAGCTACAATATAACTAATAGTTACATTGTAGCTATTTTAGCATTTATATTTATTTTACAGGCAACTTTGTATTTATTTTAACTAGGTACAATAGCTATTAAATAGTTATTGACTAATTAATAGCTACCTAGTTAAAATAATTACAAAATTACCTGTAAAATAAATCCTAACCTAAGTTACTATTAAACCTAACACTACACTATCATTAAATAAATTAACTACAAGTACCTACAATTAAATACAATGAAATAAACTAAACTAAAGTACAAAAAAAACAAACACTAAATTACAAAAAATAAAAAAAATTACAAGAATTTTAAACTAATTACACCTAATCTAAGCCCCCTAATAAAATAACAAAGCCCCCCAAAATAAAAAAATGCCCTACCCTATACTAAATTACAAAAGTAATCAGCTCTATTACCTTACCAGCCCTTAAAAGGGCCCTTTGCGGGGCATGCCCCAAAGAAAACAGCTCTTTTGCCTGTAAAAAAAAACACAATACCCCCCCCACATTACAACCCACCACCCACATACCCCTACTCTAACCCAAACCCCCCTTAAATAAACCTAACACTACCCCCCTGAAGATCTCTCTACCGTGTCTTCACCCAGCGGGCCGAAGTCTTCATCCGATCGGGCAGAAGAGGACATCCAGACCGGCAGAAGTCTTCATCCAAGCGGGGCAAGAAGAGGTCTTCCATCCATCAGAAGTCTTGATCCAGGCGGCATCTTCTCTGTTCATCCATCCGGAGCGGAGCGGCAGCATCCTGAAGACATCCCACGCAGAGCATCCTCTTCTTTCTTGATCCGACGACTAGGTGACTGTACCTTTAAGTGACGTCATCCAAGATGGCGTCCCTTGAATTCCGATTGGCTGATAGGATTCTATCAGCCAATCGGAATTAAGGTAGGAAAAATCTGATTGGCTGATTCAATCAGCCAATCAGATTCAAGTTCAATCCGATTGGCTGATGGAATCAGCCAATCAGATTGACCTCGCATTCTATTGGCTGTTCCGATCAGCCAATAGAATGCGAGCTCAATCTGATTGGCTGATTGGATCAGCCAATCGGATTGAACTTGAATCTGATTGGCTGATTGAATCAGCCAATCAGATTTTTCCTACCTTAATTCCGATTGGCTGATAGAATCCTATCAGCCAATCGGAATTCAAGGGACGCCATCTTGGATGACGTCACTTAAAGGTACAGTCACCTAGTCGTCGGATCAAGAAAGAAGAGGATGCTCTGCGTGGGATGTCTTCAGGATGCTGCCGCTCCGCTCCGGATGGATGAACAGAGAAGATGCCGCCTGGATCAAGACTTCTGATGGACGGAAGACCTCTTCTTGCCCCGCTTGGATGAAGACTTCTGCCGGTCTGGATGTCCTCTTCTGCCCCATCGGATGAAGACTTCGGCCCGCTGGGTGAAGACACGGTAGAGAGATCTTCAGGGGGGTAGTGTTAGGTTTATTTAAGGGGGGTTTGGGTTAGAGTAGGGGTATGTGGGTGGTGGGTTGTAATGTGGGGGGGGGGGGTATTGTGTTTTTTTTTACAGGCAAAAGAGCTGTTTTCTTTGGGGCATGCCCCCGCAAAAGGCCCTTTTAAGGGCTGGTAAGGTAATAGAGCTGATTACTTTTGTAATTTAGTATAGGGTAGGGCATTTTTTTATTTTGGGGGGCTTTGTTATTTTATTAGGGGGCTTAGATTAGGTGTAATTAGTTTAAAATTCTTGTAATTTTTTTTATTTTTTGTAATTTAGTGTTTGTTTTTTTTGTACTTTAGTTTAGTTTATTTCATTGTATTTAATTGTAGGTACTTGTAGTTAATTTATTTAATGATAGTGTAGTGTTAGGTTTAATAGTAACTTAGGTTAGGATTTATTTTACAGGTAATTTTGTAATTATTTTAACTAGGTAGCTATTAATTAGTCAATAACTATTTAATAGCTATTGTACCTGGTTAAAATAAATACAAAGTTGCCTGTAAAATAAATATAAATGCTAAAATAGCTACAATGTAACTATTAGCTATATTGTAGCTATATTAGGGTTTATTTTACAGGTAAGTATTTAGTTTTATATAGGATTAATTTATTTAGTTAATTTAATGACAGTGTAGTGTTAGGTGTAATTGTAACTTAGGTTAGGGTTTATTTTACAGGTAAATTTGTATTTATTTTAGCTAGGTAGCTATTAAATAGTTATTAACTATTTAATAACTATTGTACCTAGTTAAAATAAATACAAAGTTGCCTGTAAAATAAATATAAATCCTAAAATAGCTACAATGTAACTATTAGTTATATTGTAGCTATATTAATAGCTAGTAGGGGGCTTAGATTAGGTGTAATTAGTTTAAAATTATTGCAATATTTTATTATTTTTGCTAATTTAGTGTTTGTTTGTTTTTTTGTACGTTTCTGATGGATGGAAGACCTCTTCTTGTCCCGCTTGGATGAAGACTTCTGCCGGTCTGGATGTCCTCTTCTGCCCCATCGGATGAAGACTTCGGCCCGGCTGGGTGAACACGACTCAAGGTAGGGAGATCTTCAGGGGGGTAGTGTTAGGTTTATTTAAGGGGGGTTTGGGTTAGAGTAGGGGCATGTGGGTGGTGGGTTGTAATGTGGGGGGGGGATTGTGTTTTTTTTTACAGGCAAAAGAGCTGTTTTCTTTGGGGCATGCCCCGCAAAAGGCCCTGTTCAGGGCTGGTAAGGTAATAGAGCTGTTAACTTTTGTAATTTAGTATAGGGTAGGGCATTTTTTTTATTTTGGGGGGCTTTGTTATTTTATTAGGGGGCTTAGATTAGGTGTAATTAGTTTAAAATTCTTGTAATATTTTTTTATTTTTTGTAATTTAGTGGGGGGGGGTTTGTACTTTAGTTTAGTTTTTTAATTGTATTTAATTGTAGGTACTTGTAGTTAATTTATTTAATGATAGTGTAGTGTTAGGTTTAATTGTAACTTAGGATAGGATTTATTTTACAGGTAATTTTGTAATTATTTTAACTAGGTAGCTATTAAACAGTAAATATCTATTTAATAGCTATTGTACCTAGTTAAAATAAATACAAAGTTGCCTGTACAATAAATATAAATGCTAAAATAGCTACAATGTAACTATTAGTTATATTGCAGCTATATTAGGGTTTATTTTACAGGTAAGTCTTTAGTTTTATATAGGATTCATTTATTTAGTTAATTTAATGATAGTGTAGTGTTAGGTGTAATTGTAACTTAGGTTATGATTTATTTTACAGGTAAATTTGTATTTATTTTAGCTAGGTAGTTATTAAATAGTTATTAACTATTTAATAGCTATTGTACCTAGTTAAAATAAATACAAAGTTGCCTGTAAAATAAATATAAATCCTAAAATAGCTACAATGTAACTATTAGTTATATTGAAGCTATATTAATAGCTAGTAGGGGGCTTAGATTAGGTGTAATTAGTTTAAAATTATTGTAATATTTTATTATTTTTTGTAATTTAGTGTTTGTTTGTATTTTGGTACTTGTATGATGGATGGAAGACCTCTTCTTGCCCAGCTTGGATGAAGACTTCTGCCGGTCTGGATGTCCTCTTCTGCCCCATCGGATGAAGACTTCGGCCCGGCTGGGTGAACACGACTCAAGGTAGGGAGATCTTCAGGGGGGTAGTGTTAGGTTTATTTAAGGGGGGTTTGGGTTAGAGTAGGGGTATGTGGGTGGTGGGTTGTAATGTGGGGGGGGATTGTGTTTTTTTTTTACAGGCAAAAGAGCTGTTTTCTTTGGGGCATGCCCCGCAAAGGGCCCTGTTCAGGGCTGGTAAGGTAATAGAGCTGTTAACTTTTGTAATTTAGTATAGGGTAGGGCATTTTTTTTATTTTGGGGGGCTTTGTTATTTTATTAGGGGGCTTAGATTAGGTGTAATTAGTTTAAAATTCTTGTAATATTTTTTTATTTTTTGTAATTTAGTGTTTGTTTTTTTTTGTAATTTAGTGGGGGGGTTTTGTACTTTAGTTTATTTAATTGTAGATAATTGTAGGTACTTGTAGTTAATTTATTTAATGACAGTGTAGTGTTAGGTTTAATTGTAACTTAGGTTAGGATTTATTTTACAGGTAATTTTGTAATTATTTTAACTAGGTAGCTATTAATTAGTCAATAACTATTTAATAGCTTTTGTACCTAGTTAAAATAAATACAAAGTTGCCTGTAAAATAAATATAAATGCTAAAATAGCTACAATGTAACTATTAGTTATATTGCAGCTATATTAGGGTTTATTTTACAGGTAAGTATTTTGTTTTAAATATGATTCATTTATTTAGTTAATTTAATGATAGTGTAGTGTTAGGTGTTAGTGTAACTTAGGTTAGGATTTATTTTACAGGTAAATTTGTATTTATTTTAGCTAGGTAGTTATTAAATAGTTATTAACTATTTAATAACTATTGTACCTAGTTAAAATAAATACAAAGTTGCCTGTAAAATAAATATAAATGCTAAGATAGCTACAATGTAACTATTAGTTATATTGCAGCTATCTTAGGGTTTATTTTACAGGTAAGTCTTTAGTTTTAAATAGGATTCATTTATTTAACTATAGTAAACTTATTTCGTTTTATTTAAATTATATTTGTTAGGGGGTGTTAGGGTTAGGGTTAGATTTAGGTTTAGGGGTTAATAACCTTATTATAGTAGCGGCGACGATGGGGGCGGGAGATTAGGGGTTAATAATTGTAGGTAGGTGGCGGCGATGTTAGGGAGGGCAGATTAGGGGTTAATAAAATGTATTATAGTGTTTGCGAGGCGGGAGTGCGGCGGTTTAGGGGTTAATACATTTATTATAGTGGCGGCGATTTGCGGTCGGCAGATTAGGGGTTAATACTTGTAGTTAGATTGTGGCGACGTTGGGGGGAGGCAGATTAGGGGTTAATAACTATAATGTAGGGGTCGGCGGTGTTAGGGACAGCAGATTAGGGGTTAATAGCTATAATGTAGGCGGCGGCGATATCGGGTCGGCAGATTAGGGGTTAATACTTGTAGTTAGATTGCGGCGAAGTTGGGGGAGGCAGATTAGGGGTTAATAACTATAATGTAGGGGTCGGCGGTGTTAGGGACAGCAGATTAGGGGTTAATAGCTATAATGTAGGCGGCGGCGATATCGGGTCGGCAGATTAGGGGTTAATACTTGTAGTTAGATTGCGGCGACGTTGGGGGAGGCAGATTAGGGGTTAATAACTATAATGTAGGGGTCGGCGGTGTTAGGGACAGCAGATTAGGGGTTAATAGTTATAATGTAGGCGGCGGCGATATCGGGTCGGCAGATTAGGGGTTAATACTTGTAGTTAGATTGCGGCGACGTTGGGGGGAGGCAGATTAGGGGTTAATAACTATAATGTAGGGGTCGGCGGTGTTAGGGACAGCAGATTAGGGGTTAATAGCTATAATGTAGGCGGCGGCGATATCGGGTCGGCAGATTAGGGGTTAATACTTGTAGTTAGATTGCGGCGACGTTGGGGGAGGCAGATTAGGGGTTAATAACTATAATGTAGGGGTCGGCGGTGTTAGGGACAGCAGATTAGGGGTTAATAGTTATAATGTAGGCGGCGGCGATATCGGGTCGGCAGATTAGGGGTTAATACTTGTAGTTAGATTGCGGCGACGTTGGGGGGAGGCAGATTAGGGGTTAATAACTATAATGTAGGGGTCGGCGGTGTTAGGGACAGCAGATTAGGGGTTAATAGCTATAATGTAGGCGGCGGCGATATCCGATCGGCAGATTAGGGGTTAAATAATGTTATTATAGGGTTTGCGATGTGGGGGGGCCTCGGTTTAGTGGTTCATAGGTAGTTTATGGGTGTTAGTGACTTAGTGTACTAAATGGGTGTTAGTGTACTAAAAACATACCGAATTTCGGAACGGAATAGAACCGAATTCAGCCGAATCCGAATAAATCCGAAACGAATTTATTCAAATTTTGCCGAATCAGATTCGATCCGAAACGAAATTTGAAAAGTCCGAATCGATCCGAACCGAAAACGAACCGAATTTTTTAGCGGTGCACATGTCTATTGTGTTTATTGCATTATTAGTCACTGTACGTCTGACACACAGATAATATCCCGGCACACAGCTGATATAACAATACTATTAGACATTAAATAGTGAGTGAGTGATGTTACCTCTATGTGTTTATTGCATTATTAGTCACTGTACGTTTGTGACACACAGATAATATCCCGGCACACAGCTGATATAACAATACTATTAGACATTAAATAGTGAGTGAGTGAAGTTATTTCTATGTGTTTATTGCATTATTAGTCACTGTATGTTTGTGACACACAGATAATATCCCGGCACACAGCTGATATAACAATACTATTAGACATTAAATAGTGAGTGAGTGAAGTTATTTCTATGTGTTTATTGCATTATTAGTCACTGTACGTCTGTGACACACAGATAATATCCCGGCACACAGCTGATATAAAAAGACTATTAGACATTAAATAGTGAGTGAGTGAAGTTATTTCTATGTGTTTATTGCATTATTAGTCACTGTACGTTTGTGACACACAGATAATATCCCGGCACACAGCTGATATAACAATACTATTAGACATTAAATAGTGAGTGAAGTTACCTCTATGTGTTTATTGCATTATTAGTCACTGTACGTCTGTGACACACAGATAATATCCCAGCACACAGCTGACATAACAATACTATTAGACATTAAATAGTAAGTGTGTGAAGTTATTTCTATGTGTTTATTGCATTATTAGTCACTGTACGTTATGGACACACAGATAATATCCCGGCACACAGCTGATATAACAATACTATTAGACATTAAATAGTGAGTGAGTGAAGTTATTTCTATGTGTTTATTGCATTATTAGTCACTGTATGTCTGTGACACACAGATAATATCCTGGCACACAGCTGATATAACAATACTATTAGACATTAAATAGTGAGTGAGTGAAGTTACCTCTTTGTGTTTATTGCATTATTAGTCACTGTACATCTGTGACACACAGATAATATCCCGGCACACAGCTGATATAAAAAGACTATTAGACATTAAATAGTGAGTGAGTGAAGTTATTTCTATGTGTTTATTGCATTATTAGTCACTGTACGTTTGTGACACACAGATAATATCCCGGCACACAGCTGATATAACAATACTATTAGACATTAAATAGTGAGTGAGTGAAGTTATTTCTATGTGTTTATTGCATTATTAGTCACTGTACATCTGTGACACACAGATAATATCCCGGCACACAGCTGATATAACAATACTATTAGACATTAAATAGTGAGTGAGTGCAGTTATTTCTATGTGTTTATTGCATTATTAGTCACTGTACGTCTGTGACACACAGATAATATCCCGGCACACAGCTGATATAACAATACTATTAGACATTAAATAGTGAGTCAGTGACGTTATTTCTATGTGTTTATTGCATTATTAGTCACTGTACGTCTGTGACACACAGATAATATCCCAGCACACAGCTGATATAACAATACTATTAGACAATAAATAGTGAGTCAGTGAAGTTACCTCTATGTGTTTATTGCATTATTAGTCACTGTACGTCTGTGACACACAGATAATATCCTGGCACACAGCTGATATAACAATACTATTAGACATTAAATAGTGAGTCAGTGAAGTTATTTCTATGTGTTTATTGCATTTTTAGTCACTGTACGTCTGTGACACACAGATAATATCCCGGCACACAACTGATATAATAATACTATTAGACGTTAAATAGTGAGTGAAGTTATTTCTATGTGTTTATTGCATTATTTGTCACTGTACATCTGTGACACACAGATAATATCCTGGCACACAGCTGATATAACAATACTATTAGACAATGAATAGTGAGTGAGTGAAGTTATCTCTATGTGTTTATTGCATTATTAGTCACTGTACGTCTGTGACACACAGATAATATCCCGGCACACAGCTGATATAAAAATACTATTACACATTAAATAGTGAGTGAGTGAAGTTATGTCTATGTGTTTATTGCATTATTAGTCACTGTACGTTTGTGACACACAGATAATATTCCGGCACACAGCTGATATAACAATACTATTAGACAATGAAAGTATATGGTAAAGTTGTTTTCCTAGGAATAATTAATCAGTTTATATTACAGCCTCAAGGTGTTTACTGTCCCTTTAGTCAGATCTAGCTTTGTGCTATCTTGTTGTGAATCCTTTTTTAATGAAGATAACATTGTGACAAATTTACCAAGATATTGATTATCTAGATATACCTGTAGTTGTTATTGCCTCTGCTGTTAATTAAAGGGATATAAAGGGGCAAAAATATTTTAATATGTTAGATCAGTTTATTATTGTACAACTGATTGTTTATAACTATGTATTTAACCCCTGCAAAGTCAGCCATAGAGCAGCAATGTAATACTGGGAGCTAGCTGAGCATATCTGGTGAGCCAATGACAAGAGGCACATGTGTGTAACCACCAGTCAGCTCTCAGTACTACATACACTTGATAACAGAAGTGAAATTAAAATGACACATTCTATCTGAATCATGAAAGTGTAATTTTCTATCCCTTTAAGTATGATTTAAGTCACATAACATGTCTGTGTATAAAAGTCTTGCTGGTGATTAATAATCTGGGTTGGTGTAGGTCGGGGGTTAATTTGATATTGTTTTATGTACTGTTAAAGGGACAGTAAAGACAAAATTAAACTTAAATGGATTGGATAGAACATGATATTTCAAACAACTTTCCAATTTACTTATATCATAATTTGTGCTTAGTTCTCTTAGTATCCTTTGCTAAAGAGTAATCCTAGGTGAACTCAGGAGCGTGCACGTATCTACAGACAGCAGAGTTTGCAAGAACATTTATAGCAATGTTATACATAGTTACAAACACTGCTGCACAGAGTGGTAAATACATGTGCATGCCCCTAAGCTCATATAATATCAGCCTCCTAGGTTTACTCTTTAAAAAAGGATACCAAGGGGGTGCGTGTCGAAACAGCAACCAAGATGGCTGCTTTTCTTTAAGGCTGACTACAGGAGCAGATAAAACCGCTATTTACTGCTCTGAAATCTTACATTCTGAATTATCTTTCAGCAATATTTTACAGTCCAGAAGCTACTGAATTGAAAGATATATCTATTCACCTAGATTTCAGCCCGGAAGACCTGATAGATGTGGTGCGTAGCGGAGGCCTTCTAACGACCTCAGCCTGCATCTAGCCCTCCCTATTATGCTGCAGACACAGGACCAGCAGCGGTACACGCTGATCATTTCCCAATCCCTAGCCGCTTAGCTGGGACTGAGGGTAACCAGTAAGGACTTAACAATTCACAACGTACTGAAACAACACTTTGAGACAAATCAACCAGTTTTATTAAGAAGTAAAGTGCGCAGCAAAACTATGGATGCACTGGACAGATGGGATATGTCGCTCCAGCAAGCGATTCAGAGCCACTTCTCTATGCTCAAACAGCAGCTCTCTCAAATCCTTTCCCCTACTAGTGAGAGGCTATCGGATGACCTGGTCGCAGAGGGAGACCAGACTCAGACAGAGCGGATCTGCATAATGAAGGGAATAACCTATGACCCTATCGGGGACTCATTGTCTGAGGAGATGATCCTTCCACTACTGCACGATCGTTACCTGAGGCTTAGACGATTGCATTCTGGGAGGTTTACCGGTGTTCAGACCTCGGAGCTGGGGGCTGTCTGTGGGGCTGAGCGCTTTGCGCACTTGGATCCGATTACCGGCCTACACCCGCTTATGGGACCTGATGGCGATGCTCCTGTCGACCAGATATCGGAACAGCCCTACCATCATGAGGGTAAACTAGAGGACATGCTGACAACTGAGTCGGTACCAGTACGCTACCGAGCGGTACAGTCTAACCAGCTCTCTTTCCCTAACATTAGTAGCGCAAACAGCGTATTACTGACACAGTCTGACATTTTGAAAGATGTTTACTGCATTGGGATTCACATTAGACCTAAACTGTCCCCACTAGATGAGCCATACAGCCTCCTCCAAGCTAAAGACTGCCCACAATTTTATGTGATGAGGGGACTCAAAACCGGAGTTGGCTAATTAACTAACCCTGCCATGATTTCTGTCTGACATCGACAACAAGTAGATGATAGACATTATACAAGTCTCCCCTATACAGGACTTTGGCACTTGCCTGAGACACTCTATCTAATAATGTGTATGTATTCTGCCTAACTCTAGGTTCTGTTTATCATCATTAGCTTGGATTTCATTTAAAGTTTATTCTTCCTAAAACCATTTCTATTGAGACTGTGTAGGTTTTATATTTTGAACTGTTTTCATATGTTTACACTGGTCGGTCTGATAGTGGTTCTCAAGCTAGTTATTCACAGTTATCAGGGGTAATTCATTGAACTTAGACTAATAATTGGACCCTTAGCATTAGGATGTTTGCAGCATTAGACTTGGTTCAAAGAGTCCTTTTTGCCATATATTGCCCTATATGCCACATGTGAGTAAAATAGATTGCACGGTTTTTCAATCCTCTTTGCACGTACACTACCTCATGCAAATTAGAGGCGTTATTTCTAGGAGTCACACGTTAGAAAATGCAACTCTTTCTATTCCTTCTCCCCATATACCAGGCTGAATAGACTTAATCTCCTATGGTTCTATAGTGGCCAATAAGCTGCATAATAATCATCTCCCCCTATATCAGGCTGACCGACCTTACTCTCTTAATGCTATAATTTAGCGCATATTATATGGCAATAATACAACCATAATTGTCTAAGATAAGCAAGATACGTCAGAAACAGCAGCAGTTTTAATTACTTGCTATTCATAGTGATTGTTTGATGCAAGTGTGTATATATAGAATATTAAGCATGTATATATATGTACTGTGTTTTTAATTTCATATATAGCCCTATCTTGTCTAGTAGCATTCCTACCTTGACCTTCTACAGTTATCAATTATACCTCTAGCTATGCCCTGAGTGATATTTATGCTAATTGGTTTTAAAGTTATCTAGCATATCTGAGTGTAGCAATTGTTAGTTATTACAGTAAAAACAGAAAATAAGGTTTGTTTTCCATTAGAGATCCAAAAGTGGTCTCCTTTGTTGGTATCCACCTTCACTAGTTTGTTTTATTTAGCGCGGAGGTCCAAGAGTGACCTCACTGTTTATTTTGGAGGTGGTTAGAGTACTGGGCATAATAACTGCTTATCATGTTCTTTTCTTTTTCTCCTTTATTTAGGAATACATAATGTCAATTATAATGCTTTGTCGCATGCTGTATGTATTCCATTAATGCTAAGATGTTACATTTTTCCGTACTGTATGTATGCCTTATATCAAACCTTAAATAAAAACTTTATAAAAAAAAAAGGATACCAAAAGAACAAAGCAAATTAGATAATAGAAGGGAATTGGAAAGTTGGGTAAAATTGCTGTTCTATCTGAATTATCAGCGTTTAACTTTCACTGTCAGATTTCACTTCTGTATTTCTGTATATGGTTTTCCTTTTTATTCTGTGATATTACGTTTTTAATTAGACAAAAAAACACAAAATACTGGTCTGGATTACAATCACTTTTTATTTGCATAAAAACATTGTATATCATTATATAGTAAAAAGCAGCATTACATGAGATATGCACACAATGGTATAAATATACCTAACACTTGTGCTCTTGATACAAAGGGATTTATCAGACATATAATGTTCCCTTTATATATACAGTATGTGCTATTATCAGTTCTTGTGGCTTCTAACTAACATGAAAACATCTAACAGACATAATATCAAGTTACAGAACATGACACACATATTACATACCCAGTATACATGTAGGTTATAGTAGCCATTTAAATTAAACTGATTATGATCACATGACACACATATTACATACCCAGTATACATGTAGGTTATAGTAGCCATTTAAATTAAACTGATTATGATCATATGACACAAATATTACATACCCAGTATACATGTAGGTTATAGTAGCCGTTTAAATTAAACTGATTATGATCACATGACACACATATTACATACCCAGTATACATGTAGCTTATAGTAGCCATTTAAATGAAACTGATTATGATCATATGACACACATATTACATACCCAGTATACATGTAGGTTATAGTACCCATTTAAATGAAACTGATTATGATCACGTATGTACTGGTTACTGATATTGTGTCTCATTAAATAAAATCAGTTCCCCCTCAGTAATTCCTCTGGTATATAACATGTACAATGCTAAGCATCTATTGCTATAAGAAAAGGTTTATCCACATAATGTGCACATTAAATATATCTCCCAGATGTCAATCATTTGAGACTGATGTTCTTGTTTATATAATTCTCTAACACTCTATTCATATAAATACTCTTTATTCTGTAAATGTAATTTTTTCCTCCCCTATGTAAAACAAACGTACAACTAATAACACTGGCATATTAATAAACAACACTGGGGGTGCTTTGGTGGTGAATGGTTGTGTAAACTGGTCAGTATGAGGGCAGATCTGTATATTCCTGTGTGGTGTTTGGATTCTATCACACTGATATGAGAGAAACTGAGGTGCACATATATAGAGGAACAAAGGACAGCAGGAGAGCACTTCCAATCTGGGGCTTTTATAACTGGGATTAGAAAGTATTATTTACAATAGGATCCTTTTTTATTCTTCTATTTAGAGAGTTTGTCCTCTTTAGGATAATTGTAGAGGTTTGTACACTGTGTATATAAAGTTTATTTGTGTGTAAATATTTGGTGTTTTGTGATATCTGATTTCAATAAAAACCCTTTTCCACTTTCTAAACATGTTAAAGGTTTCTTCCCTTGTGAATCCTTTCATGCTTTTTCAGATGACTTTTAACTGTAAAACTTTTTCCACACTCTGTACATGTGAACGGCTTTTCTCCTGTGTGACTCCTTTCATGAGTTTTCAGATTACTCTTTATTGTAAAAGATTTCCCACACTCTGTACATGTGAAAGGCTTTTCCCCTGTGTGAATCCTTTCATGATATTTCAGATCCCTCTTTTCTGTAAAACATTTTCCACACTCTGTACATGTGAACGGCTTTTCTCCTGTGTGACTCATTTCATGCTTTTTCAGATTACTCTTATGTCTAAAACTTTTTCCACACTCTGTACATGTGAAAGGCTTTTCTCCTGTGTGAATCCTTTCATGCTTTTTCAGAACATTCTTTTGTATAAAACTTTTTCCACACTCTGTACATGTGAAAGGCTTTTCTCCTGTGTGAATCCTTTCATGATTTTTCAGTTTACTCTTCTCTGTAAAACATTTTCCACACTCTGTACATGTGAATAGCTTTTCTCCTGTGTGACTCCTTTCATGATTTTTCAGATTACTCATATGTGTAAAACTTTTTCCACACTCTGTACATGTGAACGGCTTTTCTCCTGTGTGAATCCTTTCATGGATTTTCAGATCACTCTTTTGTATAAAACATTTTCCACACTCTGTACATGTAAAAGGCTTTTCCCCTGTGTGAATCCTTTCATGCTTTTTCAGACTACCCTTTTGTGTAAAACTTTTTCCACACTCTGTACACGTGAAAGGCTTTTCCCCTGAGTGAATCTTTTTATGATTTTTCAGATAATCCATTTGTGTAAAACATTTGCCGCACTCAGTACATGTGTGTGGTTTCTCACCTGTTTGTATTTTGTGGTGTTCTAGTAGATGAGACTTCCATCTAAAGCTTTTCTCACATTCTGTAGATTTGAAAGGTTTCTCATTTGTATGAATCATTTGGTTAGACTGTAGACTTTTCCCTTCTTTAATATGTTTTGAAAACTCAGTAAATTTGTGTGGTTTATGCTCTGGGATAATAATTTCACTAGATAAGTCATAAATGTTGTCCTCTTGTTTGATGACTAAATTACTCTCTGTACATAATGATTGCTGTCCAGTTCCTGCCAATTCACCATCGTCTTTTAATATCTTTTGTGATATCCCCAATGTTTGTGAATAGTCATTGGTGTCTAAGATTTTTGGAGTTTGTGGTATTATTCTGTTGCTTTCTGTAGTGAATGAGGGATATGAACTATTCACGTGTTTGTCTACATAAAAAGAAATGGAATAAAGAAAAATAAGACTATTTATTCATTATAATATAATCAATCTCAAGAAAAAACATTTTTAATGCCTTCTGTTTTGTATTTTTAAATGTATTTACCTGTAAATCACAAATTAAAAAAGGATGACATAGAATGTAAACATTACTACATCATAGTAAACTAAATGACTGAGTTGTGGGTGTTACACACATGGGAACAAGGTAGGCATAAGTGCAGTTATGGATGTTCATGAGTGAGGTCAGGGCAGGGGAAGGTGGAGTTGCAGGTGTTCCGAGTAATGAACCAGGTCAGGGAGTGAGGTTAGGCAGTTGTTGGACATGATCTGTCTAAAAGGACAGAGGGGGAGGTGTATTTTTTTCCTCCTCCTCAGCCCAATGGGAGTTGCTCCTTCTTTATAAACAGTCACTGACACAAATGTACTTAAAGGTGCAGATATAATAAATATAATAGTTTATATTTGTTTAATGAATGATTTATTCTATTTTCCCAGTAATTAAAGTCAGCATAATATCTTTTTTACTCACCTAACACATATGAGTTCATGCTGATAACAGGCTCCAATGTCTGTGCTCAGGAAGGTTCCCTTATTCACTCCAGTTACATCAATACCTGATATCTCTCAGTGCTCTGGCCGTGTCTGTAAAAAGTATATTAAATGGTTTAAACAGATAATAATAAATAATGGTTCTGATTAACTGTACGTATGGTATCATTAAAGGCACACATAACAATTCATGTGATACAGATCAGTTGTTTAGGTTATTACATATGTGCTATTGATTCAGCACAAGCATTAAGTACAGTTAGCTCTGTGAGTGTTATAATTACCCCTTAAATATTAATCTTCCCAGATCTATACAACATAATGGTAGAAAATCTATTTAAATGGGGCCATATCACAACTTTACAAATATAGTATAATCTTTGTTTTCTATCATGTATATGAAACAAGATTTTCTCCTGAAAGAAATGTTAAATATCAGTTGTTTAAATATAAGTTAAATTGGAAACTGCAGAATTGGTATTGTACTTCCTACTAATTCTCACTGACAGACATTTGAGTTGTCTTAAATCACACGGCAAGATAGGCACTAAAATGTTCATTTCAATTGTTATCTTGGATAGAGTTAAGAAAAGAAAGATGTTTTGTTTACAAAGAGTGATAATATAATGAGATATGTTCTTTTGGCAAATTCAGTCTATTTAAAAGGACCATAGCATATAGAATTACAAAATCAACAAATGCATAATAAAAATACAATGCAATAGGGGCGTGACTCTGGGCAGCTCCTTGAATGGACGCACTATCAGTTGCTCTGAGTGAGACATTAATATTTTGCCTTTTATTAATGTTTATGAGGATCTCCCATCTACCTCTCCCTGATAATTAGGCTTTGCTTGCAAAGAGGAAGCAAATGATACTACAACATTGGGACTACCACACTTAATAACTGATCCGGAGAGTTGAGGCCTAAGGCAACCACTTTAGTGAGAGGCTCTCAACACCCCCCCCCCCCCCCGGTACCTTGTAAGCCGGGTATGCAGTGCATAGACACTGAAAACTTCAATAATATGGAACCTGAGGCAGCTTTGTTAATCAAGGAGATTTGTAACCTCCTAAATGAACATTTCCTGCAACTTTCAGAAAAGATGGAGGCAACATGGGCATATGAAGGGAACCCTGCTAAAACTGAGTCTGTTTTAACAAATGCAAAACGAGCAGGGGACCCTGAGCCCTCCACACACTGCGGATATTTGAGCCCACCTGATATACAGCAGGATAGTGAAACCACAACGAACAAGGTGCAGACGGTCGGCAGTGGGACCCTAGCAGTGACTGCCGCATATAATTCTTCAACGGCTGGGCAGGGACTAGATCCCTCTTCCACACATAATGGAGAGGCAGATACCCCTGAATCTGGAGCAATCTCTATAGCACAGAACCCCTCACTGGTCAACGGCTCCCAACCAGCCCAGCAACAACGGATTGCAAGGGGAAGTAAACCTAAGATACATAGAGAGACAGCAGCAGTGAAGGATAAAACGGCATATGGGCAAGATGGCGCCACTCCGCCACCTCAGATACCCCACACAGTCAGAATGAGAGTGACTCGCCAGGTTGCACAGTCAGTGTGGAGACGCTGGATAAGCGCTACAGATTCCAGCAACTTGAGTCTTACCTTGGAGACACCCCCCGGTTGGAAGGTCCGGTGCGGTCATGGTGTCAAGCTAGAGGTGCTCAGCCTGCGAGCAGCATTCCGGTGGAGCTACTGTGGAGGCCGGATCAGACTCTGGGGATGCTGGAGCTGCTCACCATATGGAAGTTTGCTGACAGGGACTAAAAACACTAATAGAAGCATAGACTCTGTGCATGGAAGCCTGCCACCAAAAGCCGGCGTAGGTTAAAGACATTTTCTGAATGGATTGTCATAGCACTGACTGTGGACGGATGCTACTTAGTTTATTATAGGTTCTCTTAAAGGGACATATAAATGTTTTTGGCCTCTCCTATAATCCCTGGTGGTCTGTACTTACTTATGTGCTTATTTTTGTGTATTCCTTTGCTAAATCATAACCGAGTCAACTTAGGCTCTAAACACTGCAACATGTGTACAGGGCTTTAGGATGGTCACTCGCCTGATGTCTGTGACTAGCATTGTGCTACTCTGTCTCACTTTGGTTTAATGTCTAATGGGTATAACATATGTATTTGTGGGATTGACATGTCTAAATCTCTGCCATTAGCAATAACTTTACAGTTCTGTATAGCTCCCCCTATTAAGATGTGTGAGGCTAGTATCTTCCATGTTACTTATATTTTACAGACGCAGATTTAAGTATTTGTTTTTAACTAAGGTTTCTTCCCTTAATTTTATGGTGCCTCAAGTGTATGTCTTAAGACTGTCATTATCCCTTTTAGTTTGAGACAGTCAGTTCCATCAAACTACTTACATATATAAGCTCTAAAATATTTTATATGAGGGAAAACCCTCCTTTTACTACTCAGTTTCATCCAGTCAACTATTATTACTGCATAGGGCTCCTAATATAGTATGTATGTCCTGTTAATTCCCTGTGGTTTGCCCTTCTAATTAGATCCCAACTAAGACTATGTCATCCTGTCAGACTTCACCTTACTGTGCACCTCTGGTTTTATATGTCCCACTGCGCTCATAGTTTTTATTCATGTAACCAGTATTAGGTGGTTTTAGTTCATGTTCATGTTCCCTATATCGTTTCAAAGTTGCCTCTACACATAATCAGTGACACTAAACTGTTCTCATCAGTGTATAAAATATTGTTGCTGTATTCACAAGCCCAAAAGTGGCGATAGTCCACA
Organism: Bombina bombina; assembly: GCF_027579735.1. Taxonomy (NCBI): domain Eukaryota; kingdom Metazoa; phylum Chordata; class Amphibia; order Anura; family Bombinatoridae; genus Bombina; species Bombina bombina. Next base: position 37,837,208 of record NC_069503.1, read on the forward strand.
ATTACCTTTCCTCCATCTATAAACTTTTATTAATAAGAAGGTCCAAAAGTGGCCTACCCATACACTAGGAGGTATAGATCGCTATAAAATATGAGGTTTCTACTGGATTTGCCTTCTCTTAACTCCTATGATGGCTTGACAGTGTATATATACAGTGAATTCTCTTGTGCGGGGTGTGTATTGTGCATATGTATGTACTTGCACTCTATTATATTTTGTTCTTTTACTTTTGGTTGAATATGGCAAATTTTTATCTGCTTTGTAACTGTTTTTCATACCTCAATAAAAAAATTATTTAAAAAAAAAAAAATATACAATGCAATAAAACCTACTTCTCTTTTTAAAGTCATAGTAAATTGTTTTCTGATAAATGTAGTTCTGCACCTGTACCATGTGACAGCTATCAGCCAATAACAGACTCATATTTTTATATAATGTGAACTCCTGCATATGCTAAGTAGGAGCCGGAGCCTCAGGTCATTTAAAAGGCTGTGTACAATTTGATAATGAAAATAAATTACAGCAAACAGTTATTTTTTTTTATTAAATTGTATTTTATTGAATTTTACAAAAATGAACACAACATGAATAACATTAGCACATAACATTTGTGGAATAAAGTAAAATATAAATACAAATTACAGTCACTGTTGATAACATAAATTAGAGGCACTATAATCAGCGTAGCCGTGTGACCGTAAAGAAATGAAGGATATTTCTAAAGAGGGGGAAAAGTAGGAGAGGAAATAAGTTAAAGAAGGGGAGGAGGGGGAAATGAGAAGGTTTTGCGTCACAGGTACTTTAGGTTATATTGTTGTTTTCTGGTCCCATATAAATATGAGGTCTAAGATAAAATCAGCTTTACCTTGAAAGCAGTAGTGGAGTTTTACAAAGAGAGGACATGATCACTTCCTTTAGCCACATTTGTAAGGTGGGTGTTGTCCCTTTTTTCCAAAATCTAGGTATTAAATCTCTTGGCGCAATTTATCATACATTGTAACAATTTGATATGATAGAGACAAGGGATTTGGGGGAGGTCATTGAGGAGTATTATGGAAGGGCAAAGTTTGAGTGTTGTGCCTAATATTGAGTTAATGTGTAAGGTGATGTTTTCCCAAAATGTTTTTATCTGAGGGCAATGCCACCAGATTTGGCAGAGTGCCTATTGCACCGCAATGTCGCCAACACAGTGAGGAGGCACCAGTGAAGATACTGTGGAGTCGGTGGGGTGTGAGGTACCATCTTGACAGGATTTTGTAGTTAAGTTCTACAATGATTGGGGAGATTGATGCTTTCTTAGTTAATTTAAAGAATTTGCTCCATTGTTCTTCTGTAAACCTTGCTTACATTTAATTTTCCCACTTAGTTATATATAGGGGTTTATGTGTTGGGAAGCAGCCTCTAAGCATACTATAAATTATTGAAATATGAGACTTTTTTAGTAAAGAGTTAATACATAAGGATTCAAATGGTGTGTTAGGTTTAATGAAATTTAGCTTATGTGGATTTATTTGGATTGCGTGACAAATTTGAAGATTTACAAACCATTTGTGAAAAGGTGTTCCTATATGTTGTTGTAAGTCATTTTGCTTTCTGAAATGTCCGTCTTTAAACATTGAAGATATTGGTAGTTGTTGTAATTGATCGGTTATGGAGACTGTTTGTGTCAATTCGGGCTAGAGGAACAATGGGTGTCCCCAGAGTGGGGTGAGAGGATATTTGGCTTGAGATTGTGGGATTTAATTGGATGGTTTTATCCCATGTTTTCAGTGTGCTTGCTACATAGTAGTTGGTGGTGCATGTTATTGGTCTGTATCTTTTAGGAATCCAACACATCTCGTCCAAAGAAGGAAGATTGGTGAGCGCTGCTTCTAGTTGGACTTAAGGCTTAAAAGGGTTGTTATGAGTCCATGCAGCAAAACTGCTTAGGAATAAGATCTGTTTTGCCACTCTTGGTCGGTGGTATGACCATATAAATGTTTCTATTTGTTTCTGTTGTGTTGTCAAATAGTGAGAGGGTAGATCAAGTGGGAGGATTGTAATTTTTACAGCATTTATACAACCGATCCACAATAAATTGCCCTGTTTATGCCATGATTCTAAAAGCTTCTGGGTATCAGTTTGTAATGGAAGATAATTTAAATTGAATAGCTCTGTTATGTCTGGTGTAATATTGATAGCCTAGATAGCATATAGAGTTGGAGACTGAGAATAGGGTTTTGAAGTTATATATGTGGTTTTGTCTGTCTTCAGGTTAATGGGTAGGAGGACTGATTTGTCCTTGTTGATGGAAAAGTTAGCCTTCACTTTATATGTATCAAGTTCTTTTATGAGAGAGGGAATGGATGTGCTTGGGGAGCCTATGGTGAAGATGATGTCATCTGCGTACAGTAGGCATTTTTGTTCTATGGGGCCAAAATTCAGTCCTTTGATGTTTGGATTACATCGGATATGTGTAGCAAAAGTCTCAACCATAAGGGCAAATAGGAGGGATGATAGGGGGCAATCCTGTTGGGTACAGTTTTTAATGGAAAATTTGTCCTTAGTTGAGTCATTAGCGCGGATTACAGCAGTAGGGTTAGTGTATAGGGCCTTTATTCTTGTAATTAATTTGGTAGAGAACCCGAATTTCGACAAGGTGGGCCACATGAACTCCCAGTCCACCCTGTCGAACGCCTTCTCAGCATCCGTAGAGAGCAAAATAATTGGGGTTTTGCTATTATTGGAGTAATGTAGAGTTTGAAGTACACTAATAGAATTGTCTTTGGCTTCTCTGCCGGGGATAAAGCCCACCTGGTCAGTATGGATCAGAAAGGGTAGGACTTTATTTATACACGTGGCTTGAATCTTAGCATATAGTTTTAAATCTATGTTCAATAGGGATATTGGCCTATAGTTACCTACTTGATTAGGGCATTTGCCTGGTTTTGGAATCACTGATACGGTAGCCTCCAAGAGGTGTTGGGAGCAATTGCCAGTCTGGTCTATCGATTGGAATAGAGTAAGGAGTTGTGGGATTATTGTGTTTTATGTAGATGGTAGAATTTGGGGTGAAGCCATCTGTGCCTGTGGCTTTCGCGGTTTGGAGGGATTTTATAGTCATTAGAATTTCTTGTATATGGAATGGTTGGTCTAAGTTGAAGTCGTCTTCTGCTGTAAGGGATGGGAGGTTAATATGGGCTAGATAATCTGTAATCAGATTTGTTTTAGAATTGGAATCGCACGATTCTAAATTGCATATTGATGTGTAGTATTTAGTAAAGTCCTGTAGTATGGCTCTACTATCGAAAGAGGTGCGTCCCGTATGGCTTTAAATGTTTTTAATAAATGTTTTGTATTTCTTTTTGTTGAGGGACCTAGCTAGCATGCAACCTGTTTTATTGGTTTCAACAAAAAACTTTGCTTTTATGGTGAGGGAGCAAAAATGCAAATTTGTAATTATATCATTATTTAAAGTGTCTCTGTCCTGCTGTTGAGGGGAAGTTGGATTAAATTTATGTGCCAGTTCGGATTGCATAAGTTTATAGGTGAGAGTATTATATTGTGCAGTTCTTTGTTGATGTTGTCTCTTCGTGTGTTTGATGAGTTCCCCCGTATATAGCATTTGTATGCTTCCCAATTGTTGGAGTTAGAAGTGTCTAGGGGATTATTAAAAGAAAATAATTCAACTGTTCTCTCCTTTATTAAAAGTGCAAATTTGGGTGTGTGTGTGGATATAGCACCTGGACCCACTGTGACCTGTGGCTTTGAAATCCACAAAAGGAACAGCACCATCCAAAAGGTATGATAAAATTCTTCTTTATTGGGACATAACCAAACAACACAACAACACGACGTTTCGGTCAGATGACCTTAATCATGTGATATAAAAACAAGACCTTAAGTCACTCCTTTTATACCCACTTAGGGGGAGGTGATTATTACCTTTGCAGGTGAATTTTAACCATTTTATTACAAAGTAAATCTATTCAGCTCCATCTAGTGGCCATAAGAGGTCATTACAAATCTTACATAAAGCTTGGAATTTCACAGAAACAACAAAGAATTTATACATCTTAACAAAATCATCTGTACAGCCAAATAATTTATATATGTATAAAGATATACATACATAAGTATATACATCTATTGATTATTCACATATTACTTAAAGTGTGGCCCATAAAACCTAAAACTTAGTCCTGTAAAGGATTTATAATGTAATATTCCAATCTATCTCCTTATTCATTCCAAATGGTATAAGTGATTGCAGAGTATAGATCCAAAAAGTCTCTCTACATTTTAACAATTTCTGTCTATCACCACCTCTTCTGGGTCTCTTTACCTGTTCAATAATCTGAAATCTCAACTGAGAAATACTATGACCAGCAATTAAAAAAATGGTTGGAAACAGGCGCTTCTTTATTGCCACAACGTATATTTGATTTATGTTCATTTATTCTATCTCTTATTCTCCTAGTAGACTCTCCGATGTAAATTTTGGAGCAAGGACATTTAATCAAATAAATGATATAGTCAGAATTGCAAGTAAAGAAGCCTGGTATTTTATATTTCCTTCCATTAAGTGGATGTATAAAACTATCCCCTTTTATAATGTTATTGCAACTGCAACAACTTAGACAAGGGAAACAACCTAGTTTAGGGGTAGACAACACTGTTTGAATTTGTCTCTTGTTTGAACCTATGTCAGCTTTGATTAATGTATCCCTGATGTTCTTACATCGCCTATACGCAGGCATAGGTACTTGGAAATCCATAATATTAGGATTCAGATCTTTAATAATAGGCCAGTGCTTTTTAATGATCTTATTTAACCTATTACTTAAAGGATTAAATCTAGATATAAAAATCATACGCTTATTTTTAATTTTTTCATGTCTCTTATTTTTGTTATATTCCCCTTTAATGATAGTGTGTCTAGGTATATTATCAATCTCTTTTATGCAGCGCTCAATCAAGGGCTCTGGATAACCCCTCTGTAAAAATAAGTTACCCATTTCTCTTAATCTAGTGTGAGCTAGCTGGTCATCTGATACAATTTTTTTCACCCGTAATAACTGGCTCTTAGGGAGACTATTAATCAGAGGTGGATAGTGGGCACTTTCATACTTCAATAAACTGTTTCTGTCACTGTCCTTTCTGTACAGATCAAATTTTAATTCCCTACCACTCTTCTGAATTGTGGTATACAAAAAATCAATAGAATCCTCGCTGCACACCAATTTAAGTTTAATATATCTAGAAGAGATGTTAAGGTCTGCTACAAAGGCCTGCAATGAGTCCATGTCACCCCCCATATGACAAAAATGTCGTTTATATATCTAAACCAGCATAATCCATATTCTTGGAATGCTCTCTGAGTGTATACAAACCTCTCTTCGTAGATATTCATAAAGACATTGGCATATGTGGGGGCGACATTGGATCCCATTGGAGTGCCCTGACATTGGATGTAAAAAATGTCCGGAAAAAGAAAGTAATTACAGTATAGGACTAACGGCAACAGCTCAAGAATGAACTCACATTGAAAATTAGAAAATTTACCACTGGTGAAAATGGTTTGTTTCATTGCACCCATACCACTTTTGTGCGTAATTGATGTGTATAACGATGTCACATCTAATGAAAATAGAATAAACTTATCACATTGTAGTTCCAAAGAATCTATTTTTGTTATAAAATCTCAAGTGTCCGACACATTAGATAAAATTGAATCTGTGCTGGCCACTATGGGGCGTCCTGGAGGTGTACATCTATCTTTGTGTGTTTTGGGAAGTGTGTAAAGGACTGGTATAGAGAATGTTTCCGGTATTAGAAACTTTTGTTCTTTTAAAGTGATCAGTCCATTACACACTGCCCTATTCACACAATTAACCAGACATTTCTTAATCCCAAAGGATGGATCAGTGTTTAAGGGTTTATATACATTCTGGTCTGTAAGCTGCATATTAATTTCTTGTATATAATATGCCTTATTTAGGATAACAGTGGCACCACCCTTATCGGCCGGTTTGCAAATAATATCTTTATTCCTCTTTAAATTTGTCAAAGCTAGCCTTTCAGCCTTAGTAAAATTACTCTGGGTGTTAGACAATAAAGATATACGATTTTTCTCTTTCAATGTATTGATATCCTTTAACACTAGCTGTATAAACGTTTCAATACCGTTACTGTGAATATTGGGTGTAAAAGAACTTTTGTTTCTTAAATCTAAAGCACTTAGTGATAAAGGATCATATACAGCTGATACCTCATTGGCGCTCAATGAACTGTCAGTTTTAGTCTCTATAGCGGCAAAATGTGCCTTTAACTTGATGTTCCTAAAAAAGGCATGTAGATCTCGTTGTAGCTCAAAAAAAGTCACATTTTGCTACAGGACAAAAAGACAGTCCCTTCTATAACACTTCCTTTTCAATATCGGTAAGAGCATGCGAAGAAATATTTACCATTAGTTCCGGTAGTTCTGGGGATTCTTGCTGCGAGTCATCCTCTGGGTTTTCGGATCTTTCGAAGCGGAGCTCTTCTTGTCTGCGGTGATGTTTGCGGCCGCCTCGCTTCCGCTTCCGTCTGAGTCCCCCGAGGAATTGGCTGATGACGATTGGCTTGTATTATTATCACGCATACGGCGTTGTTATTACGTTATTACAGGTGAAAATTTTTTTATCAGATGACCAGCTAACTCACACTAGATTAAGAGAAATGGGTAACTTATTTTTACAGAGGGGTTATCCAGAGCCCTTGATTGAGCGCTGCATAAAAGAGATTGATAATATACCTAGACACACTATCATTAAAGGGGAATATAACAAAAATAAGAGACATGAAAAAATTAAAAATAAGCGTATGATTTTTGTATCTAGATTTAATCCTTTAAGTAATAGGATAAATAAGATCATTAAAAAGCACTGGCCTATTATTAAAGATCTGAATCCTAATATTATGGATTTCCAAGAAGTACCTATGCCTGCGTATAGGCGATGTAAGAACATCAGGGATACATTAATCAAAGCTGACATAGGTTCAAACAAGAGACAAATTCAAACAGTGTTGTCTACCCCTAAACTAGGTTGTTTCCCTTGTCTAAGTTGTTGCAATTGCAATAACATTATAAAAGGGGATAGTTTTGTACATCCACTTAATGGAAGGAAATATAAAATACCAGGCTTCTTTACTTGCAATTCTGACTATATCATTTATTTGATTAAATGTCCTTGCTCCAAAATTTACATCGGAGAGTCTACTAGGAGAATAAGAGATAGAATAAATGAACATAAATCAAATATACGTTGTGGCAATAAAGAAGCTCCTGTTTCCAACCATTTTTTAATTACTGGTCATAGTATTTCTCAGTTGAGATTTCAGATTATCGAACAGGTAAAGAGACCCAGAAGAGGTGGTGATAGACAGAAATTGTTAAAATGTAGAGAGACATTTTGGATCTATACTCTGCAATCACTTATACCATTTGGAATGAATAAGGAGATAGATTGGAATATTACATTATAAATCCTTTACAGGACTAAGTTTTAGGTTTTATGGGCCACACTTTAAGTAATATGTGAATAATCAATAGATGTATATCTTTATACATATATAAATTATTTGGATGTACAGATGATTTTGTTAAGATGTATAAATTCTTTGTTGTTTCTGTGAAATTCCAAGCTTTATGTAAGATTTGTAATGACCTCTTATGGCCACTAGATGGAGCTGAATTGATTTACTTTGTAATAAAATGGTTAAAATTCACCTGCAAAGGTAATAATCACCCCCCCCCTAAGTGGGTATAAAAGGAGTGACTTAAGGTCTTGTTTTTATATCACATGATTAAGGTCATCTGACCGAAACGTCGTGTTTTTGTGTTGTTTGGTTATGTCCCAATAAAGAAGAATTTTATCATACCTTTTGGATGGTGCTGTTCCTTTTGTGGATTTGATGGCATTTTGATGGATAATTTATTCCTAACAAACTCTGGTGTGTGTCCACACTAGATTAGTTAAAATAGATATACATATAAAACATAAATATAAACAGTAAAACCTTTCAGTAGCTACTGAACAATGCTTATGTTAAAACAATAAGGGTTTAAACTTGATGGAATCAACCCCCAAACAGCAATTGCAATAATATAAATATTGGTAATCACAATAATAACAGTGGTGGATTTTATAAATAAATGCACGTGAATAAACAGATTGTGTAAAATTAGGAAAAATGTGTGAAAAAAATTGGTGAAAATTAAAAATTGTGAAAAAAATATATAAAAATATAAAAAATGAAAAAAAAAATGAAAAATGGTTAAAAATGTATATATAAAAATGTCAGATGAATAAAAAATGTAGTGTCCAAGTTAAAAGTGGATCTATTTTGAATGTGTTATATTATACTTAATATGTTTAGATGTGAGTGAGATCATTTACGTTCGTATTTAGATTCGGCTTGTGTACATTCACCGTATTGGTTGGAGGACTCGAGCTAGCTAATATCTGATTGGTTGTCGTCGCGTGGTTAGGAAACAAACCTTTCACATAAATCTCATATTTCATGAATTTGAGCCACGTTAAAAGTGGAGCTATTTTGAATGTGTTATACTATACTCAATATGTTTTGATGTGAGAGAGATCGTTTACATTCGTGTTTAGATTCGGCTTGTGTACATTCACCGTATTGGTTGGAGGGCTCGAGCTAGCTGATGTCTGATTGGTTGTCATCGCGTGGTTATGAGTCACACCTTTCACAGCTGATCGCCTAGGTCTGTTTACTAAACCATGTGTCTCGATTCTAGATTGTGATTGGCTAGAACTAACTTGTAGATGACATTATCTCACTAGCTCAGTTGTTGGATATATACTTTGAATTATGTACGTGGCGATTGATAGAATTTGGGATCGCTAACTAGAGGGTTAATTCATGTCTTCAAATCCTATTTAATAACTTAAAAGTTGTTGATAGATGAGCTTATTTTCAGCCCATGTAAGATTGTGCTCATTTTGTGCTGGGAAATAATAAATATCAAACCTGTTTAGCATGTAGATATTGTAGATGTCATAGATTGATCTGTCGGTTTGTGTATATAAAATTATTTTCAGAGATTGCTAAGTGACCATTTGTGTGAAAATTCCTAGGAACTTGCCTTTAAACCAGATTATTACAAATAAATAGATAAATGAAAAGTGACAGTTTATGTTAAAATTAATCAGAAGGTGGAAATATCTTTAGGATATACAGTATATATATATATATAATATAAAAAGTCTACACACCCCTGTTAAAATGTCAGGTTTCTGTGATGTAAAAAAATGAGACAAAGATAAATCATTTCAGAACTTTTTCCACCTTTAATGTGACCTGTAAACTGTACAACTCAATTGAAAAACAAACTGAAATCTTTTAGGTAATGGGAAATAAAAATAAAAAAATAAAATAATATGGTTGCATAAGTGTGAACACCCTTTTATAACTGGGGATGCAGCTGTGTTCAGAATTAAGAAATCACATACAAAATCATGTTAAATAGGAGTCAGTACACACCTGTCATCATTTAAAGTGCCTCCGATTAACCCCAAATAAAGTTCAGCTGTTCTAGTTGATCTTTCCTGACATTTTCTTAGTCGCATCCTACAGCAAAAGCCATGGTCCGCAGAGAGCTTCTAAAGCATCATAGGGATCTCATTGTTAAAAGGTATCAGTCAGGAGAAGGGTACAAAAGAATTTCCAAGGCATTAGATATACCATGGAACACAGTGAAGACAGTCATCATCAAGTGAAGAAAATATGGTGCAACAGTGACATTCAATGCAATTTCCACTCTGAGTAGCAGCAAATAAATAGTGTTTATTTAAAACAACACAACACAATCAGTCATCCATGGCCCCTTCATATGCGAACCTATTCATGTCCCATTTTGAGAATCTGTACCTATGGGGTAAATGTGACTCTTCTATCAATTTCTACCGTAGGTTCATAGATGATATCTTTTTGATCTGGAGAGGGGGCATTGATGAACTCCATGGCTGGTTTTATCTGTTTAACAACACACCAACCACGGTTCGGTTTAAAATGTCTGCTGATTTACACTCCATCAATTTTCTTGATCTTAAGGTGTACAAAACGGCACAGGGACTGGGGTGCACACTATTTAGCAAACCTACAGACAGGAATTCCCTGTTGAGGGATCAGATAGTTGTCATCCCCCAGCACTGCTGAAGGGCATACTGAAATCACAATTAATCAGGACAGTGAGGAACAACTCTGATCCTATGAAGGGAGCCTCCCAGTTGTTGGAAATGGGTGCAAAATTTGCTGAGAGAGGGTATAAGTCACAAGACATTAAACAGATGATGGAAGAAGTGTCACAATATACACAAACACAACTGTTAACAAGGAAACAAAGACAAACCACAGATGAAAAGCTCATAATGGCTACTACATTTTCTCCCAGTACTAGAAAAGTGGGATCGATTCTAAGAACACATTGGCCGATTGTGTCATCTGACCCAAAACTACGATTTAGTAACCACCTCACACCTATGGTGGGATACAGGAGGGGCACAAACCTTCGGGACCTACTGGTCAAAACGGACCCAAGGGCAAGCTACAGATCCATGACATATACTAACATCAAGGGATCATATAGATGTCTGGGGTGCACCACCTGTAATGGTCTAATGAATACGAAGTTATTCCATCACCCACACACCAATCGACAATTCAGTATTCGTCACTCTATCACCTGTACAACAACATTTGTCATATATCTATTGGTGTGTCCGTGTTCTGGCTTTTATGTTGGCAAGACGACGGGCACCCTCAGAGAAAGAATGGCAAATCATCGTCATGCTATCCGGGCAGCTCTGAAGTCTGGAGATTCAGACCAACCTGTGGCCAGGCATTGTGCACAACATAAACATCCAGTGGCATCAATAAGATACACACTCATCGATCATGTCCCCCCTTTGGATAGGGGTGGGGACAGGGGCAAGATACTCCTACAGCGGGAAGCACAGTGGATGTACCGATTGGGCACGGTACACCCAGGTGGACTTAATACAACTCCCGATTTCAAAGCCTTATTGTAATGTGGCACTAAGGTGTGATACATTCTAAGGGTACGGTACCTAGACTACTATGACTCTGTGAGTTCTGGGCTCGACAGATCCCGTTAAGGGGGGTGGACTTGCCCAGATATACTCACAGCACCAGGTATGGGGGACTTTGGCACTTCCAGTTCCTGAGTGGAAGTCAGGTAGTGGTGCCTCGGAGTTACTATGCACTGCTTAACACACATAGCCATTCCATCATTACAAGGCTCACTGAAATGGTTAAACATCCATGTAGCTTACAACGAATGCCTTATAAAACCATATGGGTATGATGGTCCAAAATTCAAGCATTAAGGACAACCCATATAGGCCAACCTAGGTGGATAAAATACCTTTATTTTCTACAATCTACAGAGTGTATCAAATTCAGCAAAGATGTAAAGATACGATGATGCTCCTAGAACAGCCAGAAGAGGCAGCAGAGTGATATAATATGTGAAAAAATATGTGAATTAATATCCTAAACTAAGAAGAAACATGGGAGTAATACAAAACTACAGTCGGTTCTGTGACAAGAAGGACATGATATATCCTGGGAATTATAGAGTCATACCATCACCCAGTGGGACTTCTGCATTGAATGCAGGAACCATAATTTATGTTTCTTTTAATTTTTAATTTTTATTTCCCCTTTTTTGTGATCCTTATTGAAGCAGAAATATTCAATAAGGGGTTAAGTGTGGAATGTGTGGTAACATTGTTTTTAGCAAAAACTAAGGTTCATGGAGAGAATGACCTAGTCCTAGCTAGCCAGTTAACTATAACTGGGGGGGATTCTATTATTGGGTTGCCTATTGAAATAACTAGGAGCTTACAAAGCATAGGGTTCCTATATATCATTTAAAATTATGCTATCAGGGATATCCTAGCCTACATATACCCAATATACATTATCACCCTGGAAAGTGTGTATACATTGCAATCCTGAGGAATATGTCCGCATTATTTAGGTATAATCTAGCAATCTGTAAAAGTATTCCTTACCTAAAATAAGTAGGGATGACATTTTAATGCAGCAGTGTATAACTTTAAATTTTCAGCATAATACAAAATTACACGCTATCAAAGTAGGCAATGTATTTTTCTATTTTTTGTTTTTCTTAAACACATATGCGTATGATTAAGCATTGCACTGTTTAAAGTTCAGAGGTTACTACACAAATTTAGTGTGCACATTTTTTGAAAAAGTGTTTTCAGTATGCGAGTGGGGCACGATTAGTGTACATAGGTTGCCATGGCAACGGGCAACCCGTTGTGCAATAACACTTATTTGCTGCACATGTTCGGTTTTTCAGATTACAGTATCTGCACTTGTACTTGTTGTTATTATGAAACACCCAGTGGACACGCTTTGAAATTTTTGATTCACTTTACACGATTTATTGTATTCAATATTGTCAATATTGTTAGTAATAATTGTCTACCGGAAGTGATGTTGCGCACCACTTCCGGTTCTTATCGCCAGTGGAACGCAGTATGCGTTCCAACATCGGCAGTTTGGCGCCAAGGGAAAGGGGTATGGTTTTGAATGTTAATTGTAAGTATGACACTATTTATTATTATTATTATTATTATATATCTCTATCTATCTATCTATCTATATATATATATATATATATATATATATATATATATATATATATATATATATATATATATATATATATATATATATATTGGATATAAAAAGTCTACACACCCCTGTTAAAATGTCAGGTTTCTGTGATGTAAAAAAATGAGACAAAGATAAATCATTTCAGAACTTTTTCCACCTTTAATGTGACCTATAAACTGTACAACTCAATTGAAAAACAAACTGAAATCTTTTAGGTAAAGGGAAATAAAAATAAAATAATATGGTTGCATAAGTGTGAACACCCTTTTATAACTGGGGATGTAGCTGTGTTCAGAATTAAGAAATCACATTCAAAATCATGTTAAATAGGAGTCAGTACACACCTGTCATCATTTAAAGTGCCTCTTATTAACCCCAAATAAGGTTCAGCTGTTCTAGTAGGTCTTTCCTGACATTTTGTTAGTCGCATCCTACAGCAAAAGCCATGGTCCACAGAGAGCTTCTAAAGCATCATAGGGATCTCATTGTTAAAAGGTATCAGTCAGGAGAAGGGTACAAAAGAATTTCCAAGGCATTAGATATACCATGGAACACAGTGAAGACAGTCATCATCAAGTGAAGAAAATATGGTGCAACAGTGACATTCAATGCAATTTCCACTCTGAGTAGCAGCAAATAAATAGTGTTTATTTAAAACAACACAACACAATCAGCAACGTTTCGGTATTTCTACCTTATTCATGCTAAACATTGTACTGAAATGATTCTATTTATACCTTATCACCACTAGGTGGCGCTGTATTTAATAGTATGTAATGGGTTAATGGGAAGTTGCCCTTGCAGCGCCACCTAGTGGTGATAAGGTATAAATAGAATCATTTCAGTACAATGTTTAGCATGAATAAGGTAGAAATACCGAAACGTTGCTGATTGTGTTGTGTTGTTTTAAATAAACACTATTTGTTTGCTGCTAATCAGAGTGGAAATTGTATTGATGCTACAGAGACTGGAGTGGGTCTCTGGAGTGGCTGGCAATAGGGTCGCTGTGTGCTGGATTAACCTTTTGATTTTGGATGGCAACAGTGACATTACCAAGAACTGGATGTCCCTCCAAAATTGATGAAAAGACGAGAAGAAAACTGGTCTGGGAGGCTGCCAAGAGGCCTACAGCAACATTAAAGGAGCTGCAGGAATATCTGGCAAGTACTAGCTGTGTGGTACATGTGACAACAATCGCCCGTATTCTTCATATGTCTGGGCTATGGGGTAGAGTGGCAAGACGAAAGCCTTTTCTTACAAAAAAAAAACATCCAAGCCCAGCTAAATTTTGCAAAAACACATCTGAAGTTTCCCAAAAGCATGTTGCAAAAGGTGTTCTGGTCTGATGAAACCAAAGTTGAACTTTTTGGCCATAATTCCAAAAGATATGTTTGGCGCAAAAACAACACTGCATATCACCAAAAGAACACCATACCCACAGTGAAGCATGGTGGTGTCAGCATCATGCTTTGGGGCTGTTTTTCTTCAGCTGGAACTGGGGCCTTAGTCAAGGTAGAGGGAATAATGAACAGTTCCAAATACCAGACAATATTGGCACAAAACCTTCAGGCTTCTGCTAGAAAGCTGAACATGAAGAGGAACTTCATCTTTCAGCATGACAACGGCCCAAAGCATACATCCAAATCAACAAAGGAATTGCTTCACCAGAAGAAGATTAAAGTTTTGGGGTGATCTGAAGAGGGCTGTGCACTGGAGATGCCCTCGCATTCTAACAGATTTAGAGTGTTTTTGCAAAGAAGAGTGGGCAAATCTTGCCAAGTCAAGTTGTGCCATGCTGAAAAACTCATACCCAAAAAGACTGAGTGCTGTAATAAAATCAAAAGGTGCTTCAATAAAGTATTAGTTAAAGGGTGTTCACACTTATGCAACCATATTATTTTAGTTTTTTATTTTTATTTCCCTTTACCTAAAAGATTTCAGTTTGTTTTTCAATTGAGTTGTACAGTTTATAGGTCACATTAAAGGTGGAAGAAGTTCTGAAATGATTTATCATGTTCTCATTTTTTTACATCACAGAAACCGGACATTTTAACAGGGGTGTGTAGACTTTTTATATCCACTTATGTATATATACATATATCTCTCATTGTTGACTATATATTTGAAGTGACATGAACGGATGAGAGGAGAAAGAGTGACTAACTGTATTCAGTTGAAGATCTGTATAAATAATATATATAAAACTGTATATCTATCTAGAATATACTTGGAGAGACCTTTTGTCTGGTCATAAGACTGGAAATCTAATCTTTCAGATATATGTTGTTATCTTAGTAATAGCTTTTTTGTCGTTGTTATATATAGAGGGTTAAGCATCTATTAATAACATTATTGATACATCTATAAATGGGAGTCGTAATTGACCAGGATTCCAACACAAATATCCAGGATAACATAATTTCTTACTTATATATAGTGGTACAGTATCACATTGTTTCGTGGAGATTAGGATAAATAATATAAGAGAGGGGGTCTTCAGAACCGATGCATAAAATTCTGTTAGGTGGGGATCGTCTTATCAAGGGGTCTGATAAATACATGAATTGGAATATTGCGAATCTAGTGTTTATAGTATTGGTATTTGTCAATCTATTCCTTCTGTGTATTAATAGATTGAAAAATTAATACATTAGAAAATTAAAAAATAAGTGAGTACGTAAAAGTAACACTTTTAACTTGGCTCAAATTCATGAAATATGAGATTTATGTGAAAGGTTTGTTTCCTAACCACGCGACGACAACTAATCAGATATTAGCTAGCTTGAGTCCTCCAACCAATACGGTGAATGTACGCAACCCGAATCTAAATACGAACGTAAATGATCTCTCTCGCATCTAAACATATTAAAGGGACATAATACTCATATGCTAAATCACTTGAAACTGATGTAGTATAACTGTAAAAAGCCGACAGGAAAATATCACCTGAGCATCTCTATGTAAAAAAGGAAGATATTTTACCTCACAATCTCCTCAGCTCAGCAGAGTAAGTTCTGTGTAAAAAGTTATACTCAGCTGCTCCCAGCTGTAGGTTAAAAAAAAATAAAGAAATGAACAGCAGCCAATCAGCATCAGCAGTGCTGAGGTCATGAACTATTTTACTGTGATCTCATGAGATTTGACTTAACTCTCATGAGATTTCATTGTAAACTTCCCTAATCTGAATAGGGAAATAAAATTAGAGTACACGAGGCTCATCCTTTCAGCTGTCCCAGGACAGACATACTAATATGCTGCTTAGAAATCCTTTACAATGGGATGTGGCTACTGATGAACTTTTGAGGTAAAATATCTTTCATTTTTACATAGAGATGTTCAGGTGATATTTTCTAGTCAGCTTTCTACAGCTATGCTGCATCACTTTCAAGTGTTTAAACATTTGGGTATTATGGCCCTTTAAGTATAGTATAACACATTCAAAATAGATCCACTTTTAACTTGACTCAAATTCATGAAATATGAGGTTTATTAGAACTGATCATCATAAGGAATTAGCTATTTCCGGTTTTCAATATCCGGTCTATTTGATAATCTGTTTAGAAAAAGGGTACATATAGCTGCCAGCCACTTACATAAACCAGTCTTGATAAAGGCCAAGTATGTGGCCGAAACGCGTCGACAAGCAGCTGGTAAGCATAATTCCAATCTGTTTATTATAGTTTGGACTTCTGCACTATTTGTTTTATATTTTTACAGGATATCACATCATAATCCAGGATGGATAACAAAAAATTCATCAAAGTCTAAAGAGGACTACTGGATTCTCACCACTAAGAAAGCACCTTCATTATTTCACTTTCCCAGGATCACCATCACTAGATTCTTCACCATCAGGAAACAAGTTTTTTTTCAAACATTTTTATTATCCTTTGTTAAACCTCAATGGGATACTATTTATTTGGATTGTGACACTGATTGTTACACACAATTTTTGTTTAAGTTTTGTCATGCTTTTTATTTGTGGCACTTACAGAACACTACATTTTTTATTCATCTGACATTTTTATATATACATTTTTAACCATTTTTCATTTTTTTTATTTTTATATATTTTTTCACAATTTTTAATTTTCACCAATTTTTTCACACATTTTTCCTAATTTTACACAATCTGTTTATGCACGTGCATTTATTTATAACATCCACCACTGTTATTATTGTGATTACCAATATTGATATTATTGTAATTGCTGTTTGGGGGTTGATTACATCAAGATTAAACCCTTATTGTTTTAACTTAAGCATTGTTCAGTAGCTACTGAAAGGTTTTACTGTTTATATTTATGTTTTATATGTATATCTATTTTAACTAATCTAGTGTGGACACACATCAGACTTTGTTAGGAATAAATTATCCATCTCTTTATAAATCATATCAGCTTTCTGATATAACTCCAGACACAGCTCATTATAGAATACCTTGATTTACTGGTGCCTTGAACATACCACATACACATGTTTTCTCCTTGATGTCAGTAAGGATGAGTGGGTCTGAAAATATAAGATCATTGAGCCTCCACCTTGGACGGCTAAGTGGTATAGAGGTTTGTGTGTTTGTGTGTGACTGTGTGTGTTCTGTTCAGTTGTGTGTAGTACTGCTTTAACACTAAGTAACTATATATTTGTGATCCCATAAAGATATTATAATCAAGAAACTAGTAGTTATAGCAGTTCAGTTCAATGCTACTTGTTTTAAATGTCTCTAGTACTACTGTAACTGTGTAAACTAATTTTATATGTGACGTGTGTGTGATGTGTGTGCATGCACACAGTGCTGTGTGTTGTGTTCCAGATTCATTCACGTGATGTTTGTTTGCCACAAATTGCCAGTCATGAAGGCACACCTGTAATTTTGTACCACATATAAGGGATTTATGTTTTGTTTTCTGAGGATGACCATTTTCACACAAATAAGGTATTGGTTGGTAATGGTGGTAACTTTAGCTTAACCTATCTATTTTGGTTTTAATTTAATGTCTATTATTATTATTATTATTATTACTAAGTAAAGAAAGACATTAAATTAAAACCAACATAGAAGGTTAGACATTTATTTATGCTCATGTTTGTTTACTAGTGTATATACTATATAATATACATTTAAATATTTTCTTTTATTGAAGAAGTACACGGCGAGCACTGCACTTTTTACACTACTACAGTTTAATGCCATAATATTGTTGCCAAACCAATACAACAATTGCCATTTAGTATTTACTGTTCTATAAACTGTTGTTTTCTGCTGTGTTCAGACTTTGCCACAGGAAGAGTGTCCTTTTTTGAGCTAATAAAATAAAAAAAAGTTTATTTTGACTGGTTGAATTTTTTTTTTGAAAAATTTTAATCATGGGCATAAATAGTGCAGTAATCGTGATGCATCGCAGAATCGAATCGTTACCATGATAATCGGAATCGAATTGTGAGACAAGTGAAGATGCGCACCCCTAATAGTAAGCCCACGATTATTAGAACTCTACCGTCAGTGTCAGAATATTTATTTAGTAGTTCAAAGGAGGTGCCTTTTTCTGATGGAGATACCCACACCATTCTTTTTTATCTAGGCCTGAGCTAAGAAAATGCTGGTCATAGTAATATGTAGACAGTTTGGGTTCATTGGTTTTTCTAAAGTGTGTTTCTTGGGTTAAAAGGTGGTCAATTCGCTTTATATAGAAGTCATGGAAGGCAATTGACCTCTTTTCTGGGGATAAGAACCTTTTGACATTTTGCGTTGCTATTGTAAAAGTTTTAAGTGTTACGTGTATACTCATTTATTTGCATGTGTGGGAGGTATTACTATGGGGATCAGATATGACTGGACAGCAAAACCGGAATATGTGTGGTTCTATCAAAGCAGAAGTGTAGTATGCACCAGAGATAAGCAAACAAATGGAGGAGTGTGCGCTGAGTATTACACCAAGCTCCTAAATCTACCTAAGTACCCCCACATTAGGTAAAAAGTGAGTAACAATAAAAATGTAAGTTAGGAGCGCCAAGGGTAAAGGTGTATATCACTAATGTAGTATCTATAGTGGAATAAATCCCTTCAGAAATGTCAGAAATACTCGTGATGGACAAGATAAAAATGGCTATGCAAATTTAATAAATGGTATAAGATATGTCAAAGAGATTTATAGCAGAAAATCTATAGCCACAAAGAAATATAATATATATATATATATATATATATATATAAATAAATATATATATATATATATATATATATATATATATATATATATATATATATATATATATATAGTTCAAAATATTGCCACCACATAAAAATCAAAGGATAAAATGCCAATAATGAGCTACTGATTCTGAAAAGTCCCAAAAAAACAGTATGCATCCAAGGTAGGTTAGTAAATATCCAAACAGTCCCAAATAAATGGATATCTATTCACTGTAGAGAAGGGGGCTTGATACGGTATCTTGAAACCCACCACTGGTGGATAAGAATTATTGCATGGTAACAAAGTTGGGTGGGGAAACAGGTTATAGTACATCAAGGAAGTTTAGTGACCTGGTTCAAGTATATTGAAAAAAAGGGGGACAAGGGTATTTATACTCTAATGAATGAATGTCATAGCATGAGACAAAAGATAAATAAAATACAAAAACTTTAGAAATCCTGACATTTAAACATTGTAAAGACTACAAACATGTGTCTGAGAGCACAATTGGAAACTGTATTACTATGTCAAATCAACATTAATAACAGCATGAACAATGTTAAGCAACTCTGATTAATTAAACATACTTCATTATCATAGTAGGTAATAGTTATTAACGTTAAGATTGAAAGAACTCACAAACTCCTAGAGTCATAGATGGTGATTAATGTTAGAATATCATTCTGTTTAGTAGCAGAATTTCAGGTAACCTCTGATGCGGTGTTGGTTTCTGATGTAAGTTTCTTCTTGCTGAGTTTACTAGCTACTTCTGACCAGGTGCTTCTTTGAGGTTTGGGTCGAACTGCAATGACCGATTTGGAAGCTTGAGATGACATTGTAGGAACATCTGGAGCTGGTATCCCCAGTGCAGTGCAGAAGGAAGCTGTGTCGGATGGGTCTGTACATTCTATTCATTTTCAACTTTTGATAGTTTGGATGGATACAGGGAAGTCCCATCTATAAGGAACCTTCAAGGATCTTAGATGCGTAGTTAGGATGTTAAAGTCTCTTCTTCTCTGCAATGTTTTGATGGAGAGGTCTTGGAAGAATTGGATCTTTGCACCTAAGTATGTAAAGTTGTGCTGTTGTCTAGAAAAGTTCAGTATATTTTCTCTATCCCTGATGCTCTAAAAAGCACACATATCTCTGGGACGATGGTTTTCTGTAGGATTAGGGTGAAGTGTGCGGTGAGCTCTTTCCAGAGGGATTTCTTGAATAACGAAAGAGTTTGCTATTGCCAGGGATTGAAATATCTTTTGGAAGCAGTCGTGAATTGGGTCACCTGGCACCTTCTCGGGTATCCCTTTGATTTGAATTTTGTTGCATCGAGTTCTGTTCTCAATGTCATCTAACTTTTGTTCTAGATCTGTTCTGTTCTTTCTGTAGAAGTATTTTTTGTGACATATCTGTCATGTCTTTAGCTATTTCTTCTTGTTCATCCTCCAGGGCTTCAACCCTATATCCAAGCTCATTAATGTCTCTCTTTAAGTCGGCACATTCTTCTTTTATGCATGATTTGACCTGTGAAATAAGAGCTTCCATCGCTTTCAGATTAACAGGGCCATCAGCATTTACTGGTGTAGGTTTTAGAAGGCTGGTTTGTGCAGCGTTATCAGTGTTCTCTGTTAGAATGTCTTCTTCACAGTCTGTGGAAGGAGAGTCTGTAATTTTCTTTCTATCCATTTGTTTAAAGAATGTATTAACAGGATTGGGGCCTGTGTGTGGGTGCGGCTCTGGTTAGTTTATCCGCTTTAGAAGTTCTGCGATCTGCCATGATAAGTCTTAGGCAATTTACAGATAATAATCTGCCTCAACTATGGGGTTAGGGTTGTTCCCTGGGAGTGGGTATTAAAACCTACTTGTCTATTCAGATGGGTTTTCTTATTCAGTTTGTTCTGAGTCGTATCATATTACCATGACATTCAGATATCTAGTACACATGGATGAGATATGTAGGTAGTCTGCACAAGATGTATCTGCTAATTGCATAAGTCTATGATCTGGATTGTGTAATGCAGCAATCTTTTTAGAGTTAGCGGATGAGATGTAAAACTATTATGCAGGACTTACTGTTTGAAGCTTCTCAGGCCATGTGTGCTGAGTCTCATGGAGATGATTGCTGCGTCACAGTGGTAAATCTTGAGGATCACGTCTAGTGTTACCCTTAACTCTCCTTAGGTAGAGTACATTAGAACAGGAGGTTGTAGAAGCCGGAGAGGGCTCTGCCTTAGTCTCAGGGAATTTGATGATGTTCGGCCAGATCGCCACAGTTTGGATGCGGCCTACTACTGAAGCCAAGAGGGGCGTGTATGAGTAGACCATAGCAGCGATCGGGTAGGTCTTGGAGGGCCGCTAGGTTTAAGGCTGAGCTATCCCTGTACTTTCCCCAGTAACTGGTGCAATTTTTGGGATGTGATGCTGGCTAGTGGCGGGTTTCAAGCGGACCACATTTGGAGCTTCAGAAAGGTGCAGCCATCACGGACGCCTGCACTCTCCACCCCCCAGCAAACAGCTATTTTATATAAAAAATAAAGCTAAAGGTGAAATTTCCCATACACTTTATACTATTTTATACACTGGTAAAACAAGTCATTAGAAACACATTAAAGGGACAGCAAAGCCAAAATTTAATTTTTATGATTAGAATTTAAACAACTTTCCAATTTTCTTCTATTATCAAATCTGCTTTATTCCCTTGGGGAACTTTGTGGCAAAGCAAATAATGCACTATGGTGCGCTGGCTGCTGATTAGTGGTCACACACAAGCCTCTTGCCATTGGCTCACCTTATGTGCTCAGCTAGCTCCCATTAGTGCACTGCTTTAATAAAGGATATCTCGAGAATGAAGCAAATATCATAATTGAAGTCAGTTGGAAAGTTGTTGAAAATTATATGTTCTATTTAAATGATGAAAAACATTTGAAGTTTCTTGTTATTTTAAGGGAAAAACAAATTTACAGGACACTGTCCCTTTAAGTCTGTGATCATGCGACATAAACAGCAGCAGCTGAAGGTGCAGAATACACTTACTAAGGTCTTTACTAACAACAAGAATCAGTCACAGATCAGTGGGATAAACGTTCTGATGATAAACAGGTGCAGCTAATAGAAATAAGAAATGTATTATAAAATAACCTCATTAGAAATAAAATAATATGCAGATCACAAGATATTTATCATTAGATCAGTAAATGTGATGAGACTGATACAACAGGGCCATAAGCTGAGTGGTATTTATTACTGGAGCAAATAGCAGCTTCACATTAATATTAAATGACAATGGTTTATCTGGGCTCTACAGTTAATAATAAACCTATAGGGAAATACAGGATTCTAATTGGCTGATACTTAAGAACCTATTGCTCATTGGATAACATGCACAACCCCCACAAATGTATTATTGTACAAACCCCCTCAAGCTTGAAAATATGGTTTGGTTCTGCTACAAACATTCATTTTACAAACTGCTATAAATCATTATGTATTAAATTGGGCTTTTTAAATTAAAGAACTTAATGTTAAACTTATTAACACAGCATGAAAAATATAGAAAACTAAATAAGTACAGTTGAGTTTTTTTTAATTTAAACTCAGTTTCTTATATGAAGTGAAATATTTTATCTTTATAACAAAATACAGAACAATATTTTCTCATCATTATATAAAACACAACAGTGTGAGGCTGTTAATAAAGATTTATGTCAGGTTTTGCACATTACCGTTTAGCAGAAGCTCTGTAAGTATGAAGTCTCTCTGGTTCCTCCTGTGATATCACTGAGTGTTACACAAATATTTATACTAATGTGGGAGTGTCACCTTTCTCTGTGTGACTCACATGAGTACAACTTGTCAGTTAGGAGACAATGAGAGGGTCACACCTGGACTTTTGTTCTCATATAGATGTCTATTGTCCCCTCTGGTGTCACATGAATACAGAGTCCCTGCCTCCCCCTCAGGGTGTGATTATCATATGGCTACGTAAGGGGGAAACAAACTGTTTATTTAAATGTAAGAGATTTTTCTGTTGTGTCCTAAAATACCTCAGAAAACAGCATTATATTATGTTTTTATTAATGGAAATAGTTTTTTTTTTTTTTAAATCTTCTTTTATTTATCACACAACAATAAATGATATTTACAAAAATCAATATTTGCTTAAGCACATAGAGCGTGACGCAGGACCTCTAAAACAGAAAAAAAAGGTTAGCTAATAGAAGCATTTCTATTCCTCAATTATTGCTTTTTACAGTATATAATAAAAAAAATATTTCCTTCTCCTCCCCCCCCCCCCCATCATGCTGCGTCACAGTGGTAATTCTTGAGGATCACGTCTAGTGTTACCCTTAACTCTCCTTAGGTAGAGTACATTAGAACAGGAGGTTGTAGGAGCCGGAGAGGGCTCTGCCATAGTCTCAGGGAATTTGGTGATGTTCGGCCAGATCGCCACAGTTTGGATGCGGCCTACTACTGAAGCCAAGAGCGGCGTGTATGAGTAGACCATAGCGGCGATCGGGTAGGTCTTGGAGGGCCGCTAGGTTTAAGGCTGAGCTATCCCTGTACTTTCCCCAGTAACTGGTGCAATTTTTGGGATGTGATGCTGGCCAGTGGCGGGTTTCAAGCGGACCGCATTTGGAGCTTCAGAAAGGTGCAGCCATCACGGACGCCTGCACTCTCCGCCCCCCAGCAGTTATTTTATATAAAAAATACAGCTAAAGGTGAAATTTCCCATACACTTTATACTATTTTATACACTGGTAAAACAAGTCATTAGAAACACATTAAAGGGACAGCAAAGCACTTCCGTTTGAGGGAGGAGCAAGCAAGGTGCTGCACGCTAGGCTGCTCCTGCTTACAGCTTGAATCAACCACTCCCGCCTTCAACCGACCCTTGGCCCTGGATCTTCCACTGGCCTGGGCATAGGATCTTGGGATCCACGAAGTGGAAGTCTGCTAATTGCCATTTTGTATGCTTCGTGGCGGAAGCAACCTGCTACAATTACATTACTTTGTACTCTGACTGGAGCAATCAGAGTGTAGTGGTGCTTGTTTTAACTGTTGCAAATTGTTGCAAACAACATCTGACTACCTGCATATAGACTTGATATTTTCTAAAGAAGACTCTCAGGCCCGCTAGCGGCTTGTCTTGCATTTAAACAAAGCCCCCCTTATGGAAAGTTCACTGTCCTAACCTGATCGGTGACACTTAGGTGGAGATGAGAGGCCGGGCAATTCCCTGGTGAACCTACGGAGGTGAAGCCCTTGTCAAGCCGGGATGTAAGAAGCAGAAGGGATATCGCGCTGGGCCGCCTGATGGGATTCAGGCCCTCAAGAAAAAGTAACCGCTACAGAGGCTTTACCCCTATAACAAAATCTGGCCCTAACGCTGGGAGGAGAAAGTAGGTGAAAGACATACTTAAGCTTGCTGATGTGTCCTTTGTCTGCCGGAGTATCGGAGGTCGTGAGATGCCTGGTGGCTCCCTGGTGAGCGCATAGACCGAGGCGTCAGGTACAGAGCCGGTGGTGGTTCAGCGGATGAATACAGACGTCCTATAGCGCTACGACGGTAGCGTGAAGCATAGTTCCGGCAGAGAGGTGCACCCCATAGAGAGCTGATAGTGGGCCTGGAGCATCAAACGGAAGATGGCTGGGGGCATGCCAAGTTTGGCCCTACGAGCAGATTCGCATAAGGACACAGTGTGAGTATAGGAAGGCCTGCCGAAAGATCACCGGAGCGACCCTCTCTCCACAATTAAGGTACTTTGCTCCTGTTTGTCAGTATTCCTGCCGAAACTTAAATACGACTTGTGAGAGTACGACCAGTGGAAGGGGAGATGCCTGGCCCTCTCTAGGCCGTGGAGCATGGGACATACGTGTTGGGCAATACCCCTGTGTACTGGCTGTACATTATAGTCATAATTGAAGGGGTCCAATTCTTGCTGTATTGATAAGAGACTTATCCTATATACTTTGGATATACCTTCTGAAGGTGGCTTCTTGTGCTGCAGTTTGCAAGTTTAAAAGAAAAAAAAAATTTTTGACTGCATTTAAATCTGGTTCCTTTTTGCAGCAAATACATAAAAACAATCCCTTGGACCTGTGGACATTTAAATATCTATCCCTAAATAATTCTCAGTAAATTGGTTATGTGTATGGACATTTAGCATTGCATGGTCCCCTCTGGATACTTTAAGTGAAGTCACTACTAAACATTTGTACATACGCTAGCATAAGGGGGTAATGTTTTTTTTTTCTCACAGGTACAGCTTATTGTGTGCATTATGGTTTAGGCGGGATAACATTCTGTTTAAGGGTAAGAATATTGGTTCATACTGTAAATTTTGGCTGAATGAGATATCATATTGCCTGAGGGTGCAGCTCTAGGCTGATAAATAAGGCCGCTAGCCCTCTGCATTGTGATTTTTAGTCAAGTAATATTGGTTAAATTGCTTGGTCCCTAAAATGTTGGAATGAAGCTCCTAGCGTGGGTACTAGGAATATCACTCAGCCTGTAAGATCTTTCCATTTGTGTATTAAGCTTAGCAGATACAAGCAAAATACTGGTAGAAAATTAATCTGTCAAGATAAACCTTTAGAGTAATTATACGGCTCAGCTTGGCAAGAGGTATTGCTTGGTACAAAACGCTGAAACTCTGTTGTGTATATATGCCTTGTGAGAGTAATCACTTCTAAACTAATACTTGCTGTGTTGGTAATATACTTAACAGTTAGTGGTTTACTATGTGGGATTTAGAATAACTTAAAACTCCTAAAAAGATCCTAAGCACTTCAGAACCTGGTAATTCCCCATTCAGGCCACTCCTTTGTTTGTTTTTTATCTCTTCTCACGTTTTTTGTGTTTACACTTCTCCTTTTTTCTTTGCCCCTTCTCCCCCCTCACCTCACGCTCCTTCTCGCATTCCCCACTGACCCCTTTTGTATGTAGACATTGATTAGCCTCTTTTGGCTCAGTAGCACAGGCATGTATTGCCTATTCTTCCCTCCTCTGAATATATCTACACATCCCTCTGGATTCTTTCAAACACTTTTATATAACACACAAACTCAATAGTTCCGTAAATTGTGTGGCACAGTCACTTTGAGTGGCCTAGTAGTAGTGGGCTTGATTAGATTTTGTATATATGGATAAATTCATACTCACAACTCGAAATCCTTCTCCTATTATGCCTGCTAAACAGAAGGAAATAAAAATGGCTAAACGTGCTGACCAGACATTAGACTCATCACACACCCAGAGTGAGACACATATTGATATGCAAGAACTTGTCCTTCAAATCACTAAGTCTATCACACCACAATTGGATAGTATGAAATCAGATATTAAAAATGATATTTGTAGTCTTACGGCAGAAATAAGGCATTTTTCTACTAGACAAACAGAGGTAGAGACGAGGATCTCAGATATTGAGGATAAACTTAATTCAGCTGAACCTATCACTATTGATTATATGGCGCGTCTTGATAAGTTGCAAGCTAGAGTTGAGGATCTGGAAGACCGATCTAGGCGCAACAATCTTAGAATTATCGGTCTGACAGAAGGTGACACCTACCAGGATTTGATGTATTTTGCTACGGTCACATTATCTCAGAGTCTTGGAATTAATTCAGCTACGCCAGTACTTATAGAGAGGATCCATAGAATAGGAATAGCACGTCCAGTAAGAAAAGATCATAATGCTAGTAGACCTATTGTATTGAAGTTTTTAAATTTTCAAGATAAAGTAACTTTTCTACGTCAATATAGAAAAATGTATCCACTTATGATAGACCAGAATAAGATCTTAATCTTTCAGGATTTCTCTAGTGAGACCGTAGCAAGGCGCAAAGAGATGTCTCCGTTCTGCTCAACTTTTAAATGCAAACTATAACGTCAGGATGCTATACCCGGCTAAGCTGGTGCTATCTATAGATGGAACCCAGAAGGTATTGAACAATTATAAAGAAGCGCAGGCCTTTTGTAAGGACCAGGGTATACAATAAATATAATAAATCAAAATACATTATTGACAGGTAGTCAGGTCTTGATATGACTGTTTTGATTGTATGGAAGTTAGTGAGTGAATGGCTGTATGGTTGTGTTCCCCGTTGGTGTTTGGATGTAAGCGGAATGTATGAATGTGGTGGTCACCCTTTTCTTTTTTTTTCTCTCTCTCTCTCCACTGACAACAGATTGAAATCTTATAGTTTAACTCCACAGTTAAAGGAATGAAGGTGGACATGAGCCCCTTAAATTTCCTCTCATGGAACGTAGGTGGGATAACCTCGCCAATTAAGAGGAAAGCCATCATTAGACAGCTTGGGATATACAAACCTGATCTAGTAATGCTACAGGAACTTCACCTAAAAGATTTTGAGATCATGAAGTTAAAAACTAAATGGGTGGGAGAAGTTGTTGCATTAGCGGGGGAGGGCAGGAAGAAAGGACTGGCAATTCTGATTAATAAACAATTAACGCATGAAATAATTGGCACAGAACAGGATCCTGGAGGCAGATTTCAAATTATGCAGATAAAAATTAATACAGCTTGTTTTACAATTTGTAATGTATATGGGACTAACGCGTTAGACACACATTTTTGGAATGGTTTAATAAACAAGCTACTGGGATATATAGGGCAGAACTTAATAATAGCGGGAGATTTCAACCTAACACCCCTACCTAATTTAGACAGAATTGGGAAGAAGGAATTATACAAGGGGGATAAGAAAACACGTATATTCCAAAAATTATGTGCCCAACTTGGGGTGAGGGATATCTGGAGAATCCATCATCCAGACACTAAGGCATATACTTGTGCGTCATCAAGTTTTCAAAGCCTTTCTAGAATCGATATGTTCCTAATTGCAGAGAAATTGCTTGGCACTGACTGTAAAACTGACATCAAAGATATAGTGCTGTCAGATCATGCCATTATTTCTCTGGAGTTTGGTTGTAACGCATTTAAAAAGGCAAATAATAACAATTTATTCTTTCCTAAATATCTTGCAACTAACAGTGGATTTCAGAATTTTCTTAGAAATAAATGGACTGAGTATCATAGTTTTAATGAGAATTATTTGGAGAAGACTGAAATCTACTGGGAGGCAGCAAAGGCTGTTCTTAGAGGGCACATTAAAGTTTATTTAGGCATATTAAAGAAAAAAAACAAACAGATAGAGCTACAACTTTCAAACACAGTTAGGAACTGTTATAACACATATACAGCCCTTAGAACCAATGATAATTGGAAGAGATATGCTGAGGCTAAATCCCAGTGGAACATTTTTCTAAAACAGAAGGCCATGCAAGAAGGTTTAAAACAGAAAGCGTTATACAGAGGATTTACTGGCCGGGCTGCAAAATACTTGGCTAGAATAGCTAAACCTAAAGATAGTAACCGGATCACCGCAATTAGACAGAGCAGTAATAGGTATACACAGACAGAAGAAATAAAGAAGGTATTTTTTAAATACTTTCAAGGAATCTACAGGTCAGATCCTCCCAAACAGGTAGATAGAGAGGTATTTTGGTCTAGGGTAAAACTCCCAAGAATTTCGTTTGAGGAAGAGCGAGATCTAAATTTGCCAATTACATTACAAGAAATAAACATGGCAATTAAACAAGCTAAGCTTAATAAAGCTGCTTGGCCCGATTGCCTCCCGATAGAGTTTTATAGAATGTTGCAGGAGGAGGTGACCCCAGTCTTATATAAGTTATTCAACAGCTACTATGGCTCCTACTCAACTTGTTCTAGATATTTTACAGCATCTAATATCTCACTTACTCTAAAGAAAAACAAGGACCCAGAGAGAGTTGAATCATATAGACCTATATCATTATTAAATGTAGACTATAAGTTATTGACATCGATTATTGCTATGCGATTACAACCTGTTCTTAGAAATATTATACACGAGAACCAAGTTGGTTTTATGCAGGGGAGAAACCCAGTAAAAAGTATCCGTAAAACCATGTTGATATTAGATTATTTTTGGAATAATCTATCAGAGAAAACCACGGACAGGTTGAGTGCCGCGATAGTGGCGTTGGATGCGGAGAAAGCTTTTGATTATATAGATTGGGGTCATCTCTTCATGGTGATAGATAAGTTTGGATTCAGTGGCCATTTTGCTAGGGTGTGGCAAAAATATTGCCTGGAAATTAAGGCTGTTCCATTTGCGACTGAATTCTTAACAATTCAAGGAAACCCGGGATTTCAACCGGGGTACCAGTCTCAAGTTTTTCAGGGCTGGCGAGAGAGGCTTAAGATATGTTAGGCAGTTAATGGTGGAACCTGGCGTAATTGATACATTTGACACTCTTAGATCTAAATATGGAATACAGAACAAGGAGTTTTTTGCTTATCTCCAAATACGGCATTATTTAACTTATATTCAAACAGAATTCAAGTCTCACTGGAATACGGGCCCGTTAGCAATCGGGATTAAAATTTATCAAGCGGGAAGTTTCTCAATAGCTAATCTGTACAAAATTTTGAATGCCAATATTAAAACTAGACAAATTAAGTATATACATTTGATATGGCTAAAATACTTCCCAGAGATTCTTGTTATAGATGTACAGAATTGCCTGACAATAATCAATGACTCTTGGGTCCCTACAGTATGGCGTGAATGCCAGTTGAAGTTGTTATATAATGTATACATTACTCCAAGCAAAATGACCATGTGGTATAAAAAAGTCCATCAGTGTACAAAATGCAGCATAGAAAATGCTGATATTGTGCATTGCTTGTGGTCCTGTCCTAAAATTATGCAATTTTGGAACAAGATATTTTATTGGATTAAGCGGGTAGTTAATCCGAGAATAAATATAGGTCCGCAAGAGGTAGTGTTTCTTACCACGCGGCTGACGGGTGGTAGAGAGTACAAACTTATCAATACATTATTGATGTTAGCCCGTAATATCATCTTGAAAAATTGGAAGGCTGCACAGATGGTAAAATTTTCAGATTTCAAGAAAGCAGTCATCATGCAAATTACATTGGAACAGTACAATATAAAAAATCTAAACAATGAGCAGGTCCAAGCTTTCTTTAATAAATGGGAGGGTATTATTAAGTCACTCCCGAATAGCACTCAAATTCAATTAGTCCGCCCATTGAGCAATGCCATTTTTGTTCTTCAAAATATACTCACAGGGCATTTTCCCAAAGAATGGTCAATTAGCTAAGAAAGTATACTGAGGTTTTTGGATTAGTTTTTTTTTTTCCCCCTTTGGTGTGGATTGTGGCACCTATCGATTGGCTCGATAGGCGTGTATGTATGTGTGCATATGGATGACTATGATATATACACGGATTTAGGAATATAATCTAAGAGAGATTTTTTGATCAAACTAAACAGACGAGAAAAACAATCTAATATAGATAACATTCAATTCAGACTGAGTGTAAAGTTCTCACTAAGTTATGCAACCTATTGTTTTTTTTTTGTTTTTTTTCTCGTTCTGTCTTGTTTTTGGTATAAAGATGACTTATTGTTTACGAAATGCTATTCAATGTTCGTGTATTTAAAAATCATTTAAAGAAAGAAATTAAAAATTAAACCAGTAGTGTTAAGAAAGCATTAAGGGCTAGAGTGAACAAATAAGATGTATAAGATTGTTAAATTTTTTTTTTTTTTTTTCTTCTTTTTTCTTTTCTCTCTCTTTTGTTCCCCTTTTGGTCCTGCGTGGCGCAAAACAAGAAATTAGTCATTTTTTTTTTTTTTTTGTACCATGTTTCTTTTTCTGGAGGCATACTCATGACCCTGTGTGGTGCAAATCAAGAAATGTATTGTTATTTGTTGCCATGTCTCTGTGTTGTACACTAATGGATATAAATAAATATTTAAAAAAAAAAAAAAAAAAAAGGGACAGCAAAGCCAAAATTAAATTTTTATGATTAGAATTTAAACAACTTTCCAATTTTCTTCTATTATCAAATCTGCTTTATTCCCTTGGGGAACTTTGTGGCAAAGCAAATAATGCACTATGGTGCGCTAGCTGCTGATTAGTGGTCACACATACAAGCCTCTTGCCATTGGCTCACCTTATGTGCTCAGCTAGCTCCCATTAGTGCACTGCTTTAATAAAGGATATCTCGAGAATGAAGCAAATATCATAATTGAAGTCAGTTGGAAAGTTGTTGAAAATTATATGTTCTATTTAAATGATGAAAAACATTTGAAGTTTCTTGTTATTTTAAGGGAAAAACAAATTTATGGGACACTGTCCCTTTAAGTCTGTGATCATGTGACATAAACAGCAGCAGCTGAAGGTGCAGAATACACTTACTAAGGTCTTTACTAACAACAAGAATCAGTCACAGATCAGTGGGATAAACGTTCTGATGATAAACAGGTGCAGCTAATAGAAATAAGAAATGTATTATAAAATAACCTCATTAGAAATAAAATAATATGCAGATCACAAGATATTTATCATTAGATCAGTAAATGTGATGAGACTGATACAACAGGGCCATAAGCTGAGTGATATTTATTACTGGAGCAAATAGCAGCTTCACACTAATATTAAATGAAAATGGTTTATCTGGGCTCTACAGTTAATTATAAACCTATAGGGAAATACAGGATTCTAATTGGCTGATACTTAAAAATCTATTGCTCATTGGATAACAGGAACAACCCCCACAAATGTATTATTGTACAGACCCCCTCAAGCTTGAAAATATGATTTGGTTAAACTACAAACATTCATTTTACAAACTGCTATAAATCGTTATGTATTAAATTGGGCTTTTTAAATTAAAGAACTTAATGTTAAATTTATTAACACAGCATGAAAACTATAGAAGAATAATAAGTACAGTTGAGTTTTTTTTTATTTAAACTCAGTTTCTTATATGAAGTGAAATATTTTATCTTTATCATAACAAAATACAGAACAATATTTTCTCATCATTATATAAAACACAACAGTGTGAGGCTGTTAATAAAGATTTATGTCAGGTTTTGCACATTACCGTTTAGCAGAAGCTCTGTAAGTATGAAGTCTCTCTGGTTCCTCCTGTGATATCACTGAGTGTTACACAGATATTTATACTAATGTGGGAGGGTCACCTTTCTCTGTGTGACTCACATGAGTACAACTTGTCAGTTGGGAGACAATGAGAGGGTCACACCTTTTGTTCTCATATAGATGTCTATTGTCCCCTCTGGTGTCACATGAATACAGAGTCCCTGCCTCCCCCTCAGGGTGTGATTATCATATGGCTACGTAAGGGGGAAACAAACTGTTTATTTAAATGTAAGAGATTTTTCTGTTGTGTCCTAAAATACCTCAGAAAACAGCATTATATTATGTTTTTATTAATGGAAATAGTTTTTTTTTTTTTTTTAAATCTTCTTTTATTTATCACACAACAATAAATGATATTTACAAAAATCAATATTTGCTTAAGCACATAGAGCGTGATGCAGGACCTCTAAAACAGAAAAAAAAGGTTAGCTAATAGAAGCATTTCTATTCCTCAATTATTGCTTTTTACAGTATATAATAAAAAAAATATTTCCTTCTCCTTCCCCCCCCCATCATCCACCAGCCCCACGCCGCGTCCCCCTCTATCTCTCCCCCTCACCACCAGTATTATCCAGCCCTATGCTAGGTAAATGGCCGACAAGCACTTGCAATTGAACGTATATAGTTTCCCTGAAGGGTTTAACTAGAGTAATTTGGGCTGACACTGGGAGAGATAAGATAAGGCTTTTCCAATGTTTAAAAAATAATGCCACTCGGGGGTCAGTCGGATTTTGTAGAATACACTGTTCGAGCAAACATTGAGAGACCACCGCACTCTTAAGTTCGATTAAGCTAGGTGCTGATTTAGCCTTCCATGCACTCAGAATTTAATTACGTCTGAGGAATATAATTATATTAATTAATTTAGAGTTTTGCAAAGATCCATGGGACTTCATTAAAAAGAAAAATTTCCCTCGGTTGTATATAATATTCCAATTTCAAAATTGTATTAATCCAATATGATACTTTGTTCCAGAACTGTCAAACAGTGTAAGCAAATCCGCGGTAGAGGAATTACACTTGGAGCAAACCTTACTAGTCTTATACCAGCTAGCAAATCTTGCCAGGGTTAAATATGTCATTAAGGTTATTTTAACCTGTGTTTCTTGCCATGAGGTTAGTATCCAACTTTGTTCAATTATTTTAAAGGTATCTTTTATAGTCTGACTGTCTACCTCTGGAAAGAATTTAGTCCATTTCAAACTATATATTCTATGTGTGCTATAGCAGGCCTTTGATTAAGAAGAGAGTACAGAGGAGTAATGGAACATAAGCCCGTTTGATAGACATTGATCCTAGTTTGTAGGTCTTGAAGTGACCAGTCTTTACCATAACTTTGTTGTAATTCATACAAAAAATGCCTTATCTGCAAATAGGCATAAAAGTCTCTATTTGAGAGTCTAAATGGCTTACACAACTCAGAAAAGGTCACCGGAGCCCACTCTGCATCTAATATTTGAGTAATATATTCCAGGCCTTTTGCAGACCATTGCCTAAAAACCCTATCTGTCAAACCTGGGGAAAAAATAGGATTACCTGTAATAGGTAGAAACTTAGAGACATGTGGAGAACAGCCTGTTTCCACACAAACTTTCTGCCATGCAGTGACAATATATTTAAAAGTTATAAGGGATAAGAGCTGCGAAGGAAGAGACGTAATTGGGCAATGTAAAATTGCTTCTAAACGGAAAGGAGCGATCAATGAAGATTTCCAAGCATGCAAAGATACTTGATCAAGCTCCGTTAGCCAATCGACTGCGATCTTGACTCGTGCAGCTAAACTATAGAATTGTATATTAGGGAGAGTAAGACCTGCAGCTTCCTTGTTATTCATGAGACGCAACACCGAAACACTAGAAATCTAGAACAAGCTTTGTTCTATTTAGTTATATCAGCTTTATGGATAGGCATCGGGATATTTTGTATAAGATAAAATAACTTTGAAAAAAGTACCGTTTTTATTAGCATAACCCGAGCTATAATAGGAAAATTTACCCACTCTTCCAACTTTTTCCCAGAATCTATAAAAACAGTTCAGAAATTCAGATTGTACCAATCATTTGGGTTCCAACTTAATTTAATACCAAGGTACGTTATCTGCTGAGTTTCACAAAACGGGTGTCTAATGCTGTAGTCTTTCTTATTAAGCCATAAGAGTTCAGATTTAGAAAGGTTAATTTTATAACCTGAAATTAGCCCAAAGGTTTTAATCAAGTTCAAAAGAAGAGGGAGACTCTTCTTTATGTTACTTAGGAATATAAGTATATCATCTGCATACATTAATAACACTAATTTATGTTCCCCTATCTGAATCCAATCCAACTGTTGATGAAGTAAGATCGCCAAGGGTTCCAATGATATATTAAATAATAATGGGGAAAGGGGGCAGCCTTGTCGGGTACCCCATTGTAAAACTAATCGTTGTGAAATCTCACCATTATTTAGCAGCATAGATGTTGGTGCAAAATATATTAAATTAATAAATTGATTCAGATGTCCAGTCAAGCCAAATTGTTCTAGAGAGAAGAATAAATGATTCCATGAGATACGATCAAACGCTTTCTCTGCGTCAACAGTTAATAGGGCTAAATCTACTGTGTCTCTGTGTCTTGATGTTCTAAAATTTGTTCCAGAAGTAATCTAACAGTGTCATTACCTTATGCATATTCTTGGCTGGGTTCCTCCCTGACATAAAGCCAGATTGGTTTTCATGAATTATTTCGCCTAAGTGGTGTTTTAATCTATTTGCTAGACTAGACATTAGTAGGGAGACAATCTGGCCCAGCGGCCTTATTGGTTTTAGCTATCTTGATTGCTGCAAGAATCTCCTCTGTTAAGATGGGAGTATTAATCTCCAACAAAATTTCTGAGGAGATTTTTGGAATTTTAATTTTTCCCCAAAAGGCTTTAGCTTTATCTACGCCGTGTTCCTCAGATCTATATAGTCCTTTAAAGTAATCATAGAAAACTCTGCTAATATCTACTTTGTTAGTGAATCTCTCCGTATTAGTTCTAATGGCCGCTATGCTGTTCCTGTTAGTTGCTTTAGTTAGTCTGGCCAAAAATTTAGCTGACCTACAAGCAAAGCCCCCGTAAAGGGCCTTTTGTCTTTGTACCTCTTGTACCGTTTTTTGTTTAATAAATATGTCACGAGCAGTCTTAGCGTCTATATATTTCTGCCAATTACCATTAGAGCGATCTCCCAAATATGCTCTGTAGGCATTTTTAACTTGTCTAGACATCAGTATATCCTGCTGACTACGTCTTTTTTTTAGCTTGCATGTATATGCCTTAATCTGCCCTCTCAGTACAGCTTTTGCTGCTTCCCAAAAAAATTCAGGTCTATCTATATAAGAGTTATTACAACTGACATATTCTCTCCATTGGTCATTCAGCCAATTTTGAAAATTAATATTGCTAAGTAGATACTTGGGAAAAAAATGGACTGATTACCAGGTGAATGTAACCGTGATGCATTAAGTGTTAACGTAATCACAGCATGGTCCGAGATAGCTATGTCTCCAATATCTGCCCTCCACTCTAACCCAATCAAAGGCTCTGCTATTAAAAATAAATCTATCCTGGACAAAGATTGATGTCCTTTTGATACACATGTATAGGACCTCAAGTCTGGGTTCTGTGAACGCCAAATGTCTATTAGCCCCAAATGTGAACAAAATTTCTGTAAAATTCAAACTTTCCTATCTCGAGAGTACCGTGGGTTTTTATTGGCTCTATCAATTGTGGGCTCTGCAATTAAATTAAAATCACCTGCCACTATGAGCTTTGCCCTATAAATTTGTGTAAGCGTAAAGTCATCTTGTTCCAGAATTCCTTATCAACTTTATTGGGGCCATATATGTTACAGAGCACATATCGTGTTTTATTATAAAGCATCTCTATAACTTGGAAACAACCTTCAGGATCTATAGTAGAGGCTTCTATTTTATATTCTAAGGTTTTGTTAAAAAGAATTGCTACACCTTTCTTGCAAGCGTTATAAGGGGCCACTACCACTTCTCCCACCCAGTTGGCCTTAAGTTTAGGAAATTCAGATGCCTTTAAATGTGTCTCCTGTATAAAAGCTATGTCGGGTTTCAATTTAGCAAGGTGTTTGATTATCGATTTTCTCTTTATAGGGGAAGTTATGCCCCCTACGTTCCAAGACACTATTTTAAAAGTAGCTGCCATTTAACCAAAAAAATAAACACATACCTTCCCATCTTTGGAGAAGTAGAGAGCGAGGGGGGGCAGCGGGGGAAGGGGAGCACGCAGGGAGAAAAATAACATTATTGCACTCCAAACTGAAAGAAAAATAAAAACCTAAATACCGGTCTTGTGTATCAAATTTACAATTCAAATGATACTTTAAAAGAAACTCCATTCTTAATTCTACAAATATAATATAATACAAATGTACTTAAGAAGGGGATTAACATTAAGCTATTCCCATTTCTTTACACAGAGCAATAGCCTCATTAACATTATTTAGCGTATATGACCTGCCTGCTTTGACTACTAGCAATTTAGCCGGGTAGACTAGCCTGACACTACAATCAACTTTCAAAAATTTAGAAAAAGATGGCGAAATTTCTCTCCTTTTACTAAGAGTCTCAGCGAAAAAATCTTGAAAATTTAATATCTTATGTGTGTCTATGTATAGACTGTTAAGTTTCCTGTAGTATTTCAAATATAATAATTTGTCCTGATAGTTAACAAATTTAAAAATCACAGGTCGTGGCTTTGAATCTATATTATTTTCTCTGGGTTGGCCAATTCTATGTGCTCGCTCTATCATAAAAGGAGTAGGGGGTGGAATTAAGAGTGTCCGAGGGAGAGTTACTACGGCAAAATTCAGAAGATCTTTAAATTCTACTAATTCCGGTAAGCCAATAACGCTCAAAAGATTTAGCCTCGAACGATCTTCAAGGTCTTCAATACGTGCTTGCAAGAGGGTAATGGCTTTACCTTGTGTGTTTATAGATGGCACATAGCGATTAACTTTGTCTTCTAAGTCAGATACTCTGGTCTCCACCTCCTCCATTCTAGACGTGAATTGTCTAACTTCACATGATAGGTTAGATATCTCTGATTTAATCTCCTGCTTAATTAATTCTAAATGGGGTGTAATAATTTTAGCAACTTCAGTAGCAAGTTCTGCCATATCATTACAATAGATACTTGACACTCCTCGCTCTTGTGAGGAGTCCAGGGCTGTCTCAGGATTTTTAGTACTACCTTTTCTATTATTTTTTGGTGGCATAGTAGGAGAAAAACTTTTCTGATGAGAGATAAATTTATCCATTCACCTAAGTGAATCTTGTGACTTTTAGTGTCTTAAACAGTTATATATATATATATGCACATGAAAACAAATAAATAATAAATGTCGGCAACTTCTACGTATGTTGTCGCCGCAGGCAACTTGTGAGTTTCAAGTGAACAAAAAAAAAAAAAAGGAAAAACAAGTTCAACTCAAGTGAAATCTAGTGTGTAGCTAACTGTGAAGGCAAAGTGGGCCTTACTTCAAACTATATATGCAGTGGGTGCGTGTCTACTTAAAGGGGTGAAGCCTCCAATACAATAGAGACTATCGTAATACACCAAGTGAAAAAAAAGCAAAGAGTCAAAAAGAAAGAAAAAGCAAACAAATAAAATTCTGTGTGAAAAATATTTTGGAAATTTGAATACCACCAACAAGAGTATAATAAAGGCAGTATAAGATTAGTAGTAGGCCCTGTATTACACTTTGCTGATCATACGCCAGAGAGGGAAAAAAAAAGAAAGGTAGACAGTATTCCACAATC